>NW_028261385.1:46036724-46375474 GCF_051295495.1 Thamnophis sirtalis | reverse complement strand
TGTTTTCTAATTCCTACCTCACCTTGAAGATGGGATTATCTTTAGCAGTTAACATGTTGGAATAAGTTCCAAGCACTCATAAGTCCATTGCTTGATGGAATGGCTCTGCATACCAATATGCTAAAAATGCCTAAGTTGCTTAAATATAGATACAAGCATCAATATCCTTAAATATTGTATGTACAAAACTACAGTTAGATATACTGTATGTATAGATCCCATTGTGCAAGATGATATATTTCATTATCTACAGTACAATTGCACAGTACAGTACAATTATCTACATGACTAAACTATTTTATCCCACCTTTATTGGTCAGTTAGAAAGTTCAACTAATCTGGATGTTATTTGTCATCATCTTTGATTATGGAGTGCCAAATATGTCATTATGTCCATGAAACTACTGTAGGTCTGGTCAAAAATATCTAACTAATCAGACAGCAATATTTTTGTCTCCTCCAAAACTGGGTGAGAACATAGGTGGAGATAATCTTGATGAAACTTGTTTCACAAGCATTAATAACTTTGTTACAATATTCTCCTTAACAATTCATCTGAATTATGGGATAGCAGTTCCTGTCAGTGGAATAATTATTGCAATTTTCAGCAGATATTTTTTTTCTGGTTTATCTTGAAATCTCTTATTGCAGGCTGGCTGAATAGTTGATCTCAAAAATAAAGGTTGAAGTAAAATTCCATTTGATTAAAATCTGCTAAAGAACAAAACAGCTAAAGTCCCGCCCCCTCATATTTTAGCCAATAGAATGGACCAAGCTGTTTGAATATATGTTCAAAGTCACATAGAAAAATCTTTCTTTTTAATTGGGACAGTGCTAAAATTTTAAATTAGTGTCCTAGATTCCTCATTTTGACTTATTCCTAGTTGAATTTGAATTCTGAGTTGTGGAGAAAGGGAGAAGAAAATTGGTTAGCTGTCTATCAAACTTCATTGTTCTCATGAACTTCAGATAACACTGGAACAAAAGAAGAGAATATTCTACTATATCCTCTCAATTCTTAAATATGTCATGAGATTTATTTGATACTGATTTGATTTGATTTTTACTTATTTTCATTCTGTCTCAGTGTTCCTCATTGATCATTGAATGATGTTTGTCTCCAAGCTTAATACAAAGTCATAGACCAATCAAAAATGCTCATATCAATGAATTGATATTTATTGTATGCAGGGAAATCTTGCAGTCAGAAGCCATATAAATATCTAGGTCACAAAAGTTTAACACAGAGAACTGCAGGAATCCTGCCAATTTTGCCTACTGAGAAATTTATTAATATGATCAGGTGGCCATCAGAAAACAGGTAGCTAGTTTCTTATTGTCTTTAATGGCAGAAACCAAAGCTTAGATTTGAAAACTGTGTGGGTATGATAGTACTTTAATGTATTTTTTTAAGTAATAAAAATCGCCACTTTTAGCAAAAATATGCATACCTAGGTATCACCTGAAAAAAGAAGAATATTACATAGGTGGTGAACTTCTAAGCCTAATGGCGGTAAAATAACGGTAAACAACACAACTACTGAAATCTTCTGGTATCTGATAAGGCTATAAGGGGCTGCTAATGGTTGTTTGTAGCTCAGAGAGATGGATTAATGTATGGCCTGCAGGTATGAGTTCAGAACAAAAGATTGCAGTGTTATATGTAAAAAATTATCAAGGGCAGAAGATGCATGCTTCACAGGTATAATATAGATTGTTACTAGTTATGTCACACCAGTGGTGGGTTCTTACGGTTTGCTGAACCAGTAGTGGTTTGTCGGCCTGCGATGCCCCCAAACTAGTTTTCCCGGTGGCACCATAGGCACTGCCATCTTGTTTTTCAGTTCTGTGCATGCACAGAACAATTGTAATTGTATTGCGCATGTGCATGCACATGCAGCGCGCACATGAGTGAACTCGCAGTAGTGCCTGCCGGAACCTACCCTGTGTGACACTCTGGCATATCTAGTAACATAGTGATTGCTGATCACTAAATTAATATATTGCAAAATATATAGCACATTTAATTTATTCAATTTAGGCACTGCCTGTCTCCAGATGACTCTGGCAGCTCAAAATATAACAGCAATAAAATACAATAGGAACATGAAAAAATAAAGAATAAGGAAAGTAACTAGACATAATTAAAAAAAATCCCTTTGAGAATATACGGCAAAATACACCAGCAAAAGGATTTTAATTTTAAAAATCTAATTTTGTTTCCAAAGAGAACATGCTTCCTTTGAGCAACATAAAAATTATTCAAAGGGATAAACTGTTTCTTTTTAAAGCCAGTTTCATTTTTAATCTTAGGAAAGAGATGAAAACCATTTGATGAAATGCAAAAAACAGAGGTCTTAATTTAGAAAAATTGTTTTTTAAAATGATTTTTCATCTTTCTCTCTATATGTTCCATGTGCATTACCTATGAAATTGACTTCCTGGTGTTCTGGGGAATAGAGTTTTAAAAACATTATCATAGAAATATATTCCTAAAGAAAGAACAATTTTAATTTCTGATGGATTGTGTATTGAGATAAGCCCTCGGTTTTCATAACTTTGGAGTTTGCAAAGCTGCACAAGTTCTTAACTTAGTATTTTCCACTTTTTAACCTTAGGATTTTTCCATAAGGAATGCACCAGCTCCTTGGAATCATTAACAAAAGCAGTGAAGACTTTACAGTCAACTATCTGCTACTTTAAAGAAAAAGAAATAAAAGCAACAGCTTTTTTTTCCTGCTGTCCCTGTTCACAAAGGTAAATGCAACGTTTGCAGTCTGTATCAAAGCCTAGCATGCAGCAGTAAAAACTTTAACCCTTGGCATTTTCAAACACAACAAATCCTTTGTGTTTACAGTTGGCATGCCAATAAGAATTTCATTGAAATAAAAGTATTCTTTTTGGGCAAGACAAGCATACCTTTCTTTCCTCTCCACCCTTGTTTTTGACTTGAAAAGAGGGCAAACAGTTATACTTGTTATTCCGTGTATCATCATGATTGTATCCATTGTCTACTCGGTTGCAGGATGAAGGCATCTTCTGCCTGTTTCCAACCAATACGGTCCTGAGCTTTCTTTTGCCAATTGGGCCCGCAATACTTGCTGATGTCGTCAATCCACCTGCAACTCCATAACTGTCTGGTTTGGCTCTACAACCAAACAAGACAAACATAGATTTCAATGGATAATTAGAACTGCAGAAAAAACAATTGCTACCAATCTGCCTTCCATTGAGGACCTGTATACTGCATGAGTCAGAAAGAGGGATGTGAAAATATCTACAGACCCTTCACATCCTGGACATAAATTGTTTCAACTTCTAGCCTCAAAACAACACTATAAGGCACTGCACAGGAAAAAAACATTTTTCCTGAATGCCACCACTCTACTTAGCAACTAATTCCCACAACACTATCAATAATTTACTAAGAATGTATTACTCTTCTTCTTCTCTTCCTTCCTAGAATCTATCTCTCTACACTTATGACTATAAACATGTTATAGTCTTGTATCTTGCTTGAACCTTTCAATTTATATTGTTTTTGTTTCCTAGTACAATTTGATCGCTTATTAGTAACCGTCACTATCACTAAGTGTTGTATCTTTTTATTCTTGATGAATGCATTTTATTCTCTTATGCATGCTCTCAGTGTACATAAGACAAATTCCTTGTGTGTCCAATCACACTTGGTCAATAAAGAATTCCATTCCATTCCATTCCATTCCATTCTATTCTATTCTATTCTATTCTATTCTATTCTATTCTATTCTATTCTATTCTATTCTATGTCTCTTTTGTGAATGCTTTTTATCAAGTAGAATACATTCTATGACTGCCTTAGTCCACCTGCCATCAGTTCTTTTTGCTATGTGACTAGCCCATTTCCTTTCAATTCTTTTACTCTCTTGATGATATCATATACTTTCCTTTGTTCTCTAATCCATGTGCAGATCTTTCTATCTTGTCTTGTAAGATAGAAAGCATGTATCTTTCAATGTCTCTTTATATCACTTGTAGCTTTTGTGATAGATTGTGAGGTTAGTGTCCATGTTTCACCAGCATATGTTAGAGCAGATAGCACACATTGATCAAAAACCTTTCTCTTCAATCCTAGCGAGAGGCTGTATAAAAGTGTTCTCCCTGTTTTGAGCATGGGATACAAAGTGAAGGCTGTTAATTGCATATTTCAAATTGGATGGGAATTCTGGACACTACCAGCATCCTCCCTGTAATGGGGAGTTGCTTATAGCTCAGTAACATCTAGAGCATGGGTATCAAATTCGCCATGTCACATTGCCCTCATGTGACATTTTGTGATGTTTTTTCCCTTTGTGGAGCTGGCGTGGGCATGGCCTGTGCATGATGCATCTGGGCTTCTGGTTGCCAGTTTGACACCCCTGTCTTAGAGGATCAAGGATTCTTCACTTCTGCTTCAAGAAAATATGCAAAAATGTACTTAAGCCAAACTTTTAGAGTTACAATTCTGTGATGAAAAACTATTGCTTAAACCCTTATTGTTTCTTTAACAACTCTTTGTCAGAGTTGGCAGTGATCCAACAAGCACACAAGTAAATAATTCAACAGGACTCATTTATAGAAGAAACTTGTTTATATACAATAATATAAAACATGACGCATGTATACAATACCCATGCAGCTCTTACAACATGGTAGCACGTACAAGGACAAGAAGCAGAAGTCAGATCCTGTTTCTTAGTTACCAAACAGTTCCCATTGGCTAACTTGTTGTTATGGCTATCCCAGCTCATAATTTCTTCTATGCTGACATTCTTCTTCAACTATTACCATTGTCATATGAATTTAAGGTCCTTTTTTGTGTGGGGAGAAGAGAAATGGGTCTCCTATAAATATTAATATGCTGCAGTTACATTTGTTATATCCCCAATTTCTCCTTTGTTATCACAGGAGTTTTTCTGATTTATAATTTACTACTTTCCAGCCCTCACAAGAGATCCTTTAATAAGATGGTAACAAATGCAGAAGAACCTTGAATGGTGAAAGAAGTATGTAGTTTATTTTTATAAGAATGCTGATAGAACTAGATGACTATACTTCCTTGTTTACGGTTGCAAATATATGCCAACTGCTGGTAGCTAGTCAAAATTAATTTCATAAACCTGTCCTTATGGAGCTCATGGGAACTTGTACAGAATAAACAAATTGAAAACTATTTTAAATGTAAATAAATGTTTCTAATGAGTTATTAATTACCTGCTTTTCTTCCTAAAATCAGATAACCAGCACTCTTGTTTAATCCCTTTGTTTTAAGAAATTATCAGGCTATTGTTTTGATAAGAACACTAGTATCAACGTACTACCCTACTATTATAAATCTGTCTCCTTCCTCTCCTGTGCCTCCTATATCTGCTTATAAACAAAATCAATTTGCATGTTCTTCTTTGTAATGGAAGAAGGTCTCCACTCAGGACTATTCTAAATTTCCATAAATACTTAATGAATCCTCCGTTTCAAATTAAAGTGTTCGCAAGATGACAGCATATGATCAGTTTGTCTCTCTGGATGGGGATAGCTACAGAAACTTAAATTTATTAATGCTAGCAGGAGGTCTTAGAATCCTGCTGCTTCATTAACCAGTTTTTTCTTTAGATATGTGCCAGATTTTAATTTTAAAACAGTCTTTTTTCTTCTACTGATTAATTAGCCCAGAATTCACAAATATGTGAATCTTTTGTCCAGGGACATCAAAGTGATTTCAACTAATGTAGGGAAATGGGCATGGGACATATTTCTGAAAGCTATTGGGTCAATATATATATTGTGTAATGTTAGTCTTTAGCTCCGGAGAAGATCGGTGGGTAATTATCCATCCCACTTACCATTATAATTTAGGATCCCTCCTACCTTTTGGTAACAAAATGAAAACTTGAATAAATTTAGGATGTTCTTAAAAGGAAGCTGTTTAAGTAAATCTGGATTGAAATCCTCAAGTTCATTTATTGAAGTCCATATTTAGCAAAGCATATAGAAGCAAGTAGAACCAAGTCCATTAAGAATTTATAGGGACAGTTGTTCAGAGTTCAAAAGGACAAATAACTTGATTGGGAATATTATATACTATGATAGAAAGCCCACTTCTCTTTCTTTTCTCTTTTAACATGGGTGAAGAAGAAAATATTGAGAATCAGAAGTTCAAATTAAAATTAAGTAGAGGATTTGGGAGAATATTAATGAGAGACAGAGAGAATCAGACAGACAGGAAAAGACATACAGGCCTCCAAAGATCAATAGGAAAAACAATATAGTACTTGTTCATTTACCTCTTCAATACTACCAGGCTGCCTTCCACAAATTTTGCTCTCTCCAAATATATGTTTTCCCCAGATTCTGTCCCCTCCCTGAATAAATTCGGTTTCCTGTCTTTTCACTGTTATTTTCTCTCATAGATAATAGGATTTTGGTCAAAATAGAGAGAAGGCACTGAATTGAATGAACAAACGAATGAGTGAATGAATGAATGGAATTATCTCTCAGTTTTAAAATAATTATCTATTTCCTTGGATGTCATTTGTAAGGCACCATTTCCTAATTAAGTAATTAATTAACTAATACCCTGCCCATCTCTCAGTTCAAGGCAACTCTGAGTGGCTATGTTATCAGTGAATAACAAGAAAGCTTTTGGTCCATGACAAAGCATGATGATTTTATATGTGAAATTCAAGAGATATTGGACACAGGGGAAGACATTGATTGATTTTAGTTGATTGGCCCAGAGAGTTACTGTCAATCTGGTTTGACAATGCTAGGGTAGACAACTTCATTAAAAAGTGAAGCAGTTTCTAAAATAATAGAAATGGCTACTTTTTGGAAAAATGTTTGAAGGCCTGTAGGAATACGAGTAAGACGGAAATGAAAATATGTACTGTAATGACTATTCTTCCTAACTTTGCAAGCTTCTAAGGTAGGCTAATTCAAATATAGAAAATATTAACATGGAATTTAAGGGGATTGATTTAAAGTTATGTGTATTATCCTAGGCTTCTGCTATTGATCCTATACTAATGTGGCTTTACATATCGGGATATTGGTAGTTCCTTCAGAGTTGTTCATACAATAACAAGTTGAGATTTAGTGAAACTTGCCATCAAAACTCTACCATTCTGCTCTGATACTGTTCTGCTGGAAAGAGGAGTCTTTCCAGACTTCACCTGGTGTGTGTCCAGTCCTTTCAAATAACAGTTAATCACAGTTGAAACCAGGCTACTTGTAATTCTAAGATACTTAAAATCTTGTTTCTTTCAATAAACCATCCATCCAGATACCAAGATATAAACTAGATAAAGCAGAATACTAGAAACTACAGATTGAAATATAAATTCTAAGATCAGTGATGGTGGTATGGTGATGGAGAGATGATCAACTGGAAAGAAGTAGATTCAAATTGTCACAGTTCTGGAGAACAATGTTTGCTTTCATCTCTTGGACATAGGGTCAGTTTTATTATGAATTAAATACTGTAAAGGAATTTGCATCTGGAACGAGGACCACAGGGTAGTCAAACAAGCTAATGCAAGTTTCCATATATAAAGTCATTAAGCTTACTGTTTCCAGGAGAACAAGTTGCTTCTCTGTCTTTTAGTCTCCCATCTCATTTAGATACTTTTATACCAATAAATATTAACCAAGACACCGAAATAAATACTTTATAATGTACTCCAGAAGTGAACCAAGCCATATCTCTCACCAGTCATGAGAAATAATTTTTACATCTCTTTACTGCATATTAGCATCTAGTTTTCATCTTCCATTTAAAAAAAACCTGGGATATTATAATTCATAAACCATTTTATACAATCTTATTAAATCTGCTGGGTGCCATGAGGGCCATAATCTAGTAATGATATTAAAATTCAATTATCACTCATACATTTTTTAAAAATATATATATACTTAAAATAACAATAACTAGTTACTGAATTTTAGAAAGAATAAACAGCTTTAAAATCCTTGGTGCATTAAGAGATGAAATATGGCAAGAGCCTCTGCTTCAAATACTCCTGGGTAGCAACTGTGTCTGTTCTAGCTTCATTGCATTTATAAGGAAATGATTCAGAAATATGGTGTTTATTTTATCTCTTCCATACCTAGCAAGCTACAGGCAATGGAAGCATCCAGAGAACAGTTATTTCTTTTAGAATTTGCATTTTGAAGCCTCAAAGGATCTATTATGGGATGGATTTTCTAGTTGTGCAAATCTACTTTGCCAAAAGCACATTGCTATTCCAAGAGAACCATAATGCAAACATGGGCAACTCATGAACCACATCCAGCCCAGGCATTTCTTTTACATTCCCTTAAGGCCCCTGAGATTGTGACACAAAGATAGCAGTAACATAATTTTCTAATATTGTTTTTAAATCAAATGTGGTGTTAAGTCCCCAATTAAGCTTAATATGCCCATTTTACTCCTAGAAACCAGGGAAAGGGAATAAACACACTAACCCTGCTCTTTCCAGAGATACCACTTGATGATATCACTGCAGGGATGGAGTCAGGAAGGCTAAAGTTCAGAATGAACACAGACTTGCAACAAATGCCAAAAATTGCAAAAAAAAATTATTCATTTCAATATATAAGGAACAAGAAAAAAGTCAAGAAAATGATCAGAACACTAATGGGAGATGATGTCAAAAATCTGTGAGGGAGCAGGAAGAAAGCAGAATGGATTAGCTCTTTTCTTGCATCTGTCTTTACACAAAAGGAAAAAAATAACCCAACCTATCAAAAGTAGTACTGCAGAAGCCATTACAGGAATGCAAGTCAAGATAAACAAGAAGATGGTAAGAGAATACCTATTGACTCTAAATGTAAAGGTTCACCTCACACATATGTGCTAGTTGTTCCCAACTCTAGGGGCCAATGCTCATCTCCATTTCAAAGCCAAAGAGCTAGGGCTGTCCAAAGATGTCTCCATGGTCATGTGGCTGGCATGACTAAACATTGAAGATGCACGAAATACTGTTACCTTCCCACCAAAGGTGGTTCCTATTTTTCTACTTGCATTTTTACATGCTTTCGAACAGCTAGGTTGGCAGAAGGTGGAACAAGTAACAGGAGCTCATGTGGCACTAGGGATTCAAACTGCTGAACTGCCGACCTTCTGATCGACAAGCTCAGCATCTTAGCCACTGAGCCACTGCATCCCTTTCTATTTCTATTGACTCTAAGCGAGTTTAGATAACCACCATTGCATGGATTACATCCTAAGGTTCTGAAGGAGCTAGCAGGTGGGATCTCAACATCATCCCCTTTAAATCTTTTGACACAAAGAGACTCCTTGGGAATAATGATGGGGACACCCTGACAACTTCCAGTCCCAACATTTGACCAGGCACCCAACAGAGCTGCCTACCAGACTCACAGTTCATTTTCATATCATCCAGAAATTGTTCAAACAATGGTCATCAAGTACGTTGATTGCTCCCAACATTATTTGAGAACTAAACAAAGGTTACCACAGAGTTCATGAAATCCTGAACCTTTCCAATTCCTATTCCCAAGAAATTCATTAACCCCACCCTACCAAACATTAATAAATTGGGAATACTCCACCATCAGCCCAGCTAGAAGGTCTGGTAGCTCAGGAAATGATGCTGTTGGGCAGCGGGCTGGAAAATACATGAGTATATTGCCATATAGATCAATTTAATCCATAGCCTACTAGCTCTGGAGATGCCTTTTAATCAGAAGTTACTTGTTTTAAAAGTGAATTGCTTCTCCTTCCTTTCCTTGATATTACAATTGGTACACAATCTGAAACCCAAGGGAGCAGATTCTGTTGCAAGATTCGTCTAATGCAGATTTACAATAAAGTAGAAATAGCTCATCTGATTGTGATTCCTTTCTGGTTACCTTGGAAGGCTGATAACAATCTTGCACATCTGAAAGCAGAATTATGTCACTGTCTGCTTTACAGCCCAAGAAAGTAGGGTGTGTCTTTTCTGAGTCTCCTGCCCTGACTTCTATACAGCTGAGGGCTATGCTACCTAATTGCTCCCTGGGGAGCATTTCTTACCCCATTCTCCCCAAGGTCTTTCTACATACCATTATACGAAATGATATACAAGGTGATTAATGGAAGCAGTCCCTGGCAATTATTATCAATTACCAGTCTTTGGCTTTGGTTGTACACAGCTGAGATTTTAATCTCAGGAATGGATTGGAAATTCATCTCATTGTCATATAAAAAGAGAAGTTAAGAAACTTGGATGAATGTTTTCTGGATAAGTCAGAGATGAAATAAGGGCTTAATTGGTTCCCATAAAGGAATTGTATAGCCATTTTTTTACTACAAATAGTTTAACAGAGGTTATCATAGTTTTTCTGTTATCTCTTCAAATAGCTACAACACTCTTTTGAGCTCGGGAGGAAGCATTGTTAATTTGAGTAGTTTTTCTCCTGGGGTACTAAAAACAATTCCTAAATATTTAAAACCTTTGACTTGTTCTATAGATTGGTTGCCTGTGAACCAGCTGTGAATCCTGGAAAACCAATAGTTCTCTTGTTTTGGTAATTGATAACCAACTGTTCTTCTAACAGTGTTGTGCCAAGGCTCCAGCAGCTCTTCTGAGACTGACTGGACTCTCAGAGAAAAAAAGAAACATCCTCTCCATTAAGTAGGATCTGTAACAGTCCATTTGCCAGTTTGGGCAAAAACAGATCAAGCTCCCGTAAACATTGTATAAACTAATTTATTTAGACACTGAGCATAATGGAGCTAATATGCAGTCTTGCCTTATCCTGTTCATACTTAACACACCGGAGAGCTGACTGACACAATTTCATTTTATTCTAAAACAGAGGTATACCTTCAGCTTTGGCTCATTTCCATTATGCGCTCCCGCCCCTTCTGAGTGCAGGGACAGATAATGTCATCCTTTCCTGATTCATGCATTATTGAAAATGGACATTATGCCTGGTTTCCAGATTCAGTTCAAAGCTGTTGATTTCTGACATGACCCATTTTAACACCTTTAAATCTCAAAATCTTCAATGCTTTTCCATTCAAGTAGAGTCCCATTCTGCTTGTCTATAGTGTCTAGCATGCTTTATCCCCTCCAGTAATGAGTGGCCATTCTATACTGGATTGAACAGAGCCGAGGTGGCACAGAGGTTAAATGCAGCACTGCAGGCTACTTCAGCTGACTGCAGTTCTGCAGTTCGGCTGTTCAAATCTCACTGGCTCAAGGTTGACTCAGCCTTCCATCCTTCTGAGGTGGGTAAAATGAGGACCCGGATAGTTGTTGGGGGCAATATTCTGACTCTGTAAACTGCTTAGAGAGGGCTGAAAGCCCTATGAAGCGGTATATAAGTCTAACTGCTATTGCTATTGCTATTGCTGGCAGCTATGTTCTTTGTTTGGGATTTTTTTTTAAAAAAAATGCAATTAATTTAACAAAGGCTTATTAAGACCATGAACCATCCTCATCCATATCATGCATAACATTCAACACTTACATCTCCCAGTAGCCACCTTCTAAATTTGTGTCTAAGCTGGATGAACTCTGCTCCCTGGCTTTCCTAGTCTTGCCCACATATTTATTTTTGAAATATGAATTTTGTGATTTTGTTTCATGAAGATAAATGATTGTTTCTTCCTTTTGGCAAAGTTTCCAAAATTTCTATAGACCGATAGAGGAATGAAAGGGCAGCTTATTCTTGTGCTTTGATTTTTATGGTTCACAGCTACCATACTCAAGAGAAGGAAAGGAAAGGACATGTCTTTGTTGGTATCAGGGGATATAATGAAGGAAAAAGGTGAGAAGACATCCATGTGTGCAAGTATCTGGGAAAGCAAAAATAAAGGGCATGGAAACTAATGAAGAGGGGGAAATCCCTAAAACAAAAAAGGCAGGCACTGAGAGACCAATCCATTGAGAACCCAAGCAGGAAGGAATTGACAAAGAAATGCAAGAAGCAGGAGAATGACCACTCACATCTTGCAGGGTGCATAGCACCAACCAACATGCCTCATTGCCCACCCACTGCGATCTGAACTACAATTCCCAAATTGCTTGAGAAATTAACCAGGCTTAATAGCAGTGGTTGTGAAAGGGATCTTGGAATCTTAGTGGACAACTAGCTAAATATGAGCCAGCAGTCTGCAGCAGCAGCAGCCAAAAAAGCCAATGCAATCCTAAATTGCATTAAAAGAGGGATGCAATCAAGATCAAGTGAGGTACTAATACCACTCTACAAAGACCTAGTAAGACCATATCTAGAGTACTGCATCCAGTTTGAGTCACCACACTATAAAAAAGATGTTGAGACTCTAGAAAAAGAAGAGAAGAGCAACCAGGATGATTAGGGGACTGGAGACTAAAACATATGAAGAACGGTTACAGGAATTGGGCATGGCTAGTCTAGTGAAGAGAAAGACCAGGAGATACATGATAGCAGTGTTCCAATATTTGAAAGGCTGCCACAGAGAGGAAGGGGTCAAGCTATTTTCCAAAGAACTTGAAGGCCAGACAAGGAATAATGCATGGAAACTGACCAAGGAGAGATTCACCCTAGAAACAAGAAGGAACTTTCTGACAGTGAGAACAATCAACCACAAGTTGTCTTTGGAAGTTGTGGGAGTTTCATCACTTTAGACTTTAAAGAAGAGAGTGGACATTCACTTGTCATAAATGGTGTAGGATCTCCTGCTTGAGCAAGGGGGGGTTGGACTAGATGACCTACAAGTTCCCTTCCAACTCTGTTAATCTGTTAAATAATTCAGGCTGCAGTGTGGCACTGCTCTAAGTCTAGTGTTTCATAAAGCTTATAGATCATCAGCAACAGATGTTTGGCCCTTGTCAAGTTGACATTTTGTTTTTAAAAAAGCCAAACTGAATATGACAATGATAGCATCTGACTATATTGATTTACATGATCAGCTTATTTTTTTAAAGGTAATACCTTTGAGTTTGACTGTATCTGGGCCATTTCCTGATCAGGTTTATAGGAGATGCTTGTCTCTGCCTTATTCCAGAATGTTTGCTCAACTTTCCAGTCTTGGCAACAGCCCTAGAATTCCCAGACAGTTTCCTACCAGATACTTGCCAGGATCAGCTGAGGTTAGCTGGGTAACACCATCAGCTGAAACAAGCTTATTTTCACTGAGCCATTTTTAAAAGCTCAGTAATCCTGCATTCCTATGCAAATGCATTTTATTACCGAGATTACAATAATGTTATTCCTTCCTTGCTTCCTTTCTCACTCTAGGACTATGTCTACCTCTTAATTGTGACTCTATGTACAGGGACGGATGAGACAACAATTTGCTCTTCAGCTATTTTTTTTTCCAGATCCCATAGTAAAGGCCTTGATGATAGCTATGGGAGTAACAGGAAGATTACTGTTAAAATTTCAGCACTCAGCCTTCTTTCCCATGTAAGAGAGCTCTACAACAGCCAGGTCTTTGTAAAAATAGATATGCAGCACTTGCTCCATCTTTAGCATACTCTGTCATTTCTCTCTAAGTAAACATGAATAGCTTTGAGCTCAACGGTGTAAATATCAGTTGATGTTGACAGGCACAGCACAAATTAGAAAACAAAATACCACTTTGAGTTGCCAGAGTATCTAAGCATCCGGGAAGACAATTGCTCCTTGAAGATTCGTTGTGAATTGTTTATTATAGATTTGCATGCTGTTTTACTTACTATACTCAGACAGAAAGTCTCTCTCATCTGCACGCTCTGTTTCAAGCACTTAAAAATATAATGAAATATGCACTGAACAAAAGACAGAACTGATCACATTCCACAAGATTTTTCCCCCCTTTCCTTGTTTAAACATAATACTGGTGTTATATAATTTTCCAAATCCTGAGAGCTCCAAATGTGTTGAACTACAATTTTCACCATTCCCAGCCACTGCAATGATGATAACTATGACTGATAGAAGTTGCAGTCTTAAGTACCTGGAACATGCCAGATAGGGAAGGCTGAATGATATATAGCTTCCTCCTCTTCTTCGACTGTAACCCACGCCAGAGCAATTTATTTTGAAAATATCTTTGATGGAGGTAGAAGGGAAAGTGGCAGCTTCTTGGGTCAAACGATTCTTCTCAATTCAATGATTTTATACTATTTAGCACCGAAAAGTGAAACCCTTCAGAAGTTACTATCTATGTTTCCCATTCTTCCTTTGTACCTCTTAGACTTCAATCCCCTGTAAAAAAAAAAATTAAAAAGTGTTTCCTTTCTATCTCCATAATGTATTCTTGTATAATGTTTTCCCTAGGGCTGGGTTGTTACATCAAAAAGCAGGAAAGAGGCAGAAGGATGCTGCTGTCATATAAATGGAAAGAAATGCCATAGTACAGCTGAAATGTTTACTTCAGCACATAAGCTTTCATCTTCCTAATGTGCTATTTTTCATTCTTTCATAGTAGATATGAGAAAGTAGATATATGAAAAGAATGGCAATGAGACTCTACAAAGACACATTAGCTTCAAAGTTACATGAAGCATTAAATGTATCCCCACATGATCTTACAAGACTTTTCCCCCTTCATTGTTAGAACTCAAAGCTTTGTGGTTAGCCTAAGGCTAATTTAAAACCTGGAGTCCCAAAGAGCCACACTAGCCTACTTAAGCCAATCAGAAAGCACATGGTTATGCTGTTCAGGTCCCATTGAAATCAGTAAGGCAAAAACTTCTAAATACGCACAGGATTCCAGCTCATATTTGTTCCTTCAGAAAGCAAGTCATGCAAGTCATTTTGCAACCTAAGGTCCCTCCAGAATCAAAATCTGGTTGCAAAATAGCAATATTCAGTCTCTTTCTTGCATGTGAAAATAAAGTTGAAAATGTCTATTTGAAGTCTTTACTCAGATTAAAACAAAATTCCCCAAGCAGGCTGAAAATGCCAGCCCCAAACCTACTAAGATGATGTCATCAGATGGCTTTTTTTAAAACCATAGCCTTTGGCTGAAAAAAAAGTTTGCTTGTCTCTGATACAAAGGACTTAGTTGAAAAAAGGCATTGCAAATGAGAATGTATGATATGGAGTTAGCATGGCCCATAAAATAGTAAATCATTAATGTGAATTATAGTCTAAGAAAGAATGTGGAACTGATTATAGTTGATGCTTATAAAACTGCTACATATATCAGCTGCTATTTGTATGTTTATTGGAAAAGAAAATTAAGTCCCTCCCCTCAGCACAAATCACATTCAAAAATAAATTGGATGATTTTCTTAGTTTGCATAAGAATGTTATTACATTCTGAGATTATATTTTCTGTTTAATCTGTCCAGGGATCGAGTTAATTTAAAGTAGGATTTCTGGATTATTGGTGTTTATAGGCAGAAAGTTTCTAGGTTGGGAAGAACTAGAATGAAAGGAAGCAAGATTGTCCAATTGTTTCCCACTGCATGGTCTCTCCCTTCTTAACTTCACAGGCAGAGCAGCAGTGCAAGGGATGGGGACTATATTGGGACTAATGGCATTCTTCTTCCCACTTTTGTTTCCATTGTGGATAGTTCTACATTGAGCAAATAGTTTTGGAGGTGCTCTGACATATCCATGAATATTAACAGAAAAGGATGGTTGCTGACATTATTGACGCAAAAGGAACACAATGAATTGTAGGAAATCGATAAAGGTTATACTAAAAATACAGCAGCCATCCAGATTTTAGCCATCTGGTGCCTTCCATATGAGTTAGACTTCAATCCCTGAATTCCTAACAAGAGCATATCTGTAAATCTTAAGCTCTGGAAAGCTACATTAACTTCTGGTCGCCATGAAATGAGATGTCATATAAATGGGATATATATACAGTAAAATGTAGATGATTTACTTGTTCAAAAATGTAGCTCCCCAGTCATTCTATCATCATAAAAGAATATCCTTATCCCATATGGACAGTGATACTACCATGTTCTCTCTGATCCCATCCTCAATAGGAGAATATCCAGTACCACATATAAAAGGAAAATATGCAGAAATACAGCAATGTACACATGAGTTCATTCATTTTCCCGAGCATTACTGTAACTTGTTTGGCTCTGACTTTGTGTGATACATGAACCCAGGAATAGTGATGTTAAAAGCATAACTGATAGTTTAGTATCTGAGAGTCAAATAATGTGACTTAGTTAATAACCAGTGTAACCCAAACCCAATCACAGTCTCTCTACATGATCTAAAACACTGCTCAATATATTTCCTGATCATAGAAAAAAAACAATGTCTGACTGCAAAGTACATATCCTGGAGTTAGAAGTAATGAGAGGTAAGGCAAATAGGGTGCTGCTATTTCAAGGAGCTCAAGAAATGTAGTCATGCCTTGAGGTCTACATGTTGAATGCACATCAGAAGAGAGTTTCAATGGACAGTCAAAATTATATTTGAACAAGAAATCCCCTCTTCCCTTCCCAAGGCCTGGAACTGTAATATAAAATTAATTCTGCTGTTGACTTTCTAGTGCCTTCTAGTTAATTTAAGCATGGAAATTAAATAGAAAAGGAACGTATTTATTTTAAGCTGCTAAGCTTAGCTTGGTTTGCGAACAGTTGCAGGAAAAAAACCAAGCCTTCTGTTATTTAAAAATTACCAGCAAAATATTATAGCAATCAAGACCATTTTCAGTGCACTGCTACTGACATTAGTGTCATTTAGTAGCCTTGGCAAGAAAGTCACATATTACTAGAAGGGTAGAAAAGATGACCATACAGAGAATATATGTTGTATTCAGATGAATGGAAGCATTTAACTACTTACATGAATGATTTACAACACTCAAATTGAGTGGAACTCTTCATATTCCTCTTTATTCCTTGCCATGTTACTTGCATGATGCAAGACACTCATCTCTCTGTTTTACCAAGGGCAATGTAAATATGGATGAAAAAATGTGACCGTGATGTATAGTAGTTACGAATCAAGAAATTGAATGTTAAAAGGTAAGGTTGAGACTTGTAAGTGCAGAACATAAACTAGGTGCTTCATTTCTCTTTTTTTTTGGCGAATAGTAAACATCACACATGTCTCATTTGTGTTCTGGGTGACTGTCCTCCTTTTGGATTTATAAAAGCTTATTTGTGTTCCTCCTGGGAACAAGTCTTGAGGTTGCATGTAGGTTCAGGAACATGATGTACAGACTAGCAGTGTTTCTATCAAGCTTCCAAGTAATACATACCCTTCAATGAAAACTGCAAGGCAGGCATATTCCTCAAAGAACATTTTATTGGGACATATCAAATTGGCACTGACTTGATGGAAAACCAGGTCTAAGTTTCTGCTGGTTTTACACCCAATTATAAATAAAACTTTGTCACTTCCCCCTCAGAGTCTCCAGTCACATGGTCCAATTATCATGTAGTGCAGTTACTAGGTGACCTCAGTTTCCACCTATCAAACACCTGCATGAATGTCCTTGATTCCTAGAGGAAAGAATTTTATTTAGGCTACAACACTCCAGCTATCTCTGCACACACATCCTCCTTGGTCCCTTAGCTCAGGCTATGTTAGCCCTGAAGCAATGTGAAAAGAAATCTCCTCAGAGGAAAGCTACAAAAAGAAAACAGCCACAGTTAGGCCAGCTTCAGGATTGATAGTTTCTCAACCGCGGAAACTTGGATGGGTGGACGTCAGCATAACTGTCTGGGAAATTCTGGAAGTTGAAGTCCACTCATCTTCAAGTTGCAGAGATTGAGAAACATTGGCCTATAGAAATAGAAGTGAACACATCTTCAAATCCAATAGTAGCACCAAAACTCCTGGGTTAAAGAAGTTTTGGGAACTAAATTGCTATGTTTTCTACCACTACTTTTCTTCTTCCTACGAACCACTTATGATCCTTTTTTTGCAAGGACAAAAAAAAGCTGGTGGTAGTGGCAACAGAGATGACCCATTGTATAATGTCCCCTGAAACCACTCCAAGACCAGCAACAAAAATTGGCCGTACTTCCCTTTTGTTCATTAGAGCATAATTTCTTCAGCTTGCTAACCTATCATTTACCTTGCAGGCATTTGTTTATCACTTACCACTTTGTCAATATCAGCCTTGAACAGTGATGTCTAGAACGGAAAGGACTTGTCCAAGTATGCTATTCCCAAACTAAAATGGTTTAGTGGGAGCAATAATAGAAGTTGTCATGAATTATTTCCCAAGTGCAATGCCAGTTATGTGATTTATGAGAAACCCCACAATTTGGATCATATGGGATCATTTTGCCCATAATATCCCTCTAGATGCTAAACACTGCACAATGAGCCATATATTGTTAGTACCATTCTGTTCTTATCTCTTGATGGGTATGATGTCAAAATATTGTAATAATCTCTTTGCAGCTGAATCTCGAAGTGGCGGGGGGACCCTTTGTATTCCAACACTGAGCATAGTGGCAGTCTTCTCTTTATTGAGTATCTGCAGTCTGTCTATACAATTATTGCAAATTATACTTTTTTGTTTTTAAAAAAATAAGCTTTTCTCAGAGAGTTCTGCTGATTAAAGTAACAATTTGCAAAGATGACAAACCTGCTTCCTTGCTCAGGGGTTGACTAAATTTCATTCTAGAAAGGGTATCTTTTTAGAATGAAATTTTCTAGAAGGGTAATTTTAAGACTTGTAGACTTCAACTCCCAGAATTCTCCAGCAAGACACTCCCATGAATTCTAGGAGTTGAAGTCCACATGTCTTAAAGTTGCCAATGTTGGATACCTTTAGTTTAGACCTTTTTCTGAATGAAATAAATGGGTGGATGGCATGGGTGGGCTCTGCCTAGTTTTACTGCTAGTTTGCTCATGTGCATGTGCGTGCGCTGGATGTGTGCTGTGTCTGCATGCACAGTTCAATTAAAATTGTTCTGCACATGCACAGAACTAAAAAACAGATGGCAGTGACAATGGTGGTGACTAGGGAACTGGTTTTGGAGCATGGCAGGCCTGGGTCACTTTCGGTTCCAGAGACCCAGGCTGCCATACCACTACTGCTTTGGCCAGTAGGAACCTACCACTGGTGGATGGGTATACTGTGTGTGAGAGAGAGAAGGGGGAGGGAGGGAGGGCAAAGGAAATAAAATTATCCATGTTACTACAGTAAATATATTTATATAGCCATGGCTTACAGAAGGTCTTCTCTTTTCTGGCAAATGTGTTACACATTACAAATAATACAATCTCATATTATGTGTTTAGAGTCTCCAATATAGGGAGGAGCTCCTGACCTTTTCAGTTGAATCTCATACCCATAGCTACGATTTTCTATTTATATTACCCATGTACAGAGAGAACGAAGCTGCTCTCTCTTTAAAATTCATTTCACTTGTTTATTTAGTCATCTTATTCACTTAATCCCTACAAGCTTGAGGCAGTGAGTAACATGACATGAAAACTCAGTATGATAAAAAGAATCACAAAAGAGCCAAAGCAGCATGTTGTAGCCAATTAAATACATTAGAAAAATACTAGGGATGTGCAAAATTTACCAATCTTGAAATGATCTTTTTCTAGAGAATTCCAGAATGTTCCAGAAGCCCTGGAGCACCCCTTCCTGCATGCTGTGCATCCTTCATTTTCTTGTTTTAGCAATGGAAATGCTTTTTTTTTGTACTTAGGATATAATATGTGGAATAATTACTTCTCAGAAGCTTTATAGTCCATTGTTTCTTGTTAAACCTTCATGTTGGACTCAAGTCCTAACATGTTTTGGCCTGCTTCATACAAAAACATGCAACTGTTGTGGAAATGGAAATGTTGTCTGTGTCAGAAGTAACTATTGTTGAAGAGGAATGCTTTTGCGCTCTATAATTTGGGGTTCTTTGCACACAGATAAGATTTGTTCCAAGGATATTTGGCATTAAATAGTTCAATCAACTCCAAAAACTAAGGGTTGGAAAAAAAAGTATGAATATTTCACTTTAAAAGAATATAGATTACTAGTAATGAATATTTCAATTTGTTTAACAAACACAATGATTGCTATTTATTTTCATTTCAGATAACAGTTCTCTGGGTACTCTCTTCCCCCTTGAAATAATAAATTCTGTTGTCAGTTGAAAAGGACATCAATAGTCTTTGATTTCTAAAGCAAATTGGATTATGGGGTAGCAAAAGATAGGAGTTTTTAGAACAAGAGCCTGTATCTTTTAAATAGATGGTTGAGTGTGCCTTGCTTAGATATTTTTAAATGACTTTCCCAAGTGAGTGACTTTCATTTGTATTGGAAATGCTGAGAACTACGAGAATTGTAGACTTAAGTCTAACAAGGCAGTTTGCCAATATCCAGGGACTCTGCTTAAGAGTGGAATGCCTAGACATTAAATTGGGTTATAGGAATAAAGTACTAGTATACATCCTATTGCTGTACTGGTTATCTGATCCTGTGTGATCCGTACTCAACTTGATCGGATTTGGGGGCTGGTGTTCGAGCTCCTATGCCTGTTGTTATTGGTTGACTTCATCTCCATGGATTCAGAGCTGGTTGGTTAGAGTTCAGGAGGCATTTATGGACTCCAAGGTGTATATGGGCTTGTGCCAAGCAATCCCAATAATAAAGTTGGAAGGGACCTTGGAAGTCTTCTAGTCCAATTTCCTGCTCAATCAGGAGAACCTATGCCATTCTGCATAAATGGCTGTACAATCTCTTCTTAAAAACTGCAGTGATGAAGCACCCACAATTTGTGGAGGCAAGACATTCCACCAATTAATTATTCTCAATCAGTAAATTTCTCCTTATTTGTTGGATCTCTCCTTGATAAGATTCCATCTGTTAATTCTTGTTTGGAGAATAGGTGGAACACCCCCCCCCCCCTTCTCTGTGTCAGCCTCTCAGATTTTTGGAGACTGTTATCATGTCATTCCTGACAAAGGCTGAGTTGTTTGCTCAACCAATGCTAAAGCAGCTGTGATGCCATTAAAATTCCCCTCCCCATCAGCCACTCCTCACTCTCAGAGACATTCACCTTTTTTTTCTTTTTTCTTTTCTTATAGACGATCATTAGGAATTTCAATAGCAGTTATTGGAAACAGAGGAGCATTTTTAACACTTTGCTAAAATAATGACTTTTAGTGCAGGGCTATCTAGTTAGCAGCCTGCAGGCTGGATGTGTCATGCACTGGCCACACCCATGCCCAGTTTAGCGAAGACAAAAAAAGCTGTAATACGTTATATGATGCCTCCATGATGACACTGTTCTAGTGTATATGAGATTAACTGATGCCTATGATCTCTGTAGAATAAATAGATCAATGAAGGTGATCTGCTTCAGATGCCTTATGGATCTGGATGGTTCTGGCAGCCTGCTGGTTTTTACCTGCAGAAAAGCTTTCCATTGATACTTGGTTAGCCATTGGTAATAAGAACTGGGCTTTTGATCTGGTTGCTTCTAAGAGGTCTTTCTCTGCTGGCTAATTTTGGATGGTTCCCTAATTTACCAAGTAGAGATATGCAGAAGACATGCCTGTAGCACTGAAGAATAAAACTAAAAATTTTGCTGACAAAGCAAGTACACAGACTCAAATTTAAGCCTGTGTCATACTAATAATGGAGATGAAATATCACCCCTTCTGGTGGGTTGTTAGGCAATAACTTCATTTAGGATAAACAGCTTCCTCTTACGGAGGATGAAGCAATTAGAGCTGCTATCTTGCTCCTATTACTGTTTTGTAGAGCATTTTGCCAATGCAATCACTCATGTTCACCTATCACTCCTCTCAGTTCCTCATGGATGGGTCTGACAGTGGCAGAGCAGAATCTTGCCTGGTTATCTTGGAATACTTATGGTGTCTTCTTTCTGATGAGGTGGGGTTTACCCAGCAATTTGTGGGCTAGGTCTCGTTCCCTTCTGAAGTCATAATCCATATGGAGATGGATGATAATGCCTTTTTTCATGGAAGAAGGCCAACAACCTGAAAGGGGTTTCAGAGCACCACTCTGGATCTATCTAAAGTTGACAGCCATTGCCCTTTCTCTAGCCTACCTTTTTAGGGGAACATTATTGAGGTGGTGGTTAGTGTAGAGGTCAAGGCAACATAGAGGAAGCAGAGCTTTTTGGTCCCTTTTAATCAGGATTTAATTAGGATCTGCCCACAGAACAGGAATAGCATGGGCCTTTGTTAGGAGTTTTTATGGGTCTTTGTTAGGAACTGAATGTGCCCCTTCTAATTCCCTTAGACCTCTGGTCAGACTTCAGTGCTATTGACTGGGACATTTGTAGCTCAGTTATCATTTCTTTGCACATTTAGTAGACTGGGGAACATTGTTAAAAATTTAGGAATATGGGTTACTGGTGCATTTTTTGAGATAGTGACCAGTCATTCACATTAATTATATGACCGGGAGATTGATACTTAGAGCAGGGCTTTCAAACCTGAGGCTTGCAGGCCGGATGCATCATGCACTGGTCATGCCCATGCCTGGTTTAGCGAAAGGGGGAAAAGTTGTGATTATGTCACCTGAAGCTGCCATGAAGATGTGAGTTTGATACCTCTACTCTAGAACAATTTGGTGACTGATTTATTAGGCTAACATAGGACCAATAAGTCTATTTGTCCGAATGCTCGAAGACGCTCCAAGTTATATCTTATATTTTTTGCTATTGTAGCATACAATATGCTATGATATCTGTTTTTCAAATGTATCAGATTTTCTCCCCAAACTATCATCTTTTCTGAGCATTGCTAAGGTTTGTTCTTCAATGCTTCTGTCTTAATGCCTTGTCTCACTATCCCATTACCAAGAGATTTTGCTTCAAAGTACTGTAAAACTCTGCTCCTTCTGCCCCATAGAAACAATTTTGTTTCTTATGGTAATATGAGCTGTGTTGAAATAGATAGTAGAATGTAATCCTTTGCTTTAAAGAATGATTCACACTGTAGCAGCCAGTGGAAAAAAGCAGGATAGGCTTTGATCCCGAGTGTATTAAAATTTCCATGGAGTATAAATTCCTAGAATTGCATTTAGGATGGTGCTCTTAGAGAAACATAATCTAAGCCATGGGTTTTCTCAGACCCCAAATGGCCCAACATAATTTATAAATACCTTGTTACACATTTCATCACCTGGACTACTAAGAAAGCATAGCATTCTAATTTTGTGGCAGAACGTGGTGGTAAGAATTTTTAAGCCTTAGTTGTAGAATGACAATGAATGATAATTAAAAGAATAAATTGCACTTATCACATTCTTCCAGGTGGAAAAACAGCTATGAGTTCCACAGCAAGAACTGTCAGGGAATGCTTGATAACATTAAGACATAGCCATTTGTCCTAAGGCTTTTAGCAAACAACTAATTTCATATTTGCTGCAAAAAAAGTATGAGCCCCATATTCTGCTTGTCCTGTGGCATCATAGATATCATTAACAGGACTGAAATTCTGAAGCTTGTTAGTTAATTTCTTGAACAGTATTAAATTTGCTTGCTGCATAATTATTTTTCAATCACTTCCAGTATAATTGCAATTTCATGTCCAACCCATATAATCCGTATATTATGGTTTATTTACTTATTGCATATTATTCTCTTTTCCCTGTTATTGTTTTTTTTTGTTGCTTATTCTTATGGCTCCATGATTAGAAGAATAAACTTGTACAATTAGTGCTCATTTAGTGATAACCATAGGAATCAGAAACTCAGATATTAAGCAAAGTAGTTGCTAAGTGAATCTGCACCTGGGCTTATCATCTTACTTTAGCTTTCCTTTGCTTTACAGACCTGCAATAGTCATAAACATGAGCTTACTTTTTCATCACTGTCATAACTCAAATGGTTGCTAAAAGAGGCAATCAGTAAATAGGGACTACCTGTAACTGCATATACCCTGAGGATAACCTTACTAAACACATCGGGTCGATGCCGTCTTCCTTTTCCTCCGTCACATACAGAAGCTGATTAAATTTTCAATTGAATTTTACTTGATAATGCAATCTTCCATCCCACACAAGGATAAGAGGTAAGTGGAGAGAATTGATATAGTTAGTATGACACATGGTTCTTTCTTTCATCCTATGAAAACAGCTGGGCTGAGGTTGAGAGGACTGATTTTGCTGCTTGAGGTGGTTGCCTCTGTCTTGGTAATGGGAGTTCTTGCCAAAGAATTTGAATTCACAAGCAAAGGCTTAGTGATAGATGGGTACTTCGCGCTCTTTGAACTTGGTTGTTTACTTGCAGATGTTTCATTACCCAAACTACTGTAGGTAACACCATCAGTTCTAGCCCTAATGCTGATGAAATTAACTAGTTTTGGGTAATGAAATATCCTAGCATTCATTAAGTTAACTAGACATGGTATTCAGCAGGTTCTGATCAGTTCTGGAGAACTGGTAGCAGAAATTTTGCATAGTTTTGAGAACCATTGAACACCATCTTTGACTGGCCCCACCCCCATCTATTCTCTGCCTCCTGAGTCCCAGCTGATCGGTAGGAAATGGGGATTTTGCAGTAACCTTCCCCTGCCATGCCCACCAAGCCACTCCCACCAAGCTATGCCATGCCCATCAAGCCATGCCTACAGAACCAGTAGTAAAAAAATTTTGAATCCCACCACTGAAGTTAACCTAGTTTTGGCTAATAAAATGTCTGCCAAAAAACAACCAAGCTCAAGGATTTCTCATTTCAAGCCTGAGCTACAAATATTTTCCTTTACTGGTTGATGATATGTTCTGAAGAGAGATAGCACCTGTTATATTGTCCCTTCCCAGCTATTGATTGCCCTGCTGTCTGCTACAAAAATTAATCTTAAACTTTGTCTTCAAAACTTTGTAAAAAGGCACCAGGGTCAACTTTTATTAAATAATGTGAGTATTTTCAAGATATATCCCTATATTATAGGATTTAAATATTTCATTAAATTGAGTATTTGTACTTGAATTTTGCTTTGCTTTGTAGAATTATGTGGAGTGTTCTCCAGCTCTGTTTTATGAAGAAATGCTAATTGGTTTAGTGCTTTGAAGGGGGGAAAAAATTCTCCTTAGATCATGCCAATATTATTTCCCTTAAAATGTTCTTCAGTATGATTTATTTGTCTTTCACTTGCTACAGGAGTAATATAGAAATTTTTGAAAGTAATGTAGCAATCAATTTCAATTTATGTTTATGTTTATGTTTATTAGAATTTGTAGGCCGCCCTTTTCCCTGAGGGGACTCAGGGCGGCTCACATAAACTGGGAAGGGGGGGAATACAAACAACAAGATAGAGACATATAATAAAATGATAAGCAACATACATTTATCACTTCCCTTCATGTGATTTCTTCATTTGCTTTTCTATAAACAGAAATGCAGACTATGCTATATTATTCTATGTTTACAACAACTTTTTATATTCTAGTCTAATATAATAAAATAGAGTGCAATCATTGTTTTAATGGTTCTTCCTATGCTATCATTCTGAGTGGAAAATACAGCCAGAAGGGGGCAATATTATTCTTTGTAAACCTGACAATAGTCTATAATTTAGAAATACTTCTGTTTTGTCCAGTAGATTATGCAGAATGTGTGTGTGTGTGTGTGTGTGTGTGTGTGTGTGCGTGCGCATATGTATATGTATATATGCTAGCATAGTCCTCTCTTCATATTCAGTTGGGCAGATATTTGCAGTTTATGAATTGCTGGAAATCTAATGCAAATTCATAGATTCTCAGAATTAGATGGGATACCAGAGGCCATTAAGTCCAACCTTCTGCCTGATGCAAGAAGAGTTGAGTACAATCTTTTGACAACCTTTCCCTTTAGATATTTTCTACTTCTGATCTACTTACTTGGGCTGATGGTGGGATGGGGAATAGGCAGTTTGTGGCAAAACAATTGCCATTAGAAGGTAACAGCTTTTTGCAGTTTCTTCAGGAAGCCAGACTGTTCAAGGCCTGAAAAAGATATCACTGTTTTAAAGAAATAAAATAAATGGAAGCCCATCTTCTGGGTCATTTTTTAAAATTTGTCCTGAATCTTTCTATGTATATCATTGACCGATCCTATAAATGAGAAATTGTAAAAATGCAGAATGCTGAGTGGAGGGGATTGTTTTTAACAAGCATGTCTTCAAGGTTGATTCGGATTTCCTCTCATTTTCTGAACAATTTGTATTCATAGCTTTTGGATTTCCCTTGAGTTACCTGTAACATCTCAAAAATAAATGGAAAAGAGATTCCTGATATTTCTGAAATAAAGAGACACAACAAAAGGGAGAAGATAATGAAATTCCATCAAGTTTTTATCAAACCAGGTCCAGTTAGGTCAATTTCTCCAGGAGATTGAGGTGTCATATACATGCACATAGGTCACCTCTATATGATGCAGGTCATATACTTTCCAGGGTTATGCAATCGTCAGATCTGCAAATTAATATAGAGAACTGCATATTTAGACTCTGCCTTAATAATTTTATAGCAGCATAGAATAGATCAGTCCATTATTGCTCATTTCTGTAGCAATATATTATCCATTGCCGGATTGCTTCAGCAAACCCTCTGGTGCCAGGTCATTTTAGGATGGTCCAGGATGTTTTCAGGGCTGCTGTAGAAGTGTGGCAGCACAAGGCCATGCCATATTTCACCCAATCCTTACTTTGTCCTGTTACCACCTCTCACAGCTTGGACACATTGTAGGAGTTTGAGAAAATACACTGCAACAGCATCGAATAACTATAGTTGAGGCGGCCAGAAGTGTAAGAACCAGAATTTTGTATTTCCCTCAACACCTGAAGGGGTATTGGGAGGAGGAGGAAGAAGAAGGAGAAGGAGAAAGAGAAGAAGGAGGAGGGGGAGGAGGAGGAGGAGGAGGAGGAGGAGGAGGAGGAGGAGTTTACAGAACAGAGTATGATGATGATCTTTGAGTATTTGGGTCCAAGGTACAAATTATTTATATCCTGCCTTTCCTAAAGGGGTTCTGGGTGATTTACATACATGCCGTCCTTCAATTTGTCTCCACAACAATCATGTGGGATAGAATAGGCTGAAAGAATAACTGGCACAAAATCTCTACTTAACTTCTATAGCTGATGTTAGATACCATAGTGTCCCTAGTTTCTGTCAAAATGTTTAACTACTGAACTTTGATGATTATGATGGGATGATGATGATGATGATGATGATAGAGTTTATAAAATATTTTCTACTCAGATGACATTTAAATTGTAGAAAATCATCTAGTTCAATTCTCTGCTAATGTGGGAAGTCCACTATGACTAAATAGAAAGCATTACTAGAGCCATCTACCTCTAACTTATGTATTTATAATCTTCTACTTGAATATTAAGTGAGCAGGAATTTGTAATCAAAGGAGGCAAATGACAGTATGGGCAACATGGCATCATCATGCAAATGACATAAATTATGCAATTCACACCATTCCCAAGAAGCCTTTGTGCTGGATGGCTTATACAGAGCTTTGTATTGCACCCACCCAAGGAATAAAAAAAAAATCTTCTAGAAATTAGACATATGGGGAAGAGAGAGACACTATGGCAGAACATTCTACTTTCTCCGGATGCTTATGGCTTCCTTTCTACATTAAGAATATTAATGTTGGAAACAGGAACAGCCACAGGAGTATGTAAAAAAGTTAAAAATGGCAAACACAGTCTTACTCCTAGAGTTGCCTTCTTGGCTTTTTTGACCTCTCCTGCAAACAACATTATCTATAAATATCTTTTACAATGCGATAATGTAAAGAACAAATTTCACATGCATAAATGTCCAATATTAAAGTTATGTATAGCTTAACCTTAATGTCCTAGCCAAGAGGAATGCCATGACTGAATATATATTCTTGTCAGTCTGAAACAGCTTGTTGATTTGCATTTTAGCATTAATAGATTTTTTTGGGGAGGGGGGAATTACAGAAATGAAGTGGAACAGATCTTTGCTCAATAACAATTGGAATAGAGAAAACATTCAAGGAATTTTAATATTCCTCTCCTTGTGCTAAATATATTTTACCATAATCTGACATTAGATTTTATCCGTTTATCTTTTAAAACAACCAAAGTCCTTTTGATTTGAAAATCAATAGAAAAAAATAGCTGTGCTGATGAGATGAGACATTTGAACTTACATTTTTTCTTGAGAAAACTGAGAACCAAGAAGTGACAATAAGAAAATAAACTCTAAGTTTAAGTCTATCACACTCTAACTAAGAATTAAGGATTTAGGAGTACTCATCTCAAACTATCTAAGCCCCAGAGCTCACTGTAACCAAAAAAGGCATTAAGAGTTGTTAACCTAATTTTGCTAAGCTTCTTCTCCGGTAACACTGTATTGCTACCTAGGGCATACAAAACTTTTGCCAGACCAATTCTCAAATACAGCTCGTCCACTTGGAACCCACACTGTATATCAAACATTAACATGATTGAGCACTTTCAGAGGTATTTCACGAGAAGAGTACTCCACTCCTCTACTCACAATAGAATTCCCTATGCCACCAGGCTTGAAAATTTGGGCTTGGTCAATCTGGAATTGTGCTGCTTGCAGTTTGATCTAAGCATACTACACAAAATTATCTGCTATAATGTCTTGCCTGTCAATGATTTCTTCAGCTCCAGCCACAATAATACACAGGCAAACAATCGATGCAAACTCAAGGTAAACTGCTTCAAATTCAATTGCAGAAAATACAAATTCAGGAACAGAGTGGTCAACGCCTGGAATGCTATACCTGACTCCGTTTTACAGCCTCAAACCCTCACAGCTTCAATCTCAAACTATCTTCCGTGGACTTAACCCCATTATTAAGGGGTTCATAAAGGGGGCCTGCATAAGCACCGGCGTGCCTCCTATCCCTGTCTTACTGTCCCCATTTATATATACTATATTTTTGGAGTATAAGATGCACATTTTCCCGTCAAATAAGAGGCTGAAAATTTGGGTGCATATTATACACTGAATACAGCATTTTTTTGCCTCCCAAAACCCTGCCCCATCACCAAAATGTCCATGCATAGCCTTTAGGAGGCTTTCAGAGTGCGCCTGGGGTCTGGAGAAGGCAGGAATGAACAAAAAATGGGCTGTTTTTTGCTCAATTCCCTCCCAGCCCCCAGGAGCACTCTATAAGCCTCCTAAAAGCTATGCGTGCCCTTTTTTTTTGATGAACAATGGGGCTGTTTTCACAAAAACTGGGCTGTTTTTTGTTTGACCCCCCCCCCCAAGGAGCAATCTACAAGCCTCCTAAAGGCTATTCATGCCCTTAGACCTGTTTTCACAAAAAACAGGCCATTTTTGGGAGTCTGCTGAGTGCCAAATCTTTTTTTTTAATTTACCTCTTCAAAATCTTGGTGCGTCTTATACTCTGGTGCGTCTTATACTCTGAAACATATGGTATACACTTCCTTTGTTCATGTTTATGTTCATACCTATACTTGTTGTCTTGTACATGTTTGACAAATAAATAAATAAATCACCTTTTTAATTTAAATAAAATTCTACATACGCATCTAAGAAAAGTTTAACTTTCCTCAGTATGATTATCAGCCTTCTTAATTGTATTAACTGGTAAAAAATTAATACAACCCTTTTTGATCAGAAAATTTTCTTAATGTATGAGAGGACAGAAAACTAGGTAGTATAGCTATGATGGCAAATACAGTCTCCAATGTCATGCACTCAGCAGAAAGTTTATAAAGAACTTACAATGTATAGGACTTTTTAAGTTTTAAATTATATATTTTACATCTACCTTTCTTCTCATTATCCTTATGTGCTGATATCATTCAGTTCAGATTCATCATCTTTCCCCTCTTATGCATCATCCCATTGGGAATCATGGGAACTGTAGTCCAAACATATTTAGAGGATAATATATTAGAGAAAGTATATGAAGACAGAGCCATAAAAATCTGGCAGAGAGAGATGGGTGGAGGAGGGAAGAAGCAGAAGTGGGGTGGGGCAGGGAAAGAATTTTGTGTTGGGAAATTCAATTTCCATTTTTTACCTGGCAAATAAGACATTACACCCACATTTGTATCAATCATATCATAACATAAATGACATGTAGAGTGTAATTTGTGAGATAATATCACAATTTATGTCACATCACTTGTCCCCTGTAGATGCCCATGATTCCTAATAAAAATCTGTTTGCAATGTGAATTTATACTCATTTAGCTAGGGTATGGAATGTCATAGTTTATGTTAATAAACTCCAGACTTATAACCACTTTCCTGTTAATATGTTCTACTGAATTCAATTAGCATTATTTCACAGTGGATTTTCCATTACAGAAAGATGAGAGAAAGAGAGAGAGAGAGAGAGAGAGAGACAGACAGACAGACAAACAGACAGAGACCAAGAGACAGAGAGACAGAGAGACAAACAGAGACAGAGACAGACAGAAAGACAGACAGACATGGAGTGTACTATTAGCAATCATAAACATTAATAAATTACATTCTAAAATCCATCAGCGATATGATTTCCTATATTCTTCCTTAATTTTAGAATTAATTCTAGAAACAGAGAAGATAAACTGGCTACTCAGGATGTTTAGGATGGAACTGTGTAAACCAGTGAAAACTCCAATGGGTCAGGAATTTAGCCATGATGATGTAAAGAGCTCTATGTTTGATAGAGGTATTTATCAATCATTGATTGGTAGCTTATTGTATCTGAGTAATTGGTCAAGGCCCGACATAGCATATAGTGTAAATCAATTAGCCGGGTTTAATGCTGAACCTACTGAAAGGCACTGGCAAGCTGCTAAGAGGATATAAAGATATCTTAAGCAAATGATGCATTGTATTTAGAACCTAGAGATGATCTGAGCTTGACTGCATATGCTGATGCAAGTTTTGCTACAGATATGTCTATACAGAAATCAACATCCATAATTGGATGGCAGTCTATTAGACAAAAACATTTAAGGCTATCGACTATGGAGGCTGAGTTCTCATGTCTGTCATTATTATGTACAGATTTGGTGTGTTATAAACAGCTCCTACTGGAAATGGGAATTAACATATGAGAGCCTATTGTTGTTTATGAAGACAATCAAGCAGCAATCCAGATGGCATCCAATCTTGCTGTAAAAACTAGGTCAAAACACACCGATATAAGATATCTGAATCTATGGCAAAGTGTGAATATAAATTAGTTTCACTGGAGTATTGTATGTCTGAAGACAACATCACAGATCATTTTACTAAAGCTCAAGGTAATATAAAGTATAAACGTTGTTGCGAGGAATATGGATTAAAATTGTAAAATTTACTTTCCACGAAAGTAAAAGCCTATTTAAAATGCACTGTCTCTGTATGCTGGTTTGTGTGTTCTCCAACACAACTCTAACAACGCTTCTCTGAACACACTCACTCTCCCAACGGGGGGCTTATCTAACACATATTTCCAGTGATCACTCAGTAATAAACTATCCTCTAATTATTGTGTTCATTGACTCACTCCTGATTTTTCTCTCTCTCATACTTCAATATAAATTTAAATTTAAAAATGCTTGAAAGATGTTGCAGATGTAGAATATAAAAAGCTAGCTCATTGTTGAAGGATACTTCCTCCCACCACACACACAATTATCATGTGAAAAAAAATGACATGTGACAAAACAATTCATGCTTTCTGGAAATGTTTGTTCATGGTCACAGTGTTCGATAAAAATGAAAAAGTGTTAATAAACCTACAAATGACAAGACATAATTATATAATAGATTATAAAGTACAATTAAATCATCTGTTGATCTCTTCCCAAAATACAGCAGGGATTAGAAGTTCATATTGCCACACAATTTGAAAACTGTCATTTCATTGACATGATTGTGTTTTTGATGTTTCTCATTTTCAAGGGCTGTTGACAGAATTGATGGCTGCCTACTTTAAATAACCCTTCACATTCTAGCTCCTACATGCAGTATGGACACAACAGTATTGTTCCTTTTAGAATGTGGCTTGAAAGAATTACACAGCATGGGCTGTGCAGGTGCCTATGTTTTTGCATGAGTGAGCATTTGTGTATGTATGCAAAAGAGAGAAAGGCAGATACAGAAGCTACTTTGTTGTTTACTTTACTGATACGGTCCCTGTGAATATGACTTTACCTTGTTCTACTTACATGGAGCTCCTTAGATAGCCCATAACATGGGGGCACATGGCAAGAAGTCATATGGGCACTTTATTTGTGACTTGAGCTCCATGATGAAACAATAACAGGATGAATATAATGGTGCTTTAAATATCATATGCAATATATTTGAACATTGCATAAATATGAATAAATATTTTTTTAGAGAACAGGAACAAGAATCTGGAGTAGGTGCACTTATGAACTTGACTTTGGGTTTACAAGAAAGCTAACAGGACCTAGTAAAAGAGGGACAAAATATTGTTCAGAAATTGGTGTTTGTTTGCCTCTTGATTTAACGGAAATGAGTTATTCATTAACTGCTCGGTATCCAGTAGATATGTTTTTAGCTTTGCAGGATTTGCAGAAGGCAGTCTGGTGTGGAAAGAGGATTTTGTCAAATATTCAAAGCATACAATCTTGACAAACATTAAACCAATTTGGATTATTAAACTCCTTGTTGGCCAGCTGTCATGCTGTGCATAAGTGCCTATTTTCAAAAGCAGCACTTAGAAAACCCAGCTGGGATGTGAGCAAAAGAGAGCACTAGAGTCCAAAATATATGCAGATGTCTAATCTGTGACTTTGTGTACAGGAAAAAAAAAGAGACACACCCAGTTCTTAGACTGTCTGTGATGTTTGATTCAGTAACAGCACACTGCTACCTGATGTTCTTGGAATCAAATAACTCCATAACAAATTCTAAACAAAGGATTTATTTTCTGAAAAAAATATATTCTATGAACATGAATCCTCTTGTAATGTTAATTAATCTGGGAATACTATTCATTTTTAGAGCATTTACTTTGCCCCAAAGGTAAGATTTAATAACTTCCATCCATCCATATCTGAAGATGTTTCTTTATATATTTTATTTATATCACATATTGTGACTAACTTAAACGTTTCAGTATACACATACCTAAAGATTTAGTAGATTAGATACAAATACAGAATGGATTGAAATGGATAAGAATCAGAATTTCACCTCTTACCATCAACTTTGATTTGGATCAATTAATAAAATATCCTACTATTCTTCTAAAACTATAATTTGTATTAACAGTGTAATAATAGAGTGAGGTTTATAAGTAAACAGAATATTATCTGCAAATAAAGCCAGTTTATATTCAACCAAATTATGTACTATTCCATAAATGTCTCTGTGAAAAATGTGCGTATCAGCAAAATATTTATATGAAATATTATAAGCATATAACCTATTTTTAGTTCCCATGGATAATTTATATCAATAAATCAATTTGATATGCATATGTTAATAGATAAATGGAACAATGAATTTAGAACTTCCTATATTGGCTAGAAAATGGGTGAGTGTTTTAACTTCCATACCTAGTGCATAAATGAACTATAAATGACACACTACAAAAAAAGAATAATTAGAATTTATTGGATTCCATTACTTTTGTATGGAAAAGGATTGTCTAGGACAGCATTTTGTTGGAGATGTAATAAGGACACTTTTTAAAATACATATTTTTAAAATATCATATGTACTTGTAAAGTTTTGAAAGAAAGTAGTGGGCTATTTAATTGTGACTATGACAAGAGCTAAAATTTGAAGAATATTCAAGAGAATAAAATATTCTTTCTAACTACATACTTAGTTTATGGAATTTTACAACTGGACAACATAAATTGATTGTCCTGCCTGAATTATAGCTAATAAACTAATATATCATCTTTGGAAAGATAAATGTATGGCTTCAATTATTCAATAGAATGAAAATGTGATTATACTTGCTACTAGTAAGTGAATTACTTATTGGTATGGACTTTGTATGGATAGTTAGTTTTAATCATTCAGTCATGTCTGACTCTTGGCGACATTATAGGCAAATGTTCTCCATGCTACCTATCAAACACAGTTTCTTTCAGTTGTTTGATGTTCAGTTTTGATCGTATCAAACCAACAAGTTCTTTGCTTGCCCCTTCTTCTTGATCAACTAACCATTCACAGCCTAATTGACTTCTCCAATGAATTTACATGCATGGCATGGTCATGGATAACTATAAGCAAATATGAAACTCATAGATCCAAAGTGCAGCAAGTTAAAAAGCAAACAGTGTGATAGTCATATGTGTATTAGAAATATATGTATGTATACTTGAGTAATGTAACTGCTTACTGTTGTAACCACATATTATATTCTATATCTTTTTTTTCTGTTGTATATTTTCACTTATTTTAAAAACACTTTTTATGTATTTACTGATTATGCATGTAACTTTGCATTTTCTTTTTTTTCTTTTTCTATTACTATTTTAAAAACATTTTTTTTTAAAAAAAGAAAAGGAAAAGGTAGACAAATACGTCAGAGAAGATATTGTCTAGAATGCTTTGTCCCTGGAGGTTCTCCTGGTTATGTATTAGGCATGTCCACTTGGACAATTTTCTTAGTTATGCCTTATTTCCAGATTCTACCGAAAAAGCCACCAAGCTGTTTGTCAAGACAGCATAACTAAAGGTGGCATTCCGTACTGCCTTTCTTTTTTGCTTCCCAAACAGAACAGAAAGAAGCCCTCCAGGTAATGGTTTATAGGATTTTCTGCACAATTTATAATCATACTTTGGAACTGATTTTCACATGCATTGTGAATGGCAAAAACAAATAATAGCCAGACAAATTATATCACAGTTAATTAGGCTATGAAGTATTCATAAATAGTTACATTTGTCTGGTTGGTAGGTAGGTAGCACATTAAGGTAATAACACAACTAATTTGATGTACAGTAGTGGGCTTTCTCCTAATAAAAACCAATTATTTATTGTTTTAATTGCTTTTAATTGCTTTAGCTGTTTTATACTTTTAGAATTGTTTTCTAAATCAGAGTCACTAGGCTGAAATGGGTGGCTATAGAAATTGATTGACTGAATGAATTTTCTATAGAAAAGCCATGCTTCCTAGCTCCCATCAGATGGAAATATTTGGGGAAGGAACTAAGAGCGTGCCCAACCTACTTGACCTGCTAAGGCAGGTAAATATCCTTAGGAATATAGACTAGGCACATAGCCTAGTCTGGTGCAATAAAGGTAAAGGTAAAGATAAAGGTTCCCCTTGCACATATGTGCTAGTTGTTCTCAGTGAATGATGCTCATCTCCATTTCAAAGCCGAAGATCCAGCGCTGTCCAAAGATGTCTCTGTGATCATGTGGCTGGCATGACTAAATACCAAAGGCGCACGGAATGCTGCACCTTCCCACCAAAGGCAGTACCTATTTTTCTACTTGCATTTTTATGTGCTTTCGAACTGCTAGGTTGACAGAAGCTGGGACCAGAAATGGGAGCTCACCCCATTATGCGGCACTAGGGATTCAAACCGCCAAACTGCTGACCTTTCGATCGACAAGCTCAGTGTCTTAGCCACTGACCTACCGCATCCATAGTGGGCTTTAAAGTTGTAAAGTAAAAAAAAAAGACTATCATCTTAATAGGGGCCCAAAAGGGTAATGGATGATGAATCAGGTTTTGAAATTAGTAATTTGGCAGTGAAAAGGGACTTATTTTTTTGGAACTGGAATGCATAAAATTCATGTGTTTAAAAATAAATGATCAAAATAGATAAACTCTTTTTAATTATACAGATAATCTGTTGTGTAGTTGATATATAATATGTGAGCTATACAGGTGAATGTGTGAGAACTTTTATCTAACACAGATTGATAGAATAACTATAATATCCTAAACAGTTTTCTTTCTGCATATTTATGACAACAATGCATAAAACTACAATTAGAATTAGAATTAGAATAAATTTATTTATAGGCCGCCCTTTTCCCTGAGGGGACTCAGGGCGGCTAACAACTTATATGGGAGGGGATACATACAATGACATATAGCATAAAATGTAATTAAAAAATAAGCAACATTCATTCAGCATTCGGGTGGGGGCGAATTATAATCTTTACCTCCAGGCCTGACGGGATAGCCAGATCTTGAGGGCTGTGCGGAAGGTCTGGAGGGTGGTGAGGGTACGAATCTCCACGGGGAGATCGTTCCAAAGGGTCGGAGCTGCTACTGAAAAGGCTCTCCTCCGCGTAGTTGCCAGCCGGCACTGGCTGGCAGATGGCACTCGGAGGAGGCCTAATCTATGAGATCTAATGGGTTTCGAGGAGGTAATTGGCAGGAGGCGGTCTCTCAAGTACCCAGATCCACTACCATGAAGGGCTTTGTGGGTGGTAAGAAGCACCTTGAAGCGCACACGGAGATCAACAGGTAGCCAGCGCAGCTCGCGGAGGATAGGTGTTATGTGGGCGAACCGAGGTGCACCCACAATCACTCGCGCGGCCGCATTCTGGACTAGCTGAAGCCGCCGGATGCTCTTCAAGGGCAGCCCCATGTACCATTACAGTGTTCAGTTGTTCATTTTTAACTTAGAAATCCAAGTACTGACATTACTTTATTATTTTGTTGGTTAACAGTTTTCTCTCTCTTTTATTTTTAGAGCAGCAAATGTCTGTATAACTGTAAAATTTGTAGCAAATCCAGAATACATTTCTTATTAATGTGAATGCTCATTCATTTGACATTTCACCTGGCAAATCACTTTGGGAAGAAAATGACTAAAATAGATTGTATCTATTTTAATGGTGCTAGATTGTGTATTTGAATGTTTCTATACCACTGTATTATCCTGAATATTATTTTAGGTCAGGAAAAAAGATTCTGACTTTATTTGATGCTGATAACAATATGTATATTAATGGATTTACCATTGTTTCAATAAAGTTGTTAAATGTCTTTTTGTGTATGTGAGTTTTGTATACTGTCTTGATTATATCTGTGACAAGATTATTCAGGAGTATTAATTTTGGAGCAATAAATATGTTGAGTGTAAAGTACTTGATAATTTGTCTCATAGTAATTGACTTACTTGCCAAGTGATTGTGTCTATTTTACACAATATATTTTTTAAAAGTTTAATGTATTACTGGAAGAGTACACAATGAATGGAGACAAATATGTAGGCTATGTCTACTATTGCTTTCTTTCATTTTGAAAGTTACAGTCTGATGAGTAGCAATAAAATGTGATGTGAATACTGCATTCTGATGCTGTGAACAATTGCTAAATCACCAATGGGGATCTGGAATTCTTAATTCCTTGGCTGTTTATGATTGGACTCAATATGGGTATTCAGAACAGTAACATGACTCCTTCACTGTATGTTTGTTTTAGTGTTAAAATAATATGCTTATGCACAGAGGGCATTCTTCAAAATGTGGCATGTTTCTAAATTGAATGGAAGCTTGTAGTATGTCAAGCATGGGATTTTAAAGGATGTCTTCCACCTCTTCCTTCATCATATATCATGTACGAAATAGGCAGAGTGTGTTATTATTGCCAGTTGTCTGTATGGAAAGGCCCATATTCATATACAGCAGCACTATATATCCTGATGTGGTTTATTGTGCAATTTACAAAACATACTTTTCTGATAAAAACATGAGTTAAACTGTCAGAACATTTTAAAATAAAAGGTTTGTACTTATCTGTATAATTTGTGATATTTATAGAATTAAATGGTAGTTGAAAACAATGGCATTCTAAATAAGAAGGCGCTTGAACAGGCAATATCAAATTGATAATGCTGTAGAGATAAATAATGTTATGCAAAACCTTTATCCGTGTGACATTTTTAAAAAACAGCATGTTATGCCATTGGAGAAAACAAAAGGAATAGTGTGTTAAATGACGTTGAATAATTTGCAGTTTTAAAAAAGCAATTTAAACTGAAAGGTACAACAAAACAGAAAATTGGATGTAGTAAATTAAAGTAATTCTTAAATATATTCACTCTCTGCACATCAAACAAATGGAACCACATTTTATCCATACTTTAGGATTCAGTCAGATTGAGGATTTCAAACCATTTAAACTTATGCATTCACTATATCTTGGACTTTGAAGAAGGGGGATATAAAGACTATTGGGCTTTTGAGTTGCAGAGAAGTCTTGAGAATATCACGGACATCCAAGAAAACAAACAGATGGATCATTGAATAAATCAACCCAGAGTTTTGACAAATCAGCCGAAAGTGCTCACTCAAGCTATACATGACCAAGCTCAAATTATCTTACTTTACACACATTATGTCTGAAGTTGGATAATTTGAGCCTGGTGATTTATAGTGTGACATTATGCAAAGACCTAACCCTGGAGAAGACTGGAAGAGAATGCTGGAGGAGAACATAAATGATTCATGCTAAAAAAATAAAAATAAAGAATTAAAGATACTTTTTGCCTGCTAAAAATGTGGGCTATGAATCAATGGCAAGCTAAGAAAAGCAGTGGATGAGGCAGACAACAGTCTATTTCTGTGAAAAGTAGAGATGTGTGAAATAATTATTTAGCCTTGATACACTGAACTTTAAGTTCATGGTATATAGCAGGGATGTCAAACTGGGCTGGATGCATCACACATAGGCCATGCCCACTCCAGCTACACAAATGGAAAAATTGTCATGAAATGTCATGTGACAGCAACGTGATGCCATGAGTTTGTCACATGGTATATAGGAAAGGGAAAGGTAGGATCCCTCTTGCAGATTAGTTGTAGGACATATTGCAACAACAGTGTTCTATGTTACTTCCACTTTTTCTGATCTTAATCATGTTTGTTTCTAGTCTTACTTTGCTATCCTCCTTCCCATTTATAGAGCATTCCAGAGGTAATAGTCAGATATTCATTTTTATTTGTAACATAGCTATACGTGCAGAAGATATTAATGATGACAATAATAAGTCATTAATATTTAAAGGCAGCCAATCTCAAGTTCATTTTATACTGTAAAGAAAACAGAATATTTTTTTTAAAAAAAATGAAAGGTACAGAACACCAACTTTTGATTGGTAAAAAATATTTTAAAACTCTAAATAGCATGTATTTATGTGTTCTGGCTGAATAACAAAAGACCATTAGAATCACTATCTTAGGTTTGAAAATATTTAGAAAATTTAGAATTAATAAAAAAAGTATGACTCTTTTAAATAATACAATGGAAAATAGCATTGATACAGATACAGAAGAATGGGAGAAATCAAAATTAGAAGCTAAAATTTCCAAAGCAACTATTCCTATTTGCTTTATAATATGGCTGTAATCTCACTAACATACTATAGATTTTCAACACTAGGCAATGAATTATTCAAGCAATGGGAAAATGTTTCATAATTGAAAATCATATTGAGAAACACCATCACTTTTCAGATTGTTAGTGACAAAATAGAATTTGAATTAGATAATTATGCTGCACTGTCTGTTTAAAAAATGAAAACTTGAATACCTAGATGGAATTGTACTAATAAATGGTAGCAGCCGAGGAAAGTTATAAGTATTGCAATGTTTTAAAAGTAAATAACATTTTTCATGTCCAAGTAAAAGAGAAAAATATCACTTAGTGTGTACAACGAATTAGAAATGTTTTAAAATCAAATGTGAATAATTGTAACACAATAAAAGACTTTAATAATTGAGTTGTCCTTGAAAACTGTACAGAACACAATAGTATAGATTGGACACAAGTAGTATTAGATGCTTTAGACTGCAAGACCTGAAAACATTATAATAAATCATATTATATTAAAAAGGGGGCACAGATTCTCATATTTAGCAAGGGTAATGGTTGTTGTGATCTATTGGAAGTGAACGAGATAGTGGAGGATGAAATTAAAGTTTAATTGTTCCAGATAGGAAAAAATGGACAAACAAACAAACAAACAAATATATACATTGATGGACATTATAGTAGTGGAAGAAAATAAGTTTTACTTAGAAATTTGGCAATACCAAATTACTCTGCAGTAGTCAAAAAATTGTAAAATTACTAAAATCATGAAATAAACCAGCAAAATTTCTCTCCCAAATGTATTCTCTCTTTTTTTTCTTTCTTTCTTTCTCTTACCCTAACCCTAACCCATCCTATCCTATCCAATACTAGTTATCTATTCCAGCTATTCTAGCTATTTTAGACATATTTCAACAATCCTTAGACCCATGATGGCAAACCTATGGCACACAGAGCCCTCTGTGGGAATGCACACCTTTGCCAGCTGCTCTTCTGGGTTCCATCACATGCATGATTGCCACACAGCATGCATGCATGTGATGGAACCCAGAAGAGCAGCTGGTCACTGCACACATGCGCACCGGCCAGCTGCTCTCTTCTGGGTTACGGCGCTCCAGCACATGCGCATGCTCCAGTTTCATCACTCAGTGCCAAAAAGGTTAACCATCACTACCTTAGGCTAAGGATATCACCTTACCATTTACAGCTATTGACCATGATGGTATCTTGATGAAAGTTCTAGGTCAGCAAAATTGCCAGATTGTCCCCTTGTCCATTGTAATGCTTATTGATCAATGAGAAGAAAGAGAAGGAAACAGATAAAACAGTTATTGTTGCATTTCTGTTAGCAAATATTAGATAGGTAGATTAGATAGTAGTTGTCAAATCTGATCAGCATGTCTAGAACTAAGTCTGGTTTTCAAGTCACTGTATTTATAGCAATGTTCCAATATTGAAGGGTTATCACAAAGATGAGGGAGTCAACCTATTTCCAAAGTACTGGAAGGCAAGACATGAAATGCGGGATGGAAACAAATCAAGGAGAGAAGCATCCTAGAATTAAGAAGAAGTTTCCTAACAATGAGAATAATTAACCAGTGGAATGGCTTGCCTTCAGAAGCCACAAGTGTTCTATCACTGAAAGCTTTTAAGAAGACAATGGATTACCACTTGCCTGGAATGATATACAGGGTCTCCTGCTTGAGCAGGGAGTTGGAGTAGAAGACTTCCAATCAACTAGTGATCAGCAGAAGTAGCCTGCAGAACTGCATTCTAACTACTGCACCACTGGTTTTTGATCATGTATTTTTCAGAGTATAAGGTGCACCAGAGTATAAGACGCACCAAGATTTTTAATTGGCAAATTAAAAAAAAAGTTTTTGCCTCTGCAGACCTCCCCAAAATGGCCTGTTATTTGTGGATTCAATATTTCAGGAAGTCTCAAGATTTTCCCAATTTTCCTAATTGAAATTTCCTAGCTGAAATCTTCTTGGCATTTATGAGCTGGGCTCATTATCATGAGGAACAATACAGTATGTTCTGTTGGGAAATTAATGGTTTCCAATATTATCCTACAAAATGTGGCAGATAAAGGACCATTTGATTTAACATTTCTGAAGGCTAGCATAAATGTACATTAGGCTCAAGGTAGAGTATTTTTTTCTATTCTAATAAGTGATGTTTTTCTAGAAATGGAGAGTACAGTGGGAAGTCAAAACAACAATGAAGAAGAAGACATTGACAAACTGTTTCCATACTGATGCCTGGAAAATGGCTTGGATATGTCCATGTGGTCACTAGGAATGAGTCTCTCTGAAGAGTATCTTAAATATTTACTTTTTTATAGTTTAAATTAATAATGTATTTTGTACTTTCAATGTACACAGCTGAGCCTTCATTCATTAAAACATTTTTATGTGTGCTGCTAATTTCTTGTTCCCTTTCAAAAATACAGTTTGGTTAATACAACTTCCGATTTTCTGATGGCCAAGGAAATTGTCTTTTGTGTTATGGATTTACTGCATAGTCCATGGAGACAGATATTTGTGAAAATGAAAGATAGTCAAGCTTTAGAAATAAACTCTAGCAGTTTCACAAAGAAAATTATAGGTGTGTTATTTTCAAAAGACATGGTTACACAAGAACTAATCTTAACAGAGACTCTAGGTTATGGAAACATTAACCTTCTCTCTCTTTGGGGGTCAAAGAGAGAAATAAGTGATAGAAAGAGTACCACACAAACAAATGAAAGATACACCAGGCAAAGGGACAGTTTTGGGTCTTAGAAAGATAATTTGTGTTTGTGTGTGTGTGTGTGTGTGTGTGTGTTTGTGTGTGTGTGTGTGAGAATAAGTGAAAATAATAGGAAACAGAAAGTTAAAAGAGTAACTTGCAGTAGTACTGATAACATTGCAGATGGTCAGTCTCATTAATAAGCTACAGACTTGCAGAAAATGTGTTACACAGCAATACAATATGATTTGTGGTCCTAGTTTAATTACAGTACAGACTCTAATTAATTGTTTCCTTTATCTTCTCAAATTGGAAACTTTGATGCAGCCTGGCTCAGATCCTTGCCAGGTACTGTCTCTCACTTCTCTTTTTATACCATAATACATATAGTACCTATACTTGCATTGTGTGTGATTAATACATTCAGAGACTGAATCACACAAAGTTATACTGATATCCAAATAGATACACAAATGCATTGCAAAAGATGTATACAAGGTTCTCTTCTCCTGTAATTTCATGCATGGGCCTGATTCAGATATTACCTGAGGAGCACTTTTTTGTTTACATTCAATTTAAAACAAACAGAATTTCTGCAGAAAAAAATATTTCTTTAACCTGGATAGTGTTTTTCTTGTTTTAAAATTTTTAGTATTTTAATTGCAATGTGTTTTTGAATGGAAGCCACCCAGACTCATCAACTGAGATAGATGGCCATATAAATTGATTGACTGAATAAATCAATGAATGAATAAATAAATATATCAGGATATAATCATTTTTCCATGATTGTTTTCACAACAATCCAAAATTGAAATATCTAAAGCTCTTCATCAGCCCAACAGTTTCAAAATTTGAACAATTTAACAAAATATTGCTTAAAACAGTTTAACAAAATGTTCATATTTTAATCCTTATATACCTTTCAAGAACCTAGCTCACCATAGTGATAAAGTTATTAAGGAATCTGTTCAGACAGATTTGTTTTAAAAATGCAAATGCAGCTCCTATAATCAATCTCCATCCATCTCTCTCTCAATGAGCAAAAGCATTTTCCAATAAAGACAATATTTCAAAAGCACAAAACATATTCCCACCCTCAATTTTATCCCTTTCTCCTTGCTTATTACTTCATTTTTCCTTTGGCTCTATTTGATTTCTTTTGCATCACCTTCTTGCTGGCCCTAATCCAAGTACAAGTTGGTGGCTGGTTGACTCTTCTATTCGATGAAGTCCTTGGTGCTCTCTGAGCTTGATTGATTGCTTGCAGATGTTTTATTATCCAAGTGCCAGTGAGTGTGGTGTTTGCTCCCTGTTTATATATAGTAACTTGCCCTGCCAATATTGGTGGGGATGTGGTTCTCCTAGATAGTTCTTAGATTAAGGTATTGGGTTTTTTGTTTGTTTGACGTTAATTCTGGTTTATCTGGGTGTTGGCTGCTGAAGAGGATACATTCTGATCTTTTTATTGCTTCTTTTCATGTGGTTTATCTCTATGTGTTTAAAACAGGGAGCAAAGGAATCAGATCTTGCCCTCTTGGGTTTATGTAACAACCCCAAACTAATTCTTTATTTGAACCCCTTCTCCAGACTGGGAATGTAATGTCCCCAATACTTTCAAATGTAATATTTAATTCCTTCTAGTTTAGGGTACAAAAGCACTTAACAAGCATTTCAAAAAGTGATTAGAAAAGGAAGGATCCAAACGAAGTGTTATTTCAAAGGCACAATTGCAGTTTGAGCAAGATAGCTATTTCCTTGTTTCCCAAAGTGCTAAATCTGCTGGAGACTGCTATTTTGTGATCTCTTCATGGGCAATTTGTGGGCAATTATTAAAGAGCTGTCTCTTTAGTCTGCTGAGATTGTTGGCTCAGTTTTTCAGAACAATCTTTGTCATTTCTTCCCTGAAAATCCCACAACTCTCCACACATGTAATAATGTTTCCCAATCCTTCATTAGGAATGGCCCTGGTTCTATCTTCTTTGCAAATTATAGTCTGAATGGTAAAAATCCCATAATCTTCTAGCGTTATTTCCCTCTATTTATCTTTATATCCAAAGTCTACTTAATATGTCTTCAAATTTCCAATTCAGAGCATCCAAATTACTATTAAAATTAATTATTTACTTTTCATGTAAATAGCTACTGTTTGTAACTGTCTGGGTTACATGTTCTTTGCATAAATTTAAAATCAGAGTAATGAAGTGCTATTGCTTCTTTTGCTCTGCATATTGGAACATGCTTTCTATTGGTTAGTTCTGCCTGTTAAAACAGTGAAAAGATTAGCCTTATTGTGAATGTTGGTTGAATTTTGCTGCATTTGGAAATCTGGTAAAAATGGGGCGACCTTTTCAGTATAAATGTAGGTCTTACATATTGGGGGAGATAGTATATGTCAGAGTTTGCATATGTTCAAATCATTGTGTGTAGAATTCTTTCATTTCTCTATACTATGATAATGTTGAAAGTAAATATGTTAAGGTGCATATTTCATGCTACTTTAATGAATTTTAAATTGTATTCAATATGTTGACTGAACAGAGCTCATACCTTATGAAGTCTATTTTTCACTTGAATATATCAAAAATTCACTCTGGAATTATTTACCTAGTATAACTACATGAAGTGATGTAAAGCAAAAATAACCGAGTTTGAAATGTTAGGAGGCAAAGCTTTCTTAAATGCAAGCAAATATCCACTTATGGATTGTTTTAGATTTATAGCTCAACTTTCTGCATATAGTACTCCAAATGGTTAACAATGACCCTAAACAGAGTGGAAATGGTTGAAACATGGTATTTTAAGAATAGGAGAATAGAGTTCACTTGAATTAACTGGTCCCAATTTCATTTCTCTGCAGCAATTATGTTTTATTTTTAGTTTAAGATAAACAATCCTAATAAAGAGTTTATTTGATTTATAAAGATCACCTTCATAAATTGTAAATTTCTTTCAGCTTTTTACTATTACCTGTGGAGTTTTCCGAAGATTTCTCTGACAGTGATGTTGAATGAGATCTGCCCATCTTCCATATTTTTTTTGTTGGGTATGATTTTTTCTCATTCATCATTTCTTCCACAATCTCATTTGACGCCTTTCTTCTTTTTAGTGTTGCTGTGCTCAGGATATTAGCCTTTCAACAATGTTAACAATGACTTTGGAAGAGCTTCTGAGGATCTCAGAACTAAGGAAATATTATTTTTGTCACAATAAAGTATAAATTTGATATTGCTGGTCTTGAAAATGCTCCCTGGGAAAAACTGTTCAATCTCCTTTGAATTATTTTTGCCAGAATAAAGGCAATGCAATATTGAAACAATATTTATGCTTCTGTTTGGAATGATTCTCAAATATTTATTTATTGTATAAGCCATCCAATTTACAAATGGATTCCTGACAAAGTGCAAAAAACCAACATAAAAATAACCATAATGTAGAAATAAGGCAAACATAATCTTGAAAACCATATTCTCTACTAACATGAATATAGTACGCATATTGACAACGAGGTCTTAAGTAAATCCCCTTCTCAACAACTTGGTTTTTAAAGGTCAAAAACAGCACTCAGTATCAAAACATTTATTCATAACCAATATAAAGCTCCCGTTGGCTTATAGACAGTTTGCTGCATTTTAGATCAATCACAGACTCTAAGTAATTTTCAAAGGCAACTCCATGTAAAATGTAATGTAAATATCCAAACAAAAAGTTCAAGGGCCTTTTCAGAAAAGATTGCAGTTAGCATATTACTCACAGAAAGGCAAAATACTCCTAAAACACATCTCCACGTGTTTTAACATAATGCTAATGAACTGAGCATAGAAACAGGCAAAGGTGGATCAGTTCAAGCCATAGACTACCTAAGTGATTTCATCATCAATATATGCAGCAAAAAAGGCATTCAAGAAGGCTTTCATAAGTTATGAACAAAAGCCTTTAATGGCACACCAGTGACCTTTCCTTAACATTAATGATTATATCAATATCCTATCAAGGTGAAGAAGAATACGTCTACCATGGAAAACTGGCAGGTATTGATTTAATCTGTTATAAATCTGACAAGATTTCAGATCTGGACTTCATTTTTCTGGTGTTTAACAATTTGAGCTTTCATAGTACATTCTCATATCAAGTGCATGTATTGGTATGGGAAGTGCATTATAAAGCCCTATATGAAAACCATAGTAAGCATCATGTAGCTCTGTAACAGAGCTACTGGAGCTTGAAAAATAGCTCTCAGTCTCGGTATCAGAAACAGAACTGATAAGATCTCTGAAAGTCACAAAGCTCCAGGAATTGAGGAAGTTACACTATATCAGAAACAGTGAAATCTCAACTGATAAATACCAGCATTTGCTTCCTTATTTATATATATCAACCAAGGTGACCTTATGTCCAAGCTTTTGTGATACTCCTTTTCCTTTTCACAACAAACAATATATGGCTAATTATAGACTGAATCTACTGAACAAGACCAGTAAACTATTTGCCAAGCTTAAACATTTTCAAGATTGGGTTGAAGCCAACAAACTGGCTTTAAGAAGGGCTGGTTAACTTGTTCTCCACTGTCTTATGCAGAAACAAAATGGAAATCTCCCTTGTTCATGTTTCTGCTTTTGATTCGATCTCCAGAAGTATTTATGAAAAAAACTCTACAGCATATTGATTCATAATTGTTATCTTCAAAATTTACCGTATGATACTGCTGAAAGCAACTACTTGGGAGGATTAACTGTCATTGTCAAATAGCTTTTAATAAGTGATAGCTTAAAGAGAAGGGACAAAAGCTTTGCCGTGCACACTGAATCATAATTTTGCAACTCCATGCAAATAATTTGTTTGGTACTTGCTGTGTCAAATAATATTTTGTAGTACTATGAATAATGTTATATGCCTAATTATGAAAGAGTTCTGCATGGATGAGGTTACATTATATTAGATAGTCATCACATTTTTATCTTATCCTTTCTCCAAGAGTGCATACATTACTTTCTTGCCTATTTCTAGTTTGAACTCACCACTATCAGTTTTTTATGGTACTAGTGGCCCTACATCATTCAGTTAGCTTCATTCCTAATGAGGAATTTAAACTGAGCTTCTCCAATATCCTAGTTTATTCCTAAAAGAATGTTTCATATATCATAGACACAAAGCAATAATAGATTTGCTAAATTACAATTTCCTGAATTCAGACAACATACAGCAATTGTTTATAAACTACAATAGCTGGTTGAGTTTACATAATACAGGCCTGAAGAACAAACATTGAACCTTAAAAAAACAGAAAAAAGAGCTTCCATGTTTCTAAGAAAACATAATTCCATTTTGCAGATTTCAAAAAGCCCTGTTTCAAAAGTCTATAAGTGTAACAACTAACACCATAAAACATGAACAATTTAAATAAAATTATATTCCAAAGTAAATCGAACTTTCACTATTTCAGTAAACCATGAATAAAACTCTTAAGATCAACCCTATGATATCAAATAAAAGCATGAGAAATATTATTTCTACTTTGTATATAATGTATGTATACTTTGTATATAGAGTCCTGTTGTAATCACAGGCATAAAAGCCTGGAATCAAACTTTTCTCCTAGCACTATATTTAAGCTTATGTAACATCTTTAAATCAGCATGCCTCATCTGTGAGTTATTATAACAACTGTATACACTCCGGTGTAAGATTAAACACCTCATTCATACTTACCAACACAAATTTCCATTCTCTCTTTTTATACTTTCTACTTTTGTTGCCTGATCTCTATTGAATACACCATGGGAAACTGAAAGAATTTAATGTTGATTGCAGTAATAAGAAGTATCCATGGTAATATAAGACCACTGTTGAATGACAAAGAATGGAATTCATGCTTGGAATGTTAATACAGAATTGATACATAAGTCATTAGTTGAAAGAACAAATACAGTTTACAAGAATCTAGGAACAGGAATAGCACTTAGACTTATAAACTGCTTCATAGTGCTTTACAACTGAAGAGAAATGGAAGGAACTGGAAATGTTGAATCTTGGAAAATGCAAATTCAGATGTGATATGATAGTATTCTTCAAGAACCTGAGCAGAGGCCACATAGAAAAAGGTCAAGATCTGTTTTTACAAAGATCAGAATTTGTTTTTAAGTGGTAGGAGAATAGTCTCCAGTTCAATGATAGAAATAAAAGTTTAAGAGTGGAACCAATTATTCAGACAAGTTATGGACTCACCTTTGCTAGAATTCTTTAAGCAGATTTTGTTTTCATAGACCCTTTAAATTGGATTGCTGCATAGAGCGGGAGATGGATTTAATTTTCTGAATGGCCAAGTCTTCCAAATCTATGATTATAACCATGATAGAGAGATCAATGTATGTAACACAATTATGAAATTCAGTTCTTCTTGTGGTGTAATCAGAAAACAAAGAAACAAATTCTGCTATATCTGTGTAAGCTTAATATGTTTGCTCAAGGTCAGGTATTTGCTAAGTTGTGTTCACATTGTACTACAAGAATTCCTGTGAAAATTATGTAAAGGATGTATTTCCATAGGTATTGGTGCACTAAAATCAACATTTCCAATACCAGCCTAAGTGCTTGTTATATAGCTATTATGTGCAAATATCAAGTGCAAAAGATTAGAAATTGTTGTTGACTGTCTGCATTTGAAATACAATAATAGATTGTTGACAGAGGGCTTTGAAGTTTTGTTTTCTTGCTGGATTTATCTGTTAACTGTATTTTTAACAGTAGATAGGTGGTAGCTCAAATTAGCTGGGCAATAGAGCTGTAGAAGTTTATAAATAGATCTGTTTTGCAACATGGGGAAATATTATTGTTAAAATATATTTATCAGTATTCAACTAGGATAATTTATGTGTATGTTTGTTTGTTTTTTCTTTTTCTTCTTTTATTTTTCATGCACATTTCTTTTGTCTTGTTTAGATTTTCTTTGTTATTATTTCCTTTTTTGTTAAAGTTTGTATTTTAGTTTGTATTTTGGAAATAAAATTATTATAGAACATTAATTGGTTATTTGGATAAAAATTTGAACCTGTAAGAAGGCAAAGGAACTAAAGATCAATACATTAACAAAGTATAAACAACAATAAAAAGCTTAGAACTACTGGACCACGTAATATCAAAAAACTATTTCTCTGTATGAAAAGCTGAAGGTTAATGATTTGGCTAGGACAAAGTAAGAAAAGAGATATACTTGCAAAAGTCAATAGGAGTTTGGTAGCATCTTTTCCAACTGTTTTCTTGAGCTTCAGTGAATTTCATCAGATGCAGCTTTTGACTTGACTAAGGTGAGCCATGTCCAGCTTCAGTATTACAAAAATACTGCAGGAATATATTGAGACATTAGTCATTTGATCATATCTTTGCTCATATTTCTAGTTTGGGGAAATGAATTTTGAAAAGACTTAGAAATGTAATAGCTTTTCTGTTCTGCACTAGAAAATTATATTTCTTACAACTGGCATAAGTATCCCATTTGAGAAAGGAATTCAAAGAATAGTCATGATTTGAAGGTTGGAGTTTTTCATTAAGAAATAATTTAGTTTAGTTTAGTTTTTCTTTGTTATTATTTCCTTTTTTGTTAAAGTTTGTGTTTTAACTTTGGAAATAAAATTATTATAGAACATTAATTGGTTATTTGGATAAAAATTTGAACCTGTAAGAAGGCAAAGAAACTAAAGATCAATACATTAACAAAGTATAAACAACAATAAAGCTTTTTTTTTTACAGTTTATCCATATTATAAAATGTGGGCACTTCATTTTTTAAAACAAGGAAACAAATCAGTTTAAGATACAATCATATTTATTGAAAAATTATTTGGGAATGTCAAAAATCAAATAATTCACAGTCCTATCTAGGTAGATAGTTTAGTTCCATTACATTGAAACAGAGTTACGTATAGGAATAGTGATTCAGTTTAAAAGAAGTTTACCTTAGCATTCTTGTTTACCTTCCATAATTCATTTTTGCAGAAATCACCTGGTTCCATTAAGAAACATTTGATTCTCACATGGAAATGTCAACATTTCATCAAAGCAAACAAAATCCTTTGCCTTTAAATCCTGAACTAATGACCCATCTAGCCTGGCAATTGGGCCAAATCCATCTGTATATACCATGCAGCAGCAGCCACAGGAAGAGTAAAAATAAGTGAAGATGGCAGCAGCAACAATGCAATGGAAGCATATCTCATGTAAATTACTTTCTAGCCAATGTTCACTTGTCTCTTTTTATGCCTTACAATCTGTTTACATAAAATTCTAAAAAGATGGACATTGGAAATTGTCTTCCTTCCTTTCTTCCTCCCTTCCATCCCCAGTTATCTACCAGAAGAAACTCTTGGACTATGAACAAAATGAAACACAATATAATAAAACAATAACTTAAAACAAACAATGTTGAAGCCCCAATAAAACTCACATCACTCTACCAACCATCCCATGCTAGTTTTAGTAAATCCTAACCTCAGTGCCTGGGAGGAAAAACTGGATGTTCACTGCTGCCCGAAGGCCAACAGTGTTGGGGAGGGGGAGGCTGTTGTTGAATATCAATTGTTATAATAAAGAGCACATTTACACCATAGGTGATACTCAGTGGTGGGTTCTGGATCCTGTTGAAACCGGTACGGTTGCAACGGGGCCCTGTGTCCTCCACATGAATGCATGCAGTGCACACCCATGCATGTGGTGCACGCATGCATTGTACCTTCCAACAACACTTCCGCAAGCCTCTGTGATGCTCTAGCTGCTCAGCAGAGCATCGCGCAGGTGCTGCATGAGCCATGCACATGCACGGAAGCGCTGAAGGCTTTAAAGGACAGGTAAGAACTCGGTGGGCAGGTGGGCTCTCTGGAGCACCGTACCGGAACGGTACCTGGTGCTCTGGGCAGGCTCCTGCAACCCACCACTGGTGACACTAGTTCACTTGGGAGGGGAACTTGGATCATAGCCATTGTGCCAAAAATCTATTAGGACAGGTAGGAACCCTGAGGGATAGGCAATTCTGCAAGTAATCTGCCTCCATCCTATATAGTGTATTAAAGGGGAAAATAATAGCAATAGCAATAGCAGTAGACTTATATACCGCTTCATAGGCCTTTCAGGCCTCTCTAAGCGGTTTACAGAGAGTCAGCATATTGCCCCCAACAATCTGGGTCCTCATCACTACCCTGAATTATTCCTGAAAGCCTGCTGGGGATTAGTGTAACTCACACAATAGCAGTTGCTTAAGTATATTTACTTGGAACTTTCTCCATCTTTAGGAGCTGAAGAGCTAAGCTTGGTAACCCTTTTAGGTTTACATCTTTTCTTGGGTCCACAACAATATGTATTTACCATCTTCTGATTGCCATTGTTCTTTGGCTTGTTCCAATTCCCTTTTTCCATCAGCTGAAGTTCAAGACTTTCTACCACATTGATTCTCATGTATTGAAATAATGTCTTTCAGACTGGAGTTAATTCCATCTTTGGAAAAAATGATTAGTAGAGTGGCTGCAGATAGGCATATTTTATATGCTATCTTGACATATATCTGACTCGGTTCTACTCTGGCTTATAGTAATATAACTGTAGACAATGTCATTTAAGTAGCTGTAATAGCTATGCATCTTATAAACACAGTGTCTAGAGTTTGGGGATGGTTACTCTCATAGGTTCTGCTATTTTATTTCAGGTAAAAGAAGCAGAAAAAGAATTAGACCCTTAAGTTTGCCGGGTCCTATTTTAGAGACAGATAGCCCTTGCTGTAATAAGAAAAGAAATTAGATTAGTCAGTCTTTTAATAAATGTATGCAATGTCTGGATAACAAGGTTTTGGAGACAGAATTAGATTTTCCTATATTAACTGGGCAAAAGCGTGAGAAAAGGACATTGATAAAGGTTGAGCTCAGTCCAAAAATTGCAGCATTTTTGCAATGGAATCTGACAAGAAAGATTCACTCTTCTGGAGACCTTTAAATAATGTTTTATTAGAATGACATAAGAAACTTTGCTATTAAATATCAGTTTTGAAAAAAACACTTTTCTCTTTCGATAAAACTTCACCCATTTATTTTATGTTTATTAGCACCAACAGGATAGAAGATCAAGGTTATATTGGAGGTATTCAGGGTCAAAACTTGCCCAGTTAATACAGGGAAATCTAATTCTGTCTCCCAAATCTTGTTATCAAGACATTCAGTTTTGAGGGACAGAGGCAAAACTGAAAATACTGTAGAGAGGAAGGTGACAGCTGAAGTCGGCAAGGTAGGAAATTGGGAATTTGGGAATAGAAATGACAATTTTATAAACAAAGGCTAGATGCAACTAACAAGTAGCATAAAAATGAAGTCTCTTACAAAAGATGAGAAAAGAACTCATTGCAGCATAATATACTAGTACATGCTTAGAGTATCTACTCACAATGTGAGAATAAGAGAGAGAGAGAGAGAGAGAGAGAGAGAGAGAGAAAGAGAGAGAGACAGAGAGAGACAGAACCATATTTGTAGTTTGTTGGAAGCTGAACTTCGCATTAACAAAGGTTGTTCATATCTACAATAAAGGATCTTATCTACTCAAAATGAGTGTTATGCTTTCAATGGCTTTCCCAGTAAAGAATTATTGCAGAACGCTAGGGACAACTTGGTGACAGTACTCTTTACATTGGAGGGCCCTCATTCTCTCTATTATTATGAGAATGTCAACCAGAAGCCTGCAATAATATAAAAGATCCTCGATGAATCCAATAATCTTAACTTGGAGAAGAACTACAAAGCTTTTCATGTTATCTAAGAATGTAAAAAAGGAATTGAACTAATACTGTACTTATAATTGTATTAATAAATACAAAGAACTTGAAGGTTTAGCCCTGAAGTAGTGATTGCATGAAGAGAAGCATTGTCCCTTTGATATTCATGGATAAAACAATTCAAATAAAATTTAATAATTTAGCAAATGCTCAGATTCAATGAGTTTAGACTTGAAATACCAACAGCATAAGCAGCCTATGGTTTATTGGCCCAAACTGATATGATTAGGATTGTTTCTGTATATTAATTAAATTATATATTTCCCCCCACATCAGATAGCATTTGGTGTTTACAGTGTGAACCTCCTTCCCAGAATCATTTGATTGAACTGGAGGAATTACCAAATCAAATTATCTGATGACTGTAGAAGTATTCTGTATTATTGAGACTTAACAGAAAAACAGCAGGAAACCATATACCAGTGATGGTGAACCTTTTAGACACCAAGTGTCCAAACTGTGCGCATGCATACCCAAACTGAAAGGTACATGCGAACATGTGCATGTTCAGACATGCCCGCATGTGCAGCAGAGACCTGAAGACCATCTGGCCAGCGAAAGATGGGGCATCCCAACTTTGGCAGCACAGCCATCATTTGCAGGGAAACAGAAGCTCAGAAAAGAAACACCATGGAGAGTCGACCTGGGACGACGATGCATGTGCCATCAGAGAGGACTCTGTGTGCCACCTCTGGCATGCATGTCATAGGATCGCCATCATGGCCATTTACCATTTCAGACAAACGGTTGTCCACCCTCTTTCTTAAAAATGTACAGTGATAGAGCACCCACAACTTCTGAAGGCAAGCTATTCAACTGATTAATTGCTCTAACTGTAAATAAATTTCTCCTTATTTTCAGGTTGGTTTTTTCCTTGCCCCCATAGAAGGTACCACTTTGGTGGGAAGGTAGCAGCTTCTGTGTACCTTTGGCATATAACCATCCTGGCCACATGACCAGGGAAAATGTATTCAGACAACACTGGCTCCTTTGGCCAAGAAACAGAGATGAGCACTGCACCCTAGAGTCAGACACAAATGAACAGTGAAACCTTTACCTTTATCTCTCTTTTATTAGTGACAGTGAGAGATAGTCAGTCTCCTTGACTTATGACAGTTTCTTTGTAGCTCTGTGGTATCATATGTTTCACAATTAAATGCTATCTGAATGTTATACTAAATGTCTTGCTCTAAAGATCAGGAGGAGTTACCAAGTCCATAAACCATATTCTGATAGTCTTCTCTGTACTATTCGATATTTTGGCTGTGACACAATTCTTTTCAATTGTAGATACAAAAGGTAGGTGGCTGTTTTCTGTTCTCTAAAGAATTATTCTCAGGTATACAATAGCAAGAGGCAGATGGTATTAAAACTGCACTGGCTTGCATCCTATGGTCTGCGTCTCCTTTGTGTGTGGAAATAACAGGTTTAATTTTGGAGGGCTGAATGAAATCTTCTGTCATACGTGTCACCTAAGCTGCTCTTATCCAATCTTCAGATTTTGGCTTTTAAAGCAAACAGTAATCTACCAAAATGGAAGGAAATTGAGGAATATATTATAATAAAATACGCATGATCCTCTCTAGGAACAAGACAACTGCCCATACTATCAATGCCTGGACATTTACAAATTAATTCACAAAGATATGATTGATGTTAGTGTCTTATCTAGTGCACTGCCAAACATTTCTTTTATGCTTTCTTTTTTTATTTTCTTTAAATATAATGGAAAAGGACCCACTTTTCATTATTTTTAAAGGAGAATATGTTGATGAAATTCTTATGTGTAGAATGTGGGATTCAGAGGTTAATGAGATCCATAATTCTGAGTGTTTTGATCTTCATGTATTCAGTTAAGTCATGTGTACTATGAAACAATCTGGTCATGGATTCTTCAGCTAATTTTGGGTCTATGGACATGAACAGTGCTGTGACACCAGTATGAAACCATGATATCATCTGTGTCTACAGGTATAGTCACATCCCTGATTGTTTGAAGACACTGCAATGGAGAATTAATGGAGTGTTTGCTTCCTCTTGTGTTTTTGGTTTTTTTTGTTTAAGTTTGCTTAAACAAAAGCTTTTTTTGTTAAGTTTGCAATGTTGTATGTAGTGATACAATGTAATGGAGAGGTATGCCAGGTTTGTGTATTTTGGGCCATCCATAGAAGCATGGGAGGATGGGGCCACTGCTTCTCATCCACCCTGTTTCTCTTTGGTAATTTGGTCTTTCTTTGTGAGGTCACTTTGTATTCTCTTTGTGTTCACTGGGATGTAGGTTTCTTTGTCCTCCAATATTTCTTTTGGTTGTTTTTTTTGTAGATAACACAAGAGCAAGCAAACACTCCATTAACTCTTCACTACAGAGCCTTCAAACTGTCAGGGATGTAACTAGAGATGAAGGCATATGACAGAAACCAAGAAGTTTGGGGGCCAGTACATGCATGCATGGTGGAACGCTGCTCTTTCAGGTTTCGGCGTTCCTCCTACATGAAGATGAGCTGACTGATGCATGTTTGTGGACAGGAACATGGAAGAGAAGATCACTCCAACCAACACTGACAGAGCAAGCCACTAGAACATAAACTGACAGTAAACTGCACTGCTTATTTGCACTCATGATATTACCTAGTTAGAGAAATGAAATGTCTGCAAGAAAACAAGCAAGCTAAAAGAGCACCAAGGACCCCTCGGTATTTCTTCTTCCCATAAACAATCCCTTACCCATACACAAATCCATAAATCATCAGTTCTGTGGTCAGCAAAAAGCTCATAAAGGAATCCCAGAATGTTATGGGAATTATTTTAAAAATTTTAATCCTGAACAAACAAACTAACTTTGTACTCCTTGCTTTTGCTTCTAGTATCCCCAAGCCCTTTTTTGGAAAACCTGACAATAAAACCAGAATCCCTGTTTTGGAAACTTGGTGTCAATGTTTAAACCTGAAGGCTACTTTTGAAGTGGGTGCAAGAATTTTATGAAGCTTCAGCTTATGGAGCAGGACCGTCTAGTTAATGAATTTTCACAGATATTAAACTTGCACTACCTTTGCAACTCTACCACATTTAGAACATCTCTATGAATGATTTCATACCTGTTCTGCCAATTTGTGATAGTTTCATTGCTTCAAGTTCACAAATCTCAGCTGAGAAAGGAGACATCTAAACCTGGGGTCTCCAACCTTGGCAACTTTAAGCCTGGAGGACTTCAACGTACAGAATTCAAGTCCCAGCTTTGCTGGCTGGGGAATTCTGGAAGTTGAAGTCCACCAGGCTTAAAGTTGCCAAGGTTGGAGACCCCTAGTAAAACATTCACAATGAAGTTTTTTTTTTTTAAAAAAAATGGTAGTTCTCTTTAGATGAAACAGAACCAAGCATAACAAAGTAATGTAATTTTTTTTGAGGACATGAACTTAATATTAAATCTGAATGTCATATATTATTGACATACATCACTGAATGTTGATGTGGTTTATGCAATATGATTAATATGGAACATCATACTGAAAACATTGATGCACTATAAACTAACAAACCACATGTAGCTACTCCATCAAAGGAAATCATTTTATATTGTTCTGAATGTTTCATCTCTAGTGAAAATGAATACTATACTGTGTAGTGCATCTGAACAAATCAAGATGCTTTTCCATTTTACTCAACATGTCACATTCCTGAATAATAACTGAAATGTATTAGGGCCATCCTATAAAGCTATGTTTAAATTGTACAAAGAAAATTAAATTCAAATTGCTTTCAATGGTTGTAAATGTTAGAGAATAATATTCATCCTGCACGGCCTCATAAATCAAATTGGTACACAACGTGAAATGTTAAATGGAGTTCTTTTCATGAAGAACTCGGAATTTGAATTTGCAAATTAATGGACATGAAAATGAAATGAGAATTAAAAGAAATAGAAAAACATGCATTTCTAAGATTATTATTAATAAAACAACCAGACAAGAAAATTTATTGCCTGGTTTGCATTAAAACCTGTCTGTTTTCCAAGTTTTCAGAAATGAAATAGTCTTATGTATGAATGCCAGTAATTTACTTTCTATTGTCTTCAAGAAAGTGTTCAGCTGCACTACTAGCAGCCAGACAAATCTCATTATGTAGAAGCAGAAATATAGATGAGAGAAATGTATGAATAGGGGGGAAAAGACAACTAATTAACATTTAAATTGCTGAACAGAAAACATTTGTCAGCTGCTAATATGATCAGCCTTTGAAAAAGGTGTGGCAATCATTACCATGGTTCTTTTATTCTATTATTGTAAACTGACATTATTGTTGTTTTGTTTATTAGGACCTCAGTCCTTGTACCCTCAAATTATCCAAGGCAAGAGCAGTTTCAAATGTTTATAATTAAAAAGCAAATAAATTATTTAGAATTATACAATCACAGTGCAATATTAGTTTTCTTCCAAGAAAAGTCATGACAATCAAAAAACATACTGTGTATGTCTAGAATAAGACTTAACACATTAGAAATAAACAGACAGTAAGCCTAAAATCTCATTCTTCCCACTGAAATATATTCTATTACCTGCTCATATACATCAGGTGTCCCTATTCATTTTTCACATGAACCCGTTCAGTAGGACACTTCAAACTGATCAAACTGGTCTCTGCAGCATTCTTCATGAGTTATTGTGATATGTCTGATGATATCACGCTAGTTTAAGTGTAAGTAGTTAGATAGGTTGGTATTTATATCATCTTCATCCTGAAATGTGGGCCTCATATTTGTGGAATATTTTGGGTAAAATAACGTTTCAAGGGCTCTCCTGAATGTGAAAAATACCTTGCAAACTTACAAGTAAATGTCTATGGAGATCCTCGCTCATCCAGATAATGGTTGTTCCAAAGGTGCTTTTTCAAGAGGCAACTGGACTTTCTTGTTTTGCTTCTCATCCAAGAAGCTTCTTCAGCTCTGATTGAATGGAGGGGAATGGAAGGAATTATTCTCCTTGCAGACAGCTGATCATTTGCATTCTTTTAGACCATGGGTGTCAGGCTCAATCACATCACATGATGTCACATGATGTGAATTTTTTTTGCCTTTGGACTAGGTGTGGCCTGTGCGTGACACATACAGCCCACAGGCCACCAATTTGACAATGCCCCTGTTTTAGACAATGGTTGAGGCCACCTGGAAGTTTATCTGTGTCATTACAGTAATCTAAGTAGTGCAAATGGGTGTGGAACTTTTTTGAAACTGTTGGAAGGACTGTGTTGTAGATTGGAGATAGATGGTGTCCTTTCAACAGTTCCAAGAAGGCTCAAATTCATTTGCACTATTCAGGTGACCCTAATGACACAGATAAACTTCCAGGTGGCCTCATGACCAGCTGTCTGCATGAAGCTATAAACCCTTCCATTTCTCCCTCCACCCCCATCCAGTCAGAGCTGAAGAAGTTTCTTGGATGGCAAGTGAAATGTCTTCAAAGAAAAAAACAAAGTCCAGTTGCCTCTTGAAAAAGCACCTTTGGAACTAGCAATAGCACTTAGACTTATATACTGCTTTACAGACCTCTAAGCAGTTTACAGAGTCAGCATATTTCCCCCAATAATTTGGGTCCTCATTTTACCCACCTTGGAAGGATGGAAGGCTGAGTCAATCTTGAGCCTGGTGAGATTCGAACTGCCAAATTTCAGGCAGCTGGCAGTCAGCAGAAGTAGCCTGAAATATTGCATTCTAATCACTGAACCATTACCCAACCCAACCAATACCAACACTAGAACCCCCACAAGTCCAATAGAACTACTTTTATGTCTTTATAAAAAGCCACCAAGTCAAACTGATTGTATGTTGTGCCAAATAAGTGCCAAATTGCAGTCAACTAGCAGTTAGCAGAAGTAGCCTGCAGTACTGCGCTCTAACCACTTTGCTACTATGAAGAAAAAGTTATCAATTTCTAAATCAGGTTTTTCCCCCCAAACTTGACAGCTGTAAGATGTGTGGATTTTTAATTCTCATGCTAGGTAGCCAATTCTGGGAATCAAAATCAACACACTTTGGGATTGCCATGTTTGCCAAAACACTATTCTAAACAAAAACAGAATTAACTTCAGTTGTAATTGGTTAATGAATTGTAGTGTTGTTACTTTTTCCTCTTTAAACCAGAAACCAACTGCATTGTTTAATTTCAGAGAATATCTGTTTGAGATAAAAATGTAAGGTTACATTATAGTAATGGTCCTTTTTAAAAAAATACTACAGGTTTACAAATAAAATAAGTTTTAAGATCAAAAATGTTATTTTACTGCTGAATTCTCTTTAGAGTTCTCTTGCTTAAATTTTGTTATGAAATAAAACACTAAAAATACAGATTTACTGTATTTTAAGCAGAAGATTTCTCCTGTAGGGATTAAAGTAATGAGTAATAAAAGTAACTCAGTATATTTTTGCCATAGGGGCAGGGAAATTCAGAATGTGACATTACTGTCAAGATGAACTTAAGCTATAAAACTGCTAGACCATTTATATTAGTCATAGAATGAAGGTTGTAATCAATCATGATCTGATTGCCCTTAGGTCAATGGTGCAACAATAAAAGCAGCAAACCCATCTATTTAGAAAGAAATGTGTAATGTCAAATCCTAATTGAGTATTATAAAGCCAGGAATACACTTCACTCAATCATTCATACTGAAAAATTTGAGAGTGATATACTGTAATGTGCTTAAGCTTTAGGGAGGTGATGTTTAAAGGAATGAGTCTAGTAAAAAAGAAATAGGATGCATATTAGAGACTCGTAAACCAGAAGCTTCAACTACCGGTAATTATCTTCAGAAACCTGGAAGAAATAAAGGTAGAACTATTTTGATTCTAAGCTGAACTGTAAAGAACATTGTGAAGAGGTATAATTACTGAACAACTCCTTTAATTTATCTTTACTGCTGCATCTGCCTTGCCTCCTTTGTATTATATTGGGAAATCATTACAAAGTGATGTATAAACAGTGTTTGCTGCCATTGAATAATTATAGCAGATAAGTTTTGGAACTGTAGACAGCTAGGACGGAATTTCTCTGATATTTGGGGACAATACCCAAAACGAAGGTTATTCTGGAAGAAAAAATATATATAAGCAATAAGAACAAGATGTCTAAGCATGCTAGAGTAAATGCTTGGAGATTAAGCCCACAGTAAACTAGGTGAAACCAGGCCTTCTATACAAGCTGAACAAGAAACATTTCTTCAAAAAAGTGCTTAAGATAATATTTTAGCAGACATAGCTTTAAGTGTGTCTCAGCTGCAATGCATCCTACTTCAGGTCAAATGACCATATTGGTGCCTCAGCATGTGATTCTGTAATAGTGTGTGGGAATGACTGTGGGAGAAAGAGGAAAGTAATGCTACCTAGTAAACAATAATAATGGGTGGAGAACCCACAATTGCATAAGAGGCAAAGAAAAACCTCAGATCTGCTCTAACTTATCAGACTGTTAAAAAAAAGACTGGGAGATTTATACTTTCAGACTTGCCAGATTCAGTTAATGTAGTCTAGAAACTAAAATAGAATTAACTCATCTGGTTTTTGTGTGTGTGTGGTATACCTGGGAAGGTGGATATCAATCTTGCAAGACTGTTGTAAGATGTTTTTTCATTCATGGAAGAGCGTCTTCGGTTTCAATTTATTTATTCTTAATCTCTTAAGTAATGTGCATCCCTAGGCATGCATACCTCTGTGTGTGTGTGATAAACCAATGCATGAAAATATTGATCTTCTTCACCATGAAGACCCAGTCCCTCAATGGAAAAATCATGTTTCATACTTCTAATATGATGTTCAAATAAAAACCAAACCTTGATATTTATTTAGATGAATCAAGCTACACAGAAGACTGATAATTCTTAAAATACTGCAACACATTTTTGTACAGTTTTCATGGTTTGATACTTGAATAAGATCTGTATCACACTGAAACATTACAATAACGGTTCAATTTATGCTATTCTAATATATTGCTTTACGCATTCTGTTAAATTGGAGAGACTTCTCATAATATTGAAAGAACTGGGTGGATAGGCTTATTTTCCAACCTATCTAATTTTTGCTACCTGACCTGCCCAATTATTACCATTAAAGATATGTGTCTTCCTCCCATGCATTTAGTTTCCTATTTTCCATTTCTATCATCTCTTAAATGATCGTCATCATGATGGGAGATTTAAACTTGCTATATGACAAATGATTCTTTCAAATGCAAGATAATAATAATTGAGCTAATCCAATAATCACCTGGTTAGTCAGTTCTAACCACAGAAAATTTATTGCTTTCTAAGTTGATACAGGTCCAACTTCAGATTCCATATTTTAAATAAATGCCACATTAACAATAAAACATAAGGCTTATTTTAGTCATATGTCTGTCAATCTAGTTATCCTCAGCAATTGGATAATTGTTTCATTACTTCAAAAAGAACAGCGATGGATGTAGAAGACAATGTTACTAAAAGATATAGAAAACCACACTTAGTCAAACATCATTATTAATGAAACATTAATATTGTAAAAATCTGGAATAATGAGTGCCCTTTTTCTCTGTAAAGATCAAAGTGACGGAGGCACAAGCTTGACTATCTGTATTCATTGTGTAACTTATTGTATATCATTTAAAAATATATTCTTAGTAGACTTCCAAAATAAGCAGAAAGAAAAGAAATAACATAAGATGAATTCAAGCAGGGAGGCTAGAAACTCCAACTGTGGAAAAAGAAATAGAAATACGATTTCTGCCCCATGCATTTTAGGTTCTGCATTTTATAATCTCCTCCTTGTCAAAGAACATATCAGTACCACACACGTGTACCCTTAAGCGGTTCTTGTCAAGCATGGGGTATCAGCAACTGCCTGAAATGCTTTGTTAGTTTGCAAAGAATTTAGTCTAGACTTCCAGTTACTCAATGCCATGCTCTCATTCGACAACTCTTCTGTTGCAGGGAAACAATTTCCGAGAGTTTTCTGTATGTGGGTCTTACTGGATATAAATACTTTTATCAAGAGTGTTGAAGATGTGGCAGAAAAACAAACAAACAAGATGGCAGGCATAACTGCGCAATTAAAGCTTCACACCTTTTTAATATGTGGCACACATGCCGAACACACATTTTAAAAAGAGGAAGGATTTTTCATGCAGTCCTAGCTTTCATCTTAATGTTTTGCTTTTTTAGGCCCTTTGGATGACCCTGATTTTTACATATAAAAATTACACATATGTTCATATACAACATCCGGCTTTATTTCTTGTTATTTTCTCAGTGTGATTCAATAATCTCTACAAATACTTTTCAGAAAAAGAAGTCCCAATTGCACAGGACTTTTAACACTTGCCTTGCAAGTAATAGAATGCTATTGGTTCAAAATCTGACAGAAATATACTTTCGTTATTTTTTTTCCTGTGGTATGAGATGAAACTCTTTTGTCAAGTTGGTGGGAAAATGGTAAAATAGTAAAGCAGTGGACATATTTTTTTCTAAGAAAATTAGAAATGTAAGTTGTTGAAGAAAGTACTAATTTTAAAAAAATTACAAAATTTTTAAATCAATGCTACCTCAGATATTAGGCCATGATATTTAGACTCCTAATTCTCAGTGGAAGTTGCTAGGAGGATTAGAGCACTACTGTATGGCAACCATTAACTCAAATCAATGGAGAGGGGGCATTGTTGTCTCTGTGTAGCATGCAGTTGAAGTGCAGGGGTTTGTGTAGGCAAGAGTTGTTGTTTTTTAACTTGGCAACTTGGCTGGGGACTTCTGGAAGTTGAAGTCCTTATCTTAAATCTTAAAGCTGCTGAGTTGAAAAGGGTTGGCTTAGAACCGTGATGGTGAACCTATGTCATGTGTGACACAGATGGCACACAGAGCCCTCTCTGTGGGCATGCAAGCTATCAATTCATGTCAGCTCTCCCCATGGCCTGTTTTTGGTCCCAGGAGGCTCCAGGGAGGCCAACTAGTCCAATAAAGCCATGTGGTGGGAGGTCACATACGCATGTGCGAGGGAGCAGGTGGAGTGGGGGGGCATGCACACATGCACAAGAGGCAGGGCACATGGGATGTGTGTTTCATACATTGCATTATGGGTTTTGACATGCAATGACAAAAAGGTTAGTCACCACTGCATAGAACAATATTTTTCAACTCTAGCTACTTTAAGATGTCAACTCCTAGAATTCCCTAGAAAGCCTGGCTTTGGGAATTTGGAAGTTGAACTCCACACATGTTAAAATAGCTAAGTTGACAAACACTGATCTGGTAGTAAACAAAACACAACAGGGAAAACAAACAGCAATGCCTGAGCTAGCACAAATAAGAAATACTATTTTCAACTTGGAGCAGGAAAAGAAAGCTGGAGGTCACATCTGTAGTGAGCTGGATATGAGTAGATGATGTTGTTTCCTGTTTTTGCTTTCCAAAAAGAGTTCATGGCTTGTATTCGTGACAGGACACCTTAACATTGAAGAAATTCCCAAGCACAAGTGTAAAAAAACATGAACAGCAAAGTAAAAGACTGAAACCACAGTTGTGATCATTATCATGTAATATCCCTCACAACACTGTAGTTATGCAGTGATTTCAGTTTTATTCAATAGTTTATGGTTGTAAAATGATTATCTAGACTTTTGATTTCCACTTTTGATTTCATATCACAGAAAACATTCATATTTTATCCTTTTATTTTAAAGAAACTACATATGCATTTTCTTCAACCAAAAAAAAAGTCAAAATGGCTTAAAAGTAATGATTGCGGTGTATGTCTATATGCCTCCATCAACAATGAAACTAATGCAGGCTGGTTGAATTAATTTTCTGGTTCCTAAATTAATCTCTGTTCTCACTATCCATTATGTTTTGTTGTACTGCTTGCATTATCAAGTTAGCCATCATTTATCTTTCTGTTGTTGCCATATACGCCAGGATGATCAGATAAGTGTTATCAGAGAAAAGTGTTGCTTTTCTCTTATCAGACAATAAGTCTAAAATCACACACAGCTAAATGTTGTTTCAGCTGTTAAAGGATCCAAATTGGTGCAGACTTACAGCTGGTTTTTTTTAAAAAGTGTTATATCCAGGGTGAGTTACTGTATATGTTATGTCATTAGAATTTTGCATTGTTTTAAATTGGTTTTTATTGTTCTGTAATATTGCATTAATGCAATGCAATTTTGCTCTGCAACTCATGTTCTCTTCATTCATCAAATAAATGTGTGATAATAATGAATTTTGTTCTTCATAACCTTGCACGAAATTCCTAATTCTGTCTTTTGCATTAGTTTCATTCAAATTCCTGTGCTGGACCAATTATTTTTTTGCCCCCAACATAATATACATATAAATAATGTTTCTTATCTATCTGTCTTCATATCTAGGATTAACTTGCTCTGTTCTTTCAGTCACCCTAGGCTGCAGGAAATGTAGATGACCAGATTATCCCATTTTCAATTTCATTAGTTTAAATATTCTTCATAGAATTTTTGTACTTTGTTATTTATTTATTTATTTATTTATTTATTTATTTATTTATTTATTTATTTATTTATTTATTTATTTATTTATTTATTTATTTATTTATTTATTTATTTATTTATTTATTTATTAGACATATACCGCTTCATAGGGCTTTCAGCCCTCTCTAAGTGGTTTACAGAGTCAGCATATTGCCCCCACAGTTTGGGTCCTCATTTCACCCACCTCGGAAGGATGGAAGGCTGAGTCAACCTTGAGCCGGTGAGATTTGAACCGCTGAACTGCAGATAACAGTCAGCTGAAGTGGCCTGCAGTACTGCACCCTAACCACTGTACCACCTCGGTTTCATTCATAAAATGTTTTTATAAATATATTTCCTCCACCTTTTCATGGTTAGAATAGACCAGGGGTGTCAAACTGGTAGCTCGTGGGTCAGAGGAATCAAGTGCAGGCCACGCCCACTCCAGCTGTATGAATGGGAAAAATGTTGTGAAACATCACATGACGGCAATATGACATAGCGTGTTTGACACCCAGGGAATAGACAAAGCATTTGCTTTGTTAATTTTGACTACAATGTGGCTGAACTTTCTGGATTCCAGTTTAAAAAAATCAGTAAAAATCAGTTATGTAATTACAAAGTTCTTTAGCACAGATTCATCTTACGATAATGAAAGATTCAGTGAAACACCTAGTAATCCTTTTGACAATAAGCAATAAAGATATATTTCAAAATAATTTCATCACATTATGAAAATAAATAAAAACAATCCTGGCTGGTATGTATTGTGATTATTAAATTGAAGATATTACCCAAAATAAATGTTCTATTCCAAATGGCAATAATCTCAGTTTCAGACCAAAAAAACCTGTAAGAATTAGTAAAGATTAATAAATTAGTAAAGATTAATCAACAGATTCATTTGAAACATGAAAAAACAAATAAAATTTGTTTTAAATTAAAATTTTAAAAAAAATTGAAGGAAAGAGGAGGGTTATTTGGATAAGAGAATCAATAAGATAGTTGAATATTAGAATATGAATAATAGGAGCAGATTATATTAGCAGATCTAGTTAACTTCATATGGTAGATGTGTATGATATAAAAACCAAAATAATGGCATTTGAAAGGAATTACAAGACAAAGCTTCTTAAAAGTCTAGAATCTTTCAAAAGTAAGAATAAGTCTGGCAATTTCAACACTAGCCTCACCATGAAATATTTTTCATTTTAAGGATAATGACTGTAAAAAAGGAATTACATTATATGCAAGTAATTGTGGTTAAACAATTGGCATGTCATGACCATGATTCTGGGCTCAATTATGGTTGTAAATTTGAGGACTACTTGTCTACTATCATGATCTATCCAGATTCAAAACACAGATTAAAGATGCAATGGGAATTGCATAACGAAGGATCAAATTTACAATATTCTGGTTACTACAGTCGTAAAACAATGCTCTTCAAAAAAGAAAGAAGAGCTTTGAGAAAGATGTCAAAATTTGAAATACCTATCAAAAACTAAAATAATTTACTAGACCATATTTATAAATTGTTGCCAAAATAAGATATATTGGGAAAGGAAACTAAAACTGCATGATGAAACAGATGAAAAATTTGATATAAGTAATTACAGTGGACTAATGGAAAGAGCTATGAAAAAAAAATTCAAACTATAATTTAAGGGAAATTATATATCTGCAATTTCTAAGAAAATAAGCATATAACAATGTTGGAAATGTCATAGTAAAGATGCAATATTTACTTGTGATGAACATGCAAATATACTGTATTCAAAATACTGGAAAGAAATGCATCAAAAAATCAAAAAAAATATTAAGAAAGAAATTAAACATACCACAGATATTTCTACTACTCATAGTTTCAGATAACATAAATGAAATATGTCACAATCTACTAAATTACATTTTGACCCCAGCAAGCTACTTTGCCTACAATATCAAACTATATTGTACACTAGGAGATTAAAAATGGAGAATAAATATGCTGCCATAACAAAACTGACATCATATACTCACAACAGAGATTTAACTAAATTCAAGCAGGAATGGTTCCAATATATACAATATATCACACAGCCAGGCACTCAAATAGAATCTAACAACAATTACAGTCTAAACTGTGGCAGGGGGTTAAGGATACAAATAGAAGGGAAGGAAATTTATCTTCTTTTTCTACTATAATTTTCTAACTTTACTTTTAAACATTTGTCCTTTGCCATTTCTTATGAAAGAAAGTTTTATTAAAATACAAACAAGGAAGCGCAGCACATAATGAGGAACAAAAAGAGAAAAAAGATAATCAGCTAAAGGAGTTTCTTTCAGTTAAGGACTTTTCAGATAATACAAAGCTTACAACCTGTTGTTAGTAAGCAACTCTCTTGGATTTGTCACAACAGCAACCAATTCATATCCCCATCCGCCTCTCAGTTGCAATGACACTATAATGTTTGTGACAGATCAGTGGCAGGCACAAACACCCTCCCTGCAACTGAATAAAGATGCTGCCACCCTTAATGGCACACAGCCAATGTTCTCATTGTCAGGGCGGACAATAGAGTGATTAGTGATGTGCTGTTGTTCTTTGCCATGTTCTTTGCTCTGTTGTGGGAACAACTGTAACTCTCCCAGCTTGCCTTCTCTCAGTAGAAAGGATAGACTTATGGCATACTGTGTGCTTAAAGATTCATTGTGCCATCATGGTTAATGAAATCATGGCAGCATACAATAGATTGCTAATATCTCTGCTTATCTATGGCATAGGAGAAGTCAGTAGCCATACCTTCTAATCACACTGACTTCTTTATATCTTAGTTATGGATAGTGCTAATAAGTGTTGAACTCTTTTGATATTTATGTTACTATTAATTTATGTTAATTGATATTTTTTGCTTGTTATGTTGTTTTTTGTTTCTTAGTCATCTTTAAAGCAGATAATATGAATGGGAACTCTGTCATTAAGTGATGCGGTCATAAAGCACTATGTCACATGACAGTGCCAACTTATGATGCCAGTTCTGACAATTCTAGATGTGTTTTTAAGCAAATGCCGCAAAGTTGTTAGGCACAACTTCATGTGATGACCATTTGTGGCCTCCAGAAAGCTTTCCAATTGACTTTATTTGTTGGAAGCCACAATGAAGGTTGCAAAGGTTCGTGATCCAGTGACTATGAGATGCTGGAATTATTGTAATTGTGAGCTGGTTACTCACTTGAATGTGGGGACATTGGAATGACCACAGCTTCAAGGATTGGGCATAAGTCTTCTTGTTCAGTGCAGTCATTACTTTGAATGGTCAATGAATGCAAAGTTGTTAACCAAGGACTAAGTGTATTCATCCAATGTAGAAAGTATGAAACAAATAAACAAATATCAAATATTAATCTACCAGTATGTTTAAATAAGCTTAGTTTGGTTCAATAAATATTCTAAGGACCTCTTCACAGTAACAGAGTAGAAGAAATGGGACAAAAGTTCATTAGCTTGAAAGCTGGACAAAGGATGCTTTCAATATAAAAGAGTCTGTCTAGCCAGACAAAGGATGCTTTCAATATAAAAGAGTCTGTCTAGCCAGTGTTGAATTGTAGAGCTCAAGGTGCTCTCTGAGCTTGGTTGCTTACTTGTAAATGACGTTGAGAATTGAAATGTCTATAAGTAAACAACCAAGCTCAGAAAATATTACTGAGAGCATAGGTGTGAAAAAGCAAATGTCCAGTGGGATTGCTGTATAGAAAAAATATTCAACCTCAGCCATAAACTCTGATTCTATGTTTGTAAAATTGGGTATGGGAAATATGAGGCTGCAGGTGTACGTATGTCTTCCAGAAGGACAGCTTTAGAGTGAGAATCTCAGCAAAAAGAAAAGGCATATTTGTATATTTAAAAAGAACTTTTATCTTGTGGTTTAAATCTTTTAAGTCTTGTGATTTCAAACCAAGATCAATAGATTTAGATAAATACATTCTGCCCAGAGATATCATTAAGCCATCTGTAAAGAAAGCTATTTTGTGCTGCACATATTCCTTAGAGGATGGACAATACTTTTGGATACTTTGTGTTGGTTCCAAAATAGAAAATGTTTCATTTTGATTTTTGTATGTTTGTGTGTGTGTGTGTGTGTGTGTGTGTGTGTGTGTGTGTGTGTGTGTGTGTGTATGTATGTATGTATCTGTATCTGTATCTGTATCTGTATCTGTATCTGTATCTGTATCTGTATCTGTATCTGTATCTGTATCTGTATCTGTATCTGTATCTGTATCTGTATCTGTATCTGTCTGTCTGTCTGTCTGTCTGTCTGTCTGTCTGTCTGTCTGTCTGTCTGTCTATCTATCTATCTATCTATCTATCTATCTATCTATCTATCTATATATATATATATATATATATATATATATATATATAGTGTCACAACCCCTGGTAAGTCCCAATTATGGGAGGAAGCTAACTGCTTCCATTATCTGTCAATCGGCTCATCACAAGAGTCCATCACGACAGAAACCCAATATTTTTATTGTTGCCTTTGTTATATTTGTGTTTTTTTATTTCTGCTGATAAATAAATAAAGGGAGACTAGTATAGATCTATTTCAAGCTATTTAGCTCTCATCAGCTAGCCATACCCTTACTGGGATTTGTGGCTTAGTGGTTAACACATCTGCCTAAGATGTAATACAGCACAGGTTTGAATCCCAGTAAGGGTATGGCTAGCTGATGAGAGCTAAATAGCTTGAAATAGATCTATACTAGTCTCCCTTTATTTATTTATCAGCACAAATAAAAAAAAACATATATACTATATATATATATATATATATATATATATATATATATATATATATATATATATATATATATATATATATATATATATATATATATATATATATATATATATATATATATATATATATATATATATATATATATATATATATATATATAGTATTGTATTTGTTTATTTTTATATGGTGGGTTTCTTTCTTTCCTGATTTAGTGTTTGTTCTTTTGCTGTATGCTGCCTATATACATACATACATACATACATACATACATACATACATACATACATACATACACACAATACAGCCCAGGTTCGAATCCCAGTAAGGGTATGGCTAGTTGATGAGAGCTAAATAGCTTGAAATATATCTATACTAGTCTCCCTTTATTTATTTATCAGCACAAACACAACACAAATATAACAAAGGCAACAGTAAAAATATTGGGTTTTTGTCTGGATGGTCTGTTATGATGAGCCGATGGACAGAGAATGGAAGTAGTGACCTTCCTCCCATATTTGGGCATACCAGGTGTTGTGACTTTAAATATATACCTTTCTCTCTGGCTCAGCTGATAACGGAGGACAGCCTGTGGCTTAGTGGTTAATATATCTGCTTAATATGCAATACAGCCCAGCTTCGAATCCCAGTAAGGGTATGGCTAGCTGATGAGAGCTAAATAGCTTGAAATAGATCTATACTAGTCTCCCTTCTAGCATACTCAATACAAGAAAGCTTAGAATAATACTTTTTGAAATGTGGGTTTAAATGTAAACATCCTTTATAATGCCTATTTCCTATTAGACTAAAGATAGACACCAATTAAAGAAGAAGAAAAATCACAAAAGAGCTATTATTTAAATGAAACAGAGTAGAGGAGTATATTGAATATTATTAGACTAAAGTCATTGATATATGATTGGATTAGTTTTGTTAGTGTGTATTAAATCTTGTAATCATGCCTAAATAGGGGCACCATCTGGTTGTCAAATGTACTACGAAAGAACACTAAATCATTCTAGCAAGCAAACACTTGAGTACTTTCAGACTTGAAGAGTATGTGTTGCTTGGGCTACTTAATTAGAAACCGCATTAAACTTCCAGACCATAGAACCAGTACCAATGGCAATGGGCAACCTATATAAAAAGATACAACCACTCAAAAAACGATTTGTAAATATTTTCCCTTTATTTGGCCGGATTTGAAAAATGGTAGGTTTATGATGCCATTTAATGGGTTCCACAAGTAAACTCAAAAGGAGTTCTATAGAGAGGGGGAAAAGGTTTAAATGCTTATATCTGATACTTTCCACTGCTGATTTTTTTTAACACAAAAGACATTGCAAGGTTTGTTAAGAGAGAATTACTGAATTGCATCTTTAAACCCTCCTCCAAATAATGCAGCAGTAAATCCATAGTATGAATCAGATCCGTTCTTTCAAAACCATTAGGAGTAAGCAGAAAATCCAACAAGAGCTTATTTAAAGTAGGAGGAAATGCTTAAGACTGGTAGAGCTAGAAACCAAGTAATCCCCCCGCTCTCGACTTCTTTTGTGTACATGTGCACATCCAGACAAAACTATAGGAGCTAAAGCTGCTTCTTTTTTTTATAACCTTTATCCTGCAGAGATTAGAGCGAAACCAAATCAGACAGAAGGGTTTCAATATGTAGTGCTGTAGAACTGCTAAAATGGATGACATTTGTCCCCAGAACAGCTTAGCCCAGGGATTCCTAAATAGTAGGTCATGCTTGCTAGCTGATGGGGTCACTGTAGACTCATCTTAGAGATGGCTAAAAATCCAACTGATTTTTCCAAAAATAGGTTTCCGGCCTGCACGGCTGTCAGCTCCCAGCAACAATGCTAGAGTGCAATAAATGTTTTGCGACAGTAAAAGTCAAATAGAAGTAGACAAACATAGGAAAATGTGCCTATGACAAGTCCATATCTGATCATTCCCTTATGACTTTGACACAGTAAAAAGTTATATATAACTTGATTGTTATGAAGTGGATGAAAAGCTTATTGATATGTACTGTATCTTTCTTTTCACTAAACTAGCTTTTTTTCACTAGCTTTCACTAAACTTGTTTGGAAGAGGATGAATATAATTGTGTGATCTGGCAAATGGCTAATAGAGGGGGGTGTATTTATATATAAAGTGGGTTGTTTTCTCAATTTTCTTCATGTAATCATGTAACCAAATATCTCCAAAGAAAGCTTTTTATTTCCATTTAAATACTTTCTGTCATGCATTCTTTTAATTTTAATACTGACTTTTTCTATTCTCCAATCAGTATGCAGACACAATTTGATCCTATGGGAAGGGGCAGTTTAATTCCTGAATGCAGAGATATGGGAGTTCAGTATAATATGGGAAAATCAACTCTTACCTTTTTTCTTTCTTTTTTACCAGAATGATATGAACTTTTCTAAATCAATTGCCCATCACAGATTTTCTGTAATGTGTCACACATGTGTCTTCTAACTATACTTTTAAAATCTATTTTAAATCTATTTTTTAAAAAATGTGTAGAGAGTAACAGAGAAGTTGATTAAATAGGTTGGAAGTGTTTTATGCAAAGCAAAATAATGTTCATAAAGATGATGGTGGTTTATTATCACAGGTTGAGTAATGAGGAAAACTATAAATCCAATGATGTTTTCAACTTATTCCTGCTGGAATAAGGTTGTGGAATTAATGTATAGGATCATCAGAATTAGTTTGATTTTGTGACAAAAAAGTAAAGTCATGAGGAGCAAATGATAAAATCAAACACTTCTACACTTCCACAATATTTCCACTTTCAGATGATATGAGATTGAAGTAATCAGTGCTTTTAGACTTAACTTTATGCTATGTTTGTCAATATAAATACTTATATTATTCTGAGATTCTGTTAATTTATTGTTCTGAAAATTTAAAATATAGTGGTTCTGAATGGATCTGGAAAAATATTAAGTTAGGGCAAGAGCTGCGATATATGATGTCCACATTATGAATACACAACTTTCCAATGACAGCTCACAGGAATTAACTTACATTTCACTCAATAAATATTGAACTGTATTATTTTAATGGAAACATTGTTGTCTCCTTATATGTCAATGGAGACTCTCTTTTGAAAACATTTTGTTTCCTATCCAAGAAGCTTCTTCAGTTCTAACTTTTGCTTTTCTCGTCTTACACTCTCTAAGTGTTCTCTAAATGTGGAAACATTTCATTTCCCCCAGTGTTGTTCCTCCATTCAAACTGAGAAAGAATCTACTTGCTTATTTCCTTAAACCATAGCAGAAGAAGAATGGAAGTGAAGACTGAAGTGACATATTCCTCGGATTAAATAAAGTAAGATTTCTTAGATCAACTAGGGAACTCTGTTCTACAGTCTTCATTTTTTTTCATTTTAATGACATTTATAGGCCGCCCTTTTCCCTGAGGGGACTCAGGGCGGCTTACAATAAATAGGAAGGGGGTGCAAGACAAAACACAAGAAAAAAAAAGTGTGAATAAAAAAAAATAAACCAGTAAAACACAACATTCATTCAGCATTCGGGTGGGGCGAGGTTAGGGTCTTATCCCCAGGCCTGACGGGATAGCCAGATCTTGAGGGCTGTGCGGAAGGTCTGGACGGTGGTGAGGGTACGGATCTCCACGGGGAGATCGTTCCAAAGCGTCGGAGCTGCAACTGAGAAGGCTCTCCTCCGCGTAGTCGCCAGTCGGCACTGACTGGCGGATGGAATTCGGAGGAGGCCTACTCTATGCGATCTGATGGGACGAAGGGAGGTAATTGGCAGAAGGCGGTCTCTCAAATAGTCAGATCCACTACCATGGAGGGCTTTATGAATGGTGAGTAGCACCTTGAAGCGCACCCGGAGATCAACAGGTAGCCAGCGCAGCTCACGGAGGATCGGTGTTATGTGGGCGAACCGTGGTGCGCCCACGATCACTCGCGCGGCCGCATTCTGGACTAGTCTTGTTCTGGACTTTTGCATTTGGCATTTTTTAAATTGTCACTTATCTAACTTATAGTTCCTTAACTTATTTTAACCTAAAATCCTATATACTTAAAACAATCTCTTTCATTTTTAGTTATTAGTTAAGAGGGAATTAATAGTTCTCACTTGAAATTTTTCTCTTCAACATCCCATTTTGTACACACAAAAAGTTCAGTTTCATCCACCCTCCTCTCAAATTAGTCATTAGCAGAACAACCTGCAATGTACACACATTATGCTGAACAGTTTCATTAAAAAGATCCTTATCGTACATAGAATCAAAAACTAGTAATCAATACCGCATAAAACAATAGTATGTAATATAAAATTACCAATGATATTATTATGGTTACAGGAGTGAAAGTGAAGTTTCTTACCTGAACCTAAGTTTTGATTATTTTCATTTTAATAAAAACAAACAAAACAGAAAAATGCTAAGAAATTAAGTAACAAAAAAAACCCCAACCAGAATTGCTTTTTTAATTATGAAATACAACATAAAAAGAGCCTGTTTCTTTATCTACAGCAAATTGATTGTCAACAAAATGGCAGCTCCTATTGACCTGTGAGACCAATGAAGTCTTTACTTGTTAAGGGATAGTTATATCAAAGAGATAAGGGATAATTAAGGTTAGAATTGGCAGAGAAAATCTAGTGTGATCTTGATGGAAGTAAGGCATAGTTTTGGAAGTATATGAAAAGGGCTAGGTAAAGAGAAGAGTAAAGGGATTAAAAATAGAAGCAGTAAAATGATGTGAAATGAAACTGAAGTTAGGAAATGCTGGGGAAAGTTAGGAAATGAAAGTTAAATGTTGAAGAAAACGAGTGCTATAAAAGTATTCAAGAAAATCATTAATGAAAATAAAATAATAAATGCTATAGGAAGGTTGAAAAATTTAAGGTTGTAGGTACAGATGATGTAACAGGCTTAATATGGATATAGTTTATAATACAATACAATAGCGGAGTTGTAAGGGACCTTGGAGGTCTTCTAGTCCAACCCCCTGCCTAGGCAGGAAACCCTATACCATTTCAGACAAATGGCTATCCAACTTTTTCTTAAAGACTTCCAGTGTCGGGGCATTCACAACTTCTGGAGGCAAGCTGTTCCACTGATTAATTGTTCTAACTGTCAGGAAATTTCTCCTCAGTTCTAAGTTGCTTCTCTCCTTGATTAGTTTCCACCCATTGCTTCTTGTTCTGCCTCAGGTGCTTTGGAGAATAGTTTGACTCCCTCTTCTTTGTGGCAACCCTGAGATATTGGAACACTACTATCATGTCTCCCCTAGTCTTTCTTTTCATTAAACTAGACATACCCAGTTCCTGCAACTGTTCTTTATATGTTTTAGCCTCCAGTGCCCTAATCATCTTTGTTGCTCTTCTCTGCACTCTTTCTAGAGTCTCCACATCTTTTTTACATCGTGGCAAACAAAACTGAATGCAGTATTCCAAGTGTGGCCTTACCAAGGCATTATAAAGAGTTTTAACACTTCACATGATCTTGATTCTATCCCTCTGTTTATGCACCCTAGAACTGTGTTGCTAATGGAAAAACTCTGTGATGACTTTAACTTGCTTATGAAGACAACTTTGTGCCTAAATTGAGAAACAATATCATTAGAGGAAGAAAAGATAGCAAGAGTGAACACAAAGTCTATTGAGTTATTAGTCTACTAAATGTATTTGGAAATATACTTGGCAGATTTCTGATGAAAATGATAGAAGAAATGATAAATAACATTTGGGCAATACAACATGGCTTCATTCTCGGCAGGGCAGTCACTGAACAGATTCTTGTTTTTCAGCAATCATTGGGAAATACATGTAGTTCTCAACTTATGACCATGATGGAGCCTGACATTCATGTTGCTAAATTTGTTGAGTTTTGCCCCTTTCTTGCCACATTTGTTAAGTTGAATCATTGCAAATTAAGTTAGTGACACTGGTTAACACTGTTTTCATAATTAAACAGTGGTTAAGTGAATCTTGTTTCTTGACTTTGCTTGTCAAAAGGTTGCAAAAGCACATCACATGACTCCAGGGCGCTGCACCTGTCATAAATGTGAGTCAGTTGCCAAGCATCTGAATTTTGATCGCGTGACCATGAGTATGTAGAAATGTAGAAATTTAGTTAGCAGGTAGATTATCAGGGTGTTCTTTGGCTGTGTTATTCATGTAGAAGGAAACAATGACATAAGAGGTAAAGAAGCTGTGTTTACTAAGATCAGTTTGGACTCAGCTGGAAGTCAAATAAACTTAGTAGATAGCACTACATATAACATGGGAAAGTTTAATTAAAACACTTTCCAAATCAGTAATGGCAGCAAAACCAGGAGATCCATTAACGATGTCCCTAGAAAGTTTAGTGTATTTTTGCAATACACTCAACATGGGGCCAACTTTGAAGACCATTCACAAGCTGTATTTGATAAGTTGTAGCAGTTGTTCTCTTAACCCATGGGAACTGCTGTATAAAAAGAACACCAGTGCTGCAGGTTCTCATTGGTTACCAGTAGATAGTTCATTAAAAGAGTTTTAATGGTTAAGGTTATTATTAGTCAGGGACACCTAGTAATACATTTTTGATGTATTGTTTTCATTATTGTTTTGTTTCTCTAGATTGTAACTCACCATAAATCTTTAGGGACTGTGACAGTATATAAATGTAGAAAACAAATATTCTCATTCTCTCTCTCTCTCTCCTCTCTCTCTCTCTCTCTCTCTCTCTCTCTCTCTCTCTCTCTCTCTCTCTCTCTCTCTCTCTCTCTCTCTCTCATCTATCTATCTATCTACACATACACACACACACACACACACACAAACACACAAAACCACATATATGATATCCTGAGCCTTTGAGTTGTAACCTCCTGACTTCTGTGATGTAATGTCCTGAGCAGATGGCTGAGGTGTAACATCCCAGGTTTGGTTTGGCTCCGGGTTTGTGGTCTGGCCTTGTGTTCATGGCATGTGTCAGTTTGCTTTGGGGGTCAGAGCGGGGTGCAGGAGTTGGTGATGCTGCCATGGTTTGGCTTCTGGATGGTGGTTGCATTTGGTCTATGGCCAACCCCCCAGGAGATTGCAGCACAGGATTTGGGATATCACTACAATAGAGCTCAGGATGTCATCACACAGCCCATTACCCAGGTCGTTACACCACAAAAGAACAATAAGCACACAGCCAGTACCTCAGCCACACAGGATGTTACAAAACAGCCAACTAATCTGCAAACATCAAGTCTATCAATTAATCAAGATGTTACAACACAGCCAACCAATCTGCTTACAGCAACAAAGCCAGCACTCCACATCCCACACCAATATTTATAGAAAGACGGCAGCTCCGATCACGAATACTCCAAGACCTGTATGTATGTATGTATGTATGTGTGTGTGTGTGTGTGTGTGTGTGTGTATGTATATGTATATGTATATGTATATGTATATGTATATGTATATGTATATGTATATGTATATGTATATGTATATGTATATGTATATGTATATGTATATGTATATGTATATGTATATGTATATGTATATGTATATGTATATGTATATGTATATGTATATGTATATGTATATGTATATGTATATGTATATGTATATGTATATGTATATGTATATGTACCGTATTTTCACGACCAAAAGCCGCACCGGATTAAAAGCCGCAGTATCAATTAACGTTAATTTTTTTAACTTTTTCCACATATAAAGCGCACCGGGTTATAAGCCGCACATTTCCCGACGCTTCTGGACATCGCGAGGAGCGGCACGAGGGTTCTTGGCGCTCCGGGGGGCGCCGAGGGCGGCTGGGAGGGGCGCGCGGCTTGGTTTCTCCTCCCTGGACGTCGCAGCGGCGGCCCCGGGCTCACCGATCTCTGTGTTTTTCGCATCGGGGCATGCTCTTGCAGCGCGCCCCGATGCGAAAGGCACTGGGATCGGTGAGTTTGGGGCTGCTGCTGCGGCGTCCAGGGAGGAGAAACCAAGCCGCGTGCCTCTCCCAGCTGCTTTCGGTGCTTCCTGGAGCGCCGGGAGCCACAGATGTCCAGAAGCGGCTTTTGGGGCTGGTGGGGATTGGATTTCCGGCTCGGTGGCCCCTGTCGCTTCTGGACGTTGTGGGGAGCCGAGGAGAGTGTGGAGGGGAGCGCGCGACGGTTCTTGGCGCTCCGGGAGGCGGGAGAGGCGCGCGGTTTGATTTCTCCTCCCTGGACGTCGCCCAATCTCTGTGTTTTTCGCATGGGGGGGTGCTGCAAGAGCATGCCCCGATGCGAAAAACACGGGGATCGGCGCGCCCGGGGCCGCCGCCGCGACGCCCAGGGAGGAGAAACCAAACCGCGCGCCTCTCCCGCCTCCCGGAGCGCCAAGAACCGCCGCGCGCTCCCCCCCACACTCTCCTCGGCTCCCCACAACCGCAACAGACGTCCAGAAGCGACAGGGGCCACCGAGCCGGAAATCCAATCCCCACCACCCCCAAAAGCCGCCTCTGGACATCTATTGCAGTCGCGAGGAGCAAAGCAGCTGGGAGATCTTTTTCCACATATAAAGCGCACCGGGTTATAAGCCGCACTGCCGATTTTGGATCAAAATTTAGGATTTTTAGTGCGGCTTATGGTCGTGAAAATACGGTATATGATATTATCTACCATATTTCCTAAATTTGTCCTTTGAAAATATGAAGGATAAAACCCTATGACTATAAACGACAACTGTAAAAAATTTTGCATTGCTGATGAACCCCCCTCAAAACTCTGGCTGATATTCTAATCTTTTTTTTTTACAAACTGTTCAGCTTTATGGTTCATTTTGTTGTATTTAATCAGAAATAAATCATTAAATGAAAGTATAAATGGTAATATTCATATTTTATAGAAACAATAAATTCTGAAAGTATGATAATAAGCTTAACTGATCTCACAGCTGGAGCTAAAAATGTTGTCATATTTGTCTTATAAAAATAGCACAGTCTTTTAAACTTTAGTTTATAAATACCTTTCACACATTTAGTTAAAAAACCTAAACAGATCAGAAACACACTCCCCTCTTGTCATAACCTCTTCCTTTTTCAAATCCCAATGGATCACACTCAACAGGTCTTGCACACTGAAAACAAATGCTCATAGAAGTATACTATCTAAACTTGTAAAACTATTATTTCTTAGACTTCAGTTATATGGAGTAACTGAAATGTACAAATCTTAAAATGCTTCATGTATGTCAGAACTTTTTTCCAAATCAGCTTAAACAAAACATTAGAATTTGACCACCTCAAAAAGGTAACTGACAATTCTTTTGGAATTTTTGTTGTTGTATAAAATAGGTTTTATACAAAAAGTGCTTCCATTATTTCCTCTATTTCCTGAGCTGTTGATAGTTGTTCTAACCAATGCCATTTCATTGCAAGGACAAGTGAAGAAGTAAATATCATAAATATATTGCAGTTGGTCAACATCTGAATTTATATTTTGTATTATTTATATCATTAGCAATGCCCTTGGTTTCCAGAATATAAATATAATAATGCCCATGCTTAGAATAGCCTATGAAGTTATTCATTTTAGGTTGATTTCAAATGAGAATATCAACATGGCTTGATTTGTCCTTAATGTTTGTGAACTAGCAAAACAAAACATATGCTTTTAATATCATATGTATATGTGTGTGTGTGTATCCATATGTATGTACATATATAACAAATTTGGAGCTATGTGAAATCAATTAAAAATATCCATTTATCTTTTTGTTGAGAAGCATATGGAATAATATTCTTTTTTTTTTCAAATTATGAAACTGGTCTTCTTGGGATAATTCTTAGTGGAAAGCCCCAGTGTAAAAAACTGGGTGCCCTTCTTGACACTATGCAGAGTTCGCAGCAGATATTTTTCTTTGCACTCTGCAAGAGAAAGATTTGTCGATGCCTAGGACTGAACTCCTAGTAATCACTTCACTTCCTTCTGAGTGGGAAGTGAATGTCTTCAGCATGGCCACCATGCTGCTCACTTACTACCTTCTTCTAAAATATATTCTATGAACTGAACATATTGGATCACTTCCACATGACCTGCCTCCGTAGAATACTGAGGATCTGGTGGGAGGACAAGGTTCCAGATACAGAAGTCCTCTCCAAAGCAGGCCTGCCTTCAGTTCATACCAGTGGTGGGATTCAAATAATTTAACAATCGGTTCTCTGCCCTAATGACCAGCAGGATAGGTGCGGCTTGGTGGTCATGTTACTGGGTGGGCATGGCCAACTTAACATCACTCACGTTGATGGATGCTTCACCTTAGCTGTTACAATGTCATAAGGGTTAACCAGAGAGGCAGTTTCTGTAAGCAGGGCAATTAAGTTTAGGCTAGAAACAAAACCAGAATGTTTCCTTCCTGCCTTCCTTACAGAATTAGCCCTGTAAAGTGGAAAAAAACAAAAAGGGATTTCTTCCAACAACCGGTTCTCCAAACTGCTTAGAAAGTTACCAACCGGTTCTCCCAGATAGATGCGAACTGGCTGAATCCCACCACTGGTTCACACCCTGCTGATGAAATCCCAGACATGCTGGGCAGACCATGTTGCAAGGATGTCAGACCATCGCATCTCCAAACAGCTCCTCTATGGTGAGCTGTCTCAAGGAAAGCGATCACACGGGGGACAAGTGAAGCAATACAAAGACATGTTGAAAGCCTGTCGAAATTGAGAGCGCCTCCTGGGAAACCCTGGCAAAAGATCGTTCAACATGGCACACACTGATCAAACCAAGGCTGCCAGACATCTGAGGCCAGAAGAACAACCATAGGACAAGAGAAGCGAGCACTCTGCAAAACCAGAGCTGTAAATGCTGCAACAACGGTGCCCACGCATGTCTGCCTGACATGTGGCAGAACATTTCATGCCCATATCGGCCTTACCAGCCACCTGCAGACACATTGTGTACAGCCCACAACCTGTTAGATGTCAAGGTCCTCTTCAAACACGATGGATGAACATCAACATCATTATATGAACTATTAGGGAGGGGCTGCCTTTCTCACACATGACATTTGTGCTGATTTGCCTGTTATTCTCTAAAATGCATCCATTGTCTCCTGGAAATTCATCTCCTTCCATTACACCAGTACCCACAAAAATCCATATTGTTATAAAAATAGTGTTTTTTAATTAGTATCTAAAATATGATGACTCCTAACTTTGCTATGAATACATTAACAGCTGAAGGTTGCACTGAAGAATCCTTGATAATTTTTTTAAATCTAAAATTAAAATGGATCCTGCAACATGAAATAGTTCCTTCTCATGACAATAACTAACAAGTTTTAACAACAACAAAAAATCTTGGAGGAGATTGCAAGTGTCTAAAGTGCCGGAATAAATGCATATATGCTATCTGAATATTTTCTATGAACTCAATAAAATATTTTCTATCTTTATGCAAGTGGGAGCATCTCTCACTCTAGATTATAAACAACTTGATTCCAAAATGTGTCAAACAGTTCTAAAATTGAATTGGTGTTAGAAACAATGCAGTGATCTTAAGGTGCTATATCTGGTTTAGGTATTTTGAACATAAAATAAAATAATGCAATATTTAGTGTTTGATCAATATGAAAAAGAAAAATGTTTTCTTTCCTTTACCCTAGTGCCAGTTCCTCTTGTACTAAAATCCCAATGATGTCTGATATCTTTTGTGGATGCTTCAAGAGTAGCTAAAAAAAAAAAGATTAATCCCCTCCCTTAGCCCTTCATTTGTATATTCCAAATTTTGTGACATTTGCTCACCCTTTAACCACAGATTTAAGGGTAATTTATTATTTTTGGGTCCTTTTCCTACAGCTGAATTAAAGTGCTATTTGCCCCTCCTTGATTGGCAGAAAACTACACTGTTATAACATTTTTGGTCTCGACCGCCAATCCCTTTCCTGTCTCTGTCACATCTGTTCTGCATCACTGCCAAAGGCTGTGGTTCTGATTACATGTGTGCAGCGCATGATAAACACAGCAACTTGTTGAGGCCTCTGACTTTGCTGCCGCCCCCTTCCCCTCTTCAACATGACAACAGCTGACAGAAAATCCCCGCACTGCAGCAGGAACAGGGCGAATTAGGGACCAGGAAACTTCCAGGCATCTCTACACTACTGTACCCTCTCTTTTCCCTTCTATACATGACACAATTTTTACAGACCATTTTCAAAAGCCAAATAGGAATTACAAAGGAAACAGAGTCACCTACAGTGTGTCTTTAGATTGGTTCTTGGTTTTATTTTTTTCACAGTTCGATATTGCAGCAGAATTGGCAAAAAAGTGTGGGGAAATACTCACAATTCCATGCAGTGGTCTAATGCTCTATTGCCAATCCACTCAGCTACCATCACTGCACTGTGATGCTTCTTTGTTCAAAAGTAATGTAAAATCTCCTTTAAGTTGGAGTTCAGGCAATTCAGGTCATTTTCTTTACAAAGCAAGGAAGTGAGGCAATGATTGAAAGAACCACTCTTTGGGGAATGCATTTCATAATGGTGGAAGAAAAAGCTGACCAAGGACCAGAGTGGTGCACTTGTGATTTCATCAGCCTAAAACATCCAGTACTTATTTCTCTGATCATTTCAAATGCTGATCACCACATTTTTCACATCTTTGGTCTGCCATTCAATAGTACTGGGATAAAGGGAAGAACATTATTTTAACATTAGTACAGCTAAGAATGATTACCTTACTTAAGCTGTCTCTGATGCAGGCTAGGAACAATTGATGGTCACAATGTGGAGATAAGAGGTTAAATTACTGTTAACCAGGAATGATTGTGCCACGTGGTTGGTTTTAAGTGGGAACTTAGTAAGACTTCCTAAGGCTTTTTGCTTTTTCATGTCATACCAATTCTGTAGATATTAATATATATTTATTTACAAGTTTCTTATTCTGCCAACTTATTTAGACTCTGATCCAAACATTCCCAAAACATAATTCTCACTTTCCATATTAAACACTCACAAATAGTTGCCTAGCCAATATTGAGTTAATGTTTGAATATTAAAAAAAAAACATAGATCCAATTCTTTTGGATGAAAATCCAGACATACTTATGGAACCAAGTGATTTACAGGACCATCTCTCCCTAGTGGTATCTACTTGTCCTGATACCAGAAACCAGAAAAGCAGGCCACAGTTGAATTCTGGAAAGAATTGTGGGAAAATGCAAAGGACTACAATAAGGAAGCAAAGTGGATACATGAGTTTGAGAAAAGCATTGGCAACGAACAAATGCAAGTATTAGAAATAACAACTGAGATGGTCAAAAATCGAGTAAAAAAGGTAAAGAATTGGACATCACCTGGAAAGGACCAATTACATGGTTTCTGGCTCAAATATCTGACCAGTTTACATGCAATATTGGCCAGGCAACTGAATGAAATTTTACAAAAGGGCCAAATTGAGGAATGGTTGACAACTGGAAAAACATACTTGATTCAGAAAGATGCAACTAAAGGAACAACACCTGAAAACTACAGACCAATAACATGCTTGCCAACAACCTTCAAATTACTCACAGGCCTTATTGCAGATAACATGATGGATTTTTTGGAAACAAACAACATCTTGCTAGTAGAGCAAAAAGGCAACAAAAGAAGGAGCAGGGGCACAAAAGATCAGCTCCTAATTGATAAAATGATATTAGAAAATTGTAAGAACAGAAAAACGAACTTGAATATGGTCTGGATTGATTACAAAAAGGCATTTGACTCACTGCCACATAGTTGGATCATAAAATGCTTAGAAACAACTGGCATTAGCAAAAATATTACATCCTTTACTGAAAAGGCGATGAAACAATGGAGAACTGAGTTGGCAGTAGGGAACGAGATCTACGGAATCGTTAATATCAAGCGAGGAATTTTCCAGGGTGATTCACTTTCACCTCTTCTCTTCATCATCGCAATGATCCCACTATCAGTAATTTTAAAAAAAATGAAATTAGGCTACCAAACAGCCAAAGAAGCTGAAAAAATTTCGCATTTACTATATATGGATGATTTGAAACTCTATGGAAAGTCAGAAATAGAAATCCAATCATTGACAAACACAGTCCAGGTATTCAGCACCCATATTTCAATGCAGTTTGGCATGGAAAAATGTGCCACTGTATCCATAAAAAGGGGCAAAATCATTGCATGTGAGGGAATTGAAATGCCCAATGGCGAACTAATTAAATGCAATGAAAATGAAGCCTACAAATACTTAGGCATTCTGCAGTTGGATAACATCAAGCATGGAGAAGTAAAAACTATTGTCAGGCAAGAGTACACCAACAGAGTTAGGAAAATTTTGAAATCTAAATTGAATGGTGGAAATACAATCAAGGCCATAAATACCTGGGCAATACCAGTTATAAGATACACAGCTGGTATAGTTAACTGGACACAAGCTGATTTGGACACTTTGGACTGAAAAACCAGGAAACTAATGACAATGCACTACAGTTTACATCCACGTGGTGATACTGATAGATTGTACCTGCCCCGAAAATCAGGTGGCAGAGGATTATTACAAGTGAAGCAAACAGTTGAAGAAGAAAAACATGCACTGGCTGATTATTTAAAAGAAAGTCAAGAACATCTATTAATCGAAGTAAAGAACAAAAATCTACTGAAGGCCCAACAGACGAAACAAGAATACAGAAAAGATGTGACAAAATCAAGAATGGAGAGTTGGCAGAACAAAGCACTACATGGCCAATTTCTGGAAAAACTAAAAGATAAAGTGGACAGTGAACAAACTTGGTTATGGTTAACAACAGGTACATTAAAGAAAGAAACAGAGTCACTAATCCTGGCTGCGCAAGAACAAGCTATCCACACAAATGCCATTAAGGCCAAAATCGAAAAATCCTCTGATGATGCCAAATGCAGACTTTGCAAAGAAGCTGATGAAACTCTTGATCACATCCTCAGCTGCTGTAAAAAAATCACGCAGACTGATTATAAATTGCGGCACAATTCAGTAGCACAAATGATCCATTGGAATTTGTGCAAAAATTATAATATTAAAACAGCAACAAACTGGTGGGAACATCAGCCTGAAAAAGTCACCGAAAATCAGATGGTCAAGATCTTGTGGGATTTCCGTATACAAACGGACAAAATACTGGCACATAATACACCAGACATCACACTGGTTGAGAAAAATAAGGTCACAATTATAGACATCGCAATACCAGGTGATAGCATGGTCGCCGAGAAGGAACATGAAAAAATCGCAAAATACCAGGACTTAAAAATCAAAATTCAACAACTATGGCACAAACCAGCAGTGGCAATTCCAGTGGTAATTGGCACACTGGGTGCTATTCCAAAAGCACTGGAATTACATTTAAAACAGTTAAAAATTGACAAAATCACCATCAGTCAAATGCAAAAAGCCGCACTGCTTGGATCTGCACGCATATTACGAAAATACGTTACGACGTCCTAGGCCCCTGGGTGGTGCCCGACTAGTAACCAATGCCAAATCCGGCGAAACAACTGGCCGCTGTGATACAATTGTATAATAATAATAATAATATTTTGTTTTTCTAACTGCTGTACAAGGTTTTAAAAAAAATATAATACTGTTTGCTTTCATAGAATCATATGGTTTGGAAGGGACAATGAAGATCTCCTAGTTCATCCATACCATCTCACTTTTTTATTCTCATACTATCTCAGACAAATGGTTGTTCAATTTTTTTCTTGAAAACCTCCAGCAATGGAACAGCCGCAATAAAATTTCTGGAAGGAAAGCTGTTCCATTGCTTAATAAACCCTACTGTCTGGAAATTGGTTCTTATTTCCAATCTGCATTCCCCTCTGATGAGCTTCTAACCATTGTATCTTGTCCTACCTTCAGGTGTTGTGGAGAATAAATCAATGTCCTCTTCTCTTTGGCAGCTTTTCATGTATCAAAAGATTACTATCATGCCTCCCCTCAGTTTACGTTTATGTTTATTAGGATTTGTATGCCGCCCACTCTCGTGAGACTCAGGGTGGGTTTGTTTTTTTAAAACAAAACATCCTTAATTTCTTTAGTGATTTTTCATAAAATTTAGCCCCCAAACCCCTTGTCATCTTTGTTGCTCTTCTCTGTACTCTTTCTAGGGCCTCAGCATAATTTTTGTACTGCAGTGACCAGAATTGTACACAGCAGTAGTGGGATTCAATTTTTTTTACTACTGATTCTGTGGGCATGGCATGGCATGGCATGGCTTGGTGGGTGTGGCTTTGTGGGCATGGCAGGGGAAGGATACTGTAAAATCTCCATTCCCTCTCCACTCCAGGGGAAGGTTACTGCAAAATACCCATTTCCTTTCAATCACTCGGGAGGTAGAGAAAAGATGGGATGGGGGCCAGTCAGAGATGGTATTTACTGGTTCTCTGAACTACTCAAAATTTCTGCTAGTGGTTCTCCCGAACTGGTCAGAACCTGCTGAATATCACCTTTGCTACACCGTATTCCAAATGTGCCTTCTAGAAAAGTGCTAACACTTCTTGTGGTCTTCATCCATTCCTCTCTTGATGCAACCTAGGAATAAATTGGCTTTTTTTGTTAACTCCATTGTTCCTTTTGCTTTATTTATTAGTAGGAGGGCTTTTGCATAAATCATTTATTTGATGTTAATTCAGACATATAGCCAGAAACTGCCATGATATTTCTTTCCATTCTACTATCAAACTACCACATTGTTTGCTCTGCTTATCCAGAATAGAATCTCTTAGTACCTTGCACTATGTTTTGTAAAATATATAACTAACCTTGATTGTTTCTTTCAGACAAGAGATCCTCCATATTTATGCTTTTTAGTTCAGATCTAAAATTAAACTGTGGTTTGCTAGGGTTATAAATTTATTCCTTACAATCAAAGGAATTCCTTTCTAGCATTCCTTACTCAGATGCCTAAGCTATGTTTCCATAATCAGGAAGAATTCTGTATTTCTTTCCCTGAATTTTAATTTTCAGAACTATGTGGCCTTGTACACTCAGAGAAACATTGATGCTGATAAAGGATGTGACAAATTAATACCTGCTTACGTATATTCAAGCAAATAATTTAAGGAATTTAAGAGTATTCCCTATGGAGAACTGTTTCTTGTTGTGAATCATTTTGCTGTAGTTTTACAATTTCAGTATGACAGAATGCAAACCAATAATTTCACATGATGAATCTGAACACACATATTTTGTCTGATCAGTAAGTCATTATTTGATGCAGATTTCTTTGAAGAACTTGAAAGGCATGAAATGGAAGCCTAAATGGTTATTCAAGATAGATATTCACCTCAAACAGCACTTTTCCATCCTTATAAAATATTGTATCCTCTATAAACTGAATCTGATACCTGTAAGGAATTCAGAATTTAAGAAAAATGGTTTGTACATATTTAATAAATGTCCATTGGATCTTATGCTATTGTAAAGAGAATGTTACAAAGAAAAGAACAGTTAAAAATCAACAAACATAGATAATACCAAGTTTGGTTTGCTCTAGAATTTCACTAGAAGGCATAGAACTACAATTGAACCATGTTATTAAAAAATCCTAGATACATCTGAAAAGCAATTTAGGGACAGAAAAATCAGGAAACATCAAAGAAGCTAATGGCTTATTTGTACTATCATTTATATACCTGAGAGAATAAAAGGAACAAAGTAGTGGTTCGATTTAGTTAATCTTCTCAATGTCAGTGTGGGAATGGATTTATGAACTCTCTGATACCATTATTAAAGGCCAGGCCATGAAGACCACATTTTTATGATATATTATGAAGCAGAAATTCTGAGGAGAGGAATGAAATCTAATGATAAATATGACTCACTAGAAATACCTTTTTTAAATCAAATATTGAGCATAGAAGATCTTCAATTCCCACATTACTTTATAATGACTTTGAGATAAGGGTGAATAACTAAAGTCTTCTCAAGTCAAGTTCAAATCCTTTTGATTTTATGGACATATTTTTGCTGCTTTCTTGAGGAATGAGTGATTTGTCTTTTTAATGTTTTAGTGTCCCAAGCCTAGCTATGAGAAAATAATAGTGGTGAATTTTATTATGTCTTTGTTTGGACTAAATCTAGATTTGTAGTATAGGATAATGGCTGTTGCATTAAAGTTCTTGGAAAAATTATGTAAGGATGTTATGTTACATGATATCATGTTCTGTCCTGTTCTGTATGTTCTATTATATCATAGAATGTCAAAGCAACAGAATAATAGAGTTGGAAGACAACTTGGAGGTCTTCTAGTCCAACTCACTGCTCAGGCAGGAGATACTATGACTATATCTTTTCAGATTGTTCAATCTCTTCTTTAAAACTTCCAGTGTTGGACCATTCACATCTTCTGGAGGCAAGATTAATTGTTCTTCAAGAAATTTTTCCTTAATTCAGGTTGCTTCTCTCCTTGATTAGTTTCTATCCATTGCTTTCTGTTATGCCTTCAGGTCCTTTGGACAATAGCTGGACGCCGTCTTCTTTGTGGCAACCCCTGAGATATTGGAACATTGCTATCATGTCACCCCTAATCCTTCTTTTCATCAGACTAAACATACTCAATTACAGCAACTGTTCTATATATATTTTAGCATCCAGTCTTCTAATCATCTTTGTTGCTCTTCTCTGTACTTTAGAGTCTCAACATCTTTTTTAAATCATAGTGACCAAAACTGGATGCAATATTCCAAGTGTGGTCTTAATAGCAATAGCAATAGCAGTTAGACTTATATACCGCTCCATAGAGCTTTCAGCCCTCTCTAAGCAGTTTACAGAGTCAGCATATTGCCCCCACAGTCTGAGTCCTCATTTCACCCACCTCGGAAGGATGGAAGGCTGAGTTAACCTTGAGCCGGTGAGATTAGAACCGCTGAACTGCAGATAACAGTCAGCTGAAGTGGCCTGCAGCACTGCACCCTAACCACTGCGCCACCTCGGCTCTTAACATGACTTACATGTCATCTTATATTGTGAGAACATATATGTTTATGTAAGGATATTAAGAATATAGAAACCACTGGTACCTGATGCAATGCTAGTCCATATCAAGGACAGCCTGACAGAAAATGGCCATGGCGGATTAGACTTGGTGAGTTGGCCACGGCGAGATGGCTGCGCCAAGTTGGCCACAACAAATTGTCCCATTTTGTTTCCTGGAAATGCACAGCAGCTACACTAAGCATTCATGTGAAACAAAACAGCTTTAAAAAGTCACAAATTGATACTGCATGAGATCTCTGCTTGCTGTAAAACATCTAAAGCTATTTGTTGCCTTTTCTTATGGTATTACAGCATCTTGGTGCTCATATGCATATTTTTCCTAAGCCTAAATGAACAAAGAGATGTAAAGATTCATAAACGCAAATTGGAAAGTACACAAAATAGAAGCAAAAGAAAACAAAGGATGCTTCAGAATAATTTTGAACACACCATCCTTGATCTTTTTACTTTAAATGCCTCTTCTGATTGCTAGGATTTTACAATAAATAGTTTTTTATTTTATAAGTATAATCTTTATTGTCATTGTACGGTTATTTTATTTTGCTTCAATGCAGTATTTAGATGTGACCTTGGCTATTTTCTCTTCAGTTAATTTGAAAAAAGAAACAGAAGGGGGAAAGAGGGGGAGAATCTTTATAGTCAGATAACAGAAATAGTACTTTTTTTCCTCATGTACTTGCCTTGCTTTTTTTTCTGTCCTGATTTTCTCAGAATCATGAATACATACAGATGCAATCTATCATTCTAAAAAAACCAGGTCCAGCATCACATTAACCTCTTGAGTAATACACAACATGCATTTTTCAATATTGGTGTTGTTTTTTTTAATGAAAAGCTGTGCTGAATGAAAAAATAAAAAATAGTTTTGTGAATCAGCGAAGAATAATATTTAAGCATGTGAACTGGGTGGATACACAATATTGTTTGAACTCTGACCCCGGTGTAGGACTATCAGCTTTTAAGAAGATAAAAGTTCATAAAAGCAGGCTTTTGGCTTCTTCATCCAGCTGTAGTGCTCTCTCAGCAAAGAGTGAAATAGAGCAGCAACAATAGTAATGAAAAGAAAGACAAACTAGTAGACCTTGTGTGAAGGGCTCAAAGATAAAAACAGAGGGAACCTCAAAAGGCTGGCCCCAAAAGGAAGGGGATTTTCCCATCTCTCTTTTTTGACTCTCTCTGACATTCCTTCCAGTTCTGTACAATATATTGTGTAAAGATTCTTCAACTGAACATCGTCACCAGGTGACAACTGGCATCTTGTCCTACAGAAATCCCTCAGGACTTGTAGAAAAAGCTGCTATTTTTCTTTATACTTGTTACTCCAAATGCTCCTTCTGAGCTGGACAGCAGAACAGCAGCTAAGTCTAGAAAGCCTTGAGTGCAATAAAGCAGGAGTTCCCAACCCCTAGTTTGTAGACTGGCACCAGTCCACGGCATGCCAGCAACCAGTCTGCACAGTCTGGTCCACGAGAAAGCTTTTCTCCACAGAACCGGTCCCTGGTGCCCAAAGGTTTATGGGGCACTGCAATAATGTATTTGCTTTGACTGATGAATCAAGAAAATAATTAAGGAAACCTTCTCTCTTTCTCTTTCCCTCTCCCTCCCTCTCTTTCTCTCTCTCTCTTTCTCTCTCACACATACACACACAGACACACAGACACACACACGCACACAAACAGCCTTAGCCGTCTGTCCTGGTCTAATATAAATGTTTCATTTCCTAATTTTGACAAAAATGATCAGCACACACATATATGGAGATTATTGAAACTTTGCCAGATAACAATCAGAACCTTTACAGGTAACTCCTTCTTGTGCAGAAATTCCTGAACCTGCTGTAACAGGAGTATATATATATATATATCTGCTCTGCCGTTGAAGCACCTTGATGCATTTGGGCTGCCTGTTCTTATCCTGTTTCTTTATAGAGAAGCAGTGGAGGTAATTACGAAAAAATATTTACATGAAGCCTGTTTTATTCATATATTTCAATGGAATAACCTTTGGGTTTCTAACTTGTCTCATTAGTGCTGCTAAGGAAGTTTACCAGTATGTTTAGAAACCTTGTTTCCTCTCTTTTTATATGTATATATAAACCTTGTGTTTTCGTTACTAGGTTTGTATCCCCAAGCATAAAAATACAGAGCATTTCCATTAAAATGACCTTTCCTACAGAATCATTTTTCTTCCAATTTCTGTAGAATCATAAAATTGGAAGGTTCTTTGGAAGTCAACTATCAGCATAATCTAGCATTTTCAAAAGCAGGATAAAATCACTCCTGACAAATGCATCTTCAAATTCTATTTAATTATCTGAAAGAGATCTTTCTATTTGGAAACATGTTCATTTTTGCTAAAATGTGCTTCTCTGGGATTTTTAAAATCCATTAACTTTAAACCTATCTTCTGGAACAGCAGAGACTGTATCTGTTTTCTCTGCTATAATGTCACCTGTACATCTGCTCTTCATTAAATGAAAATATCTGAGTTCTTGAAATGATTCCACACATGACTATAGGACTTCAAGACCCTATCTTGACCAATTTTCCTCTGGACTTCTCCAACTTTACTATGTCTTTAAAATGTGTAATCCCAAAACTACAAACCCCATATGTGGAATTCTGTTTAGATATCATTCTTTTACATCAAGTGTACACACAAGTAGAAGAAATGAGAATAGATATTGGGTTCTTCTCCTTCAAGACTATTCTGGTTGCCTTCATATGAAAAAGATTTGTAGATAATCTGCAAGGAGAATGCCCGTTGGCTTTCCTGTTTCCATGCTGAAGCACTATGATTCTGTTACATCAGACAGGTTTTAAGACCCATCCTAGCATAACTGTGTCTACAACATTCATCTAATTCTGTCAAAAATTTAAAAAGCAGTACATTGTTGCCAATATCATTGTTGTTTCTCTTTCTGTCTTTACATATTTTCATATCTATACCATTCTAAAGGTTTGCCATTCTAAAACCGATAGATTTTTTCCATGATGTTTATATCCCTTATATTCTCTGACTCTCTTTTTATTATTTCTTTTGATAAAAATTCTACCTTTCAATTGCTGTATTTCATGCGTCTCTTTTCAGAAAGTGGTGGGTAATATAGTTGTATTTAATGTGTTAATTAACCACATCATTCTGTTTGCTTTCCACCTTCTGTATTAAGGATGATATCTCTACAACACTCCAGATTTTTTTTCTTGGGAGGTTTTTTTTGGGGGGGGGAGGGGTGGATATCCAAAGCGGCTTTTGATCCCACAGTTGCTAAAAATGATAAATGCTTTCCTTACATTTTTGGTGGAAAACACAAGTCCTAGAATGGACAATACATTGAGAATCAGAAATAGAAATGTTTGATATATAGTTTTGTTCCAAGAAATGTTGCCAAATTTGAATTTGAAAATGACAAAAGAAGACTTTGACACTGTATCTCTATTTCAGATTTAAAGCAAGAGTTATTCAATCATTTGTATGTAACAGTAGTTAATAACACTTTTGCTTTTGCCACACAATCTTTTTTATATTATAGTTCTCAACCATTTTATGCCATTTTAGTTATTGCCTACCCAAAGAGCAAATAATGGGTATTTACATATATTTCATTTATAGTTTAGATTTAGAAAGGCCTGACTGCTTTGTTATCAGAACATATCTCTGCCCTTGTGAGGTAAAGAAATAATTATTATTATCCTCTTATTCTGCCTGTTTAATAAAGCAGGTTTTGGGAAGTGATTACCATCCCATTTAAGGTATTTTTCTGAATATGAGTGCTAAGTTTCTCATTTTCTATCAGACTAAAGGTTGAGCATCATCAGACATGTGGCAACATACCTTGTTTCCACTCCTGAAACTCACTGTACATGAGTAATTTAAAAGCTGTAGTTGATCTAAAAAGCAGCAGCTTGTGATGTAAAGTAACACCAATTTTGAGGTGGGGGTGGAAACTACACTGGTTGCAAGTAAGCTACCACGTCAAATTTAGGGTGCATGTTATTATCTTCAAAATCCTTTATGTTTCAGGTTCTCATTACTTTCAATCCATCTTGTTGAAGTAATATGTACTCTTTAAATTTTGTATGACCAGGAAGGTATACTGCACATCCCTTTCATCAGGATGGGAAGCACTGGTGCCTGGAAGCAGAACTTCTTAGTCACACTGCCCTTGCTCTAGAACAGTCATTCATGTGGTCAGATTGGCCCCTTCTTTATTGCCATTCGAGATCATGGAAAAGAGTTCTCAAGAAATTTGACAAAAGCTTTGTCTTATTCCTGCTTCTTGTTCGTGACTCTTGATCCTCAGACTAGCTGATTTCCTGATTTTGGCATTCTGTGACTTTTGGAATGTATTTGGAATACACTTTTGATCCTGCTCCTCCTCCTCCTCTTTCTTCAGGCATTTGAATTCCATTCCTGTCTGCTGTTATCTGCCTAGATTGTGGTAAATAATTCTGCTCCTGAGTATAGAATTTAGGTATACATGTCAGCAACATTGAATAGGGTACTTTCTGAATCATAGATGGTTTGTATAATTTCCCATTCACACTTACTCAAGTTGTGAAGTACTTAATTCATCAAATGTATTTATTGCCCATCTCATTATTTGAAGGATGTAGTGATGTCATCCATGTCATGAAGCTTTAGCCAAAAACCATATTTTCTAACACCTGAACTGGAAAATTCCAGCTCAAATTGTCAATGCTTTTTCAGCATCCAAAAAGAACAAAGCTGTTTGTCATCTCTGAACCTCCCAATATTTCAAAACATGCCTCATATTGTTGCTCAATTGCCTATTAGAGAAGAATCCAGACTAATCTTTATAGATTATCTGTGGTAGAAAAAAATCTTACTTTTAACAGATCAACATGAAAAAAGGATTTTTGTGTGTATGCAAACTTCCTTCCAAACCTACTTTACAAATAATTAATTGTAATAAGCTATTAGATTAGATGGTAATGGTTTCTCACAAAATAGGCACTATATATTTAACAGCATTTCTATAGTACTTCAATTTTACATTCTTAATGAATGTCAAGTTCTTCGAACTTTTTAAAATTTGTTCTCTGACTCACAGGCAATTTAAAAAGTTTCCCCTTACTGTATAGATACAGAGTTGAACAATACCTCATACTTTAGTTCTCCTTTGCTTCTAATTTCAAATGATCTGCTGAAGTTAGAAATTTGCTGATCAGAATAAAGTAAAGGCAATGTAACCTACAGTAATTATTTCTATGACATGGATTTTTTAAATGCTATTTCCGATAACCAAAAAACCTGAGAAGGTCTGTTTCCCCAGTAGTACCGGGGAAGGGCATACATCAAGGAGAGTTAAGATGTCCAGATACAGCTGTTCAAGTACAACAAATGTACGTAAAATTGTATGTGGAGTTCATAATCTATAGATTGTTATGGATGTATTTTCTTTTCAAGTCATACTTACTCAATAACAATAACAAAAACAGAGATGGATACAGAGGGAGGGGGAGAGTAAGGGAGAGAGAACGAAACAGGAATCTTATGGTTCAAGGAAATCCATTCCCACAATTTCTTAATAAATCATTAATAGCAATCTTGTGCAGGCTTTTCTGTTTAGCTAATGCTTTTATTCATTTCATCCAATGGAATGCTGAAAATTAATTATGAAAGGGGCAGCAGGACTCTGCCCATTTATTTTGTCCATCAGCAAGATAACTCTTGGAGAAAGAACAAAATCTGTTCTCTGAACCTGTTCTCTTCTGTTTTCAAATTTAATTTAGCTTTAATTTTTTTGGGGGTAGTCTTTTTTATAATAATATGATTTCCTCACCAGATGGACACACTTTCTCTTTCCATTTTCCTCCCGTTCTGGAGCTGTCCCACTTCAGCAGCTTCAATGGCTGCGCTTCTGTAGCCGGCAAAAAGATATTCTCCTGGATCAATCAGGGACTTTGCGGTGTCCCTGAGATCAGCAGGATGTACTCTTCGCTGTCACCATCTCTTTGGGATCGTTTAGGTCCAAAAGGACCATCTAGTGGCAAAAATATCAACTGCAATCTTGGAGCCCTTCAGAAGGGTAGATTATGCTACTTCTCAAATTATCCTCACATGTCCTCTAATGTGAAAATGCTGGTTTCTTGGCTCCTCTTTTATTCTAACCCAGAAAACCTAAGCAATAAACACCTGCTCACATTATGATTGCTGTTACCTAGCAATGCAGGAAAGAAACCTGCCCAAGCTTAAGTGTGGCTGTTTCCTTCCTTGCTAGAGGGTGAGGTGCACTTGTGTGTACATGTCTTCAACACAGATGCAGTTCATTTTTCCTAGGAAAGTACCTTTTTTTAAAAAAAAAACTCCACTGGGTCTTTCTACTTTTGTTCCACATACTAAATTATTCTTGCCCTTTTCGCTGCATGTCCCCAAAAGAAGATAATTCAGGTTCTGTATCACTGTGTCGTGCTTCCCTTTTTGGGACTGGATATTCACAATCATATCAAATGTGGTTCTTTCCCATTTTCCCTCTTGCTAAAAGTACACTTTATAAGTAACCATCTTTCTTGAAACTCCATTAAATACAGTGAAAAACATCAAATAAAAATGGGAAAAATATCTCAATTTTAACAGAATAACAGAGTTGGAAGGGTCTTTGAAGGTCTTCTAGTCCAACCCTCAAGCAGAAACCCTATATCATTTCAGAAAAATGGTTGCCCAGACTCTTCTAAAAAACCTCCAGTGTTGGAGCATCCATAATTTCTGGAGTCAAGTGGCTCCATTGAGTAATTGTTCTAACTGTGAAGAAATTTCTCCTTAGTTCTAGGTTGGTTTTATCTTTGATTAGTTTCCATCCACTACTTCTTGTCTTGCCTTCAGATGCTTTGGATAATAGGTTGACCCCATCTTCTTTCTCATTTCTGTAACAATTAAGTATAGCCACTAATAAATATGAGTCAGATCCAGACAAATGCTGAATTCAAAAGCATATTAGGTTTATTTTGGATAGATTTGTTAGATGTCTCAACTGGATTTTTCTAAAGCAGATTAAATCTGATGGCATCTGAAGTTCTGTTTGGCATTTAGGAAATACATAGAATTAGAGACTATGTCATTCTGATACTTTTCTCAAAATTGGTTATAGATCAATTCCTGGTATAATAGCTGAAGCCAATCTTAAAGGTTCTGTTAAAATAGCAATCATGAGATATTATATATAACAATAACTTTATCTTAAGAAATATATTCACAGCCAACCAAACAGGAATGTAAAATAATCCTGATACAGAAAATGGGGATGAATTGTTTTGTTCCTTTCCTAAAATGTATGCTGTGAAAACATGAAGCAGATTCCTCTGACTCTCAAATCCAAAAAAGGAATATAGATAGAAGTCTGAAAGGGTCAAAAGAAAAGAGTTTAGGATTTAAATCCTGGGGTTGATATACACATAAGAGGACTTGGCTCCTATGTTGTGTGCACTACGTAGATCATCTCCATTTATACATTTATATTTGCGCCACCGAAAAAAGGTTGTGGGTTTCCTATGATCCCACCCAAGACGATAGGTTGCTTGCTTCTGATCTTAGCAGCACATGGGTCAGGACATTTCCTGATAGAGATTGACCTAAATAACTGGTTAGCCCAGGGATCAGCAACTTTAAACACTCAAAGAGCCACAAAGGTCCTAAGTCAAAGCCCCCTGTTCAATTCTGACTGGAAGTCCGGCTCCCCTGCCATAGAGTCTTCTCCTAGTGTGGTGTCCTTTTTCCTCTACCTGTTCTAACTGAAAGCCCTATCTTTGGGCTATCAACTGTGGACAGGGAGCCGCAGAGAGGGATGAAAGAGCCACATGAGAGTCCAGAGCTGCAGATTGCTGACCCCTGGGTTAGCCTAAAGACAGGGATCTCTCTTTTGCCTCCTCACGAGCACTGCAGCCATCAATAAGCCTTTAGCTGGCATCATGTGGTGAAAAATTCTGTAACAATCTGCTTTTTCTTTGTGCTAACACTGTCCACATCCATTACAGTAGAAAATGAATATGCTGTAATGTCTTTTCTGGGCTTCATTTGGTTGTATTAAATATTAATTCATTACAGAATGCAAGGAATGATAGCATGCTTTCTATAGCTCTAGCATCTCATTTTATTTTCTGCAACTGAAACTAATCTCAATGATACTGGAAATAAAAGTGGCTCATTAATACAAATCCTGAATGTCTTAAAAACCTAATCTACCCTTAATAGTTGGAAGAATCTTGTGGATGGATTGTTTCTACATGCATGCCTGCTGCTGTCATTTGCAGTAAATTTTAACTACATTTTCATATTTAGTTGAGTCAAGAGGAAAATGATATCTTGAAGATGAAAATGTTAGGTCACTGAACAGGGCACAAGAGATTAAAAAATGAAAGTAGGTAAAAATCAAGATGAGGCAAAAAGAACCATCCAATTTCTGTGAAACAATTAAAAAAATGGAGCCATGAAGACAGCATCTAGAGAAAGAGAGATGTTCCTTAACATGTCCTGAATCCAGCTATTATTTCTTCTTAACACAAAGTGGTGCTGGGGGTATTATATATTAATCTGTCTGATGAGATGATAGTATGGTGTTTTAAAAAATGCAGGGGAAAACTAGAATAAAATCAAGGGATAGTAAAAGATTTGAGAGATCTTTCAGATACAGCAATAACCACAATAACAAAGAATTATGTCAGCATTTTGAGTGTCCCATATTCAGAGAACTTAGACTTGCAAAATCTACTTCTAAGTGCTGAATTTGAAAAATTTGCAGAAAAGAAATGGGCACATAAATGTCATCCAGGGAAGTGCATTCACTAGAGGCAGGGAAGGCGTGGCCTCACCAGTCATGAGGAAAAGGAAAGAATTTCAAAGAATTTTTAAAAAATAATTAAAGCCAAGGTAGTTGCTACCAGATTCATAGTGATTTGGAACAGTGCTTAGTGTTAACTGTAGGAGGAGGCCAGAGAAATAGGGGCCTCCTGTGCATAAGCAATTTTTCGCCTTTTAAGAGTTAAACAAGGGTTAACAAGCAAAAAAATTTGTATGCAAAGGAGGCTCTCGCCTCCTGTAGAGGGCATTTTTAGAGGCTTTTTAGAGTTCTCTGGGAGCAACTAGGTCAGTCTGACTCAGAGCTCTGCCCTTTCATGAGGGCAGGGCAGGCAGAAGCAGACTTGAAATAGTCTCTGAAACAGCTGGAAAAGGTGCATGTGTGGGGAGGGGGGAGGAATTCAAAAAGTTTGATTGGAAGGCAGCAGGGGAAGGGGGGGTATGGCAGAGGAGCTGCTTTCAAGGTTTTGGAAAATATATCCAATTCAACTTCTGTGTTTGTATTTGTTTGAGAGTGAGTAAGTGAGAGAGGGATCCAATTTCTCTCTGTGTGTGTGTCTGTTTGAGAGGGGGGGAGGGAGGGAGGAGGAAGGAGGGGGAGGGAGAAGAAAAAAATGGGAAAACTTATTTTGCAAGGGGCAAAAATGCTGTCGCTTTAAATCGGAACTGAGCGTGCCTGGCTGGGAGTTGAAGTCCACAAGTCTAAAAAGTGCCTCACCAGCCATAAAGCTGACCGCACGTCACTGATGCCATCATTGTGGTGAATTTGCTGGTCAGGTTAAGCAGAGTTTTAGGATTAAAAGGTTTCTTTCTGCAAACTTCTTCCTATGCATCCTTTGGCCAAAGCAGGGTGAAAAAGTACAGCAGAGATCAATGTTTGTGTGCTAGAATCACAACTATTACTCAGACTATGAAGAAAACATGGGCCCGAAAGTGGATTAGTAGTCCTGCAGGATAAAATGGTTCTAAAAGGGCTTTTAAAATTGAAATTATTGTCAAGGTGGGAAGAGATATAAAGATGGGAGGAAGTGAGAGGGAGAAATGAAGATATCACTAGTATGTTGAAACTAAAGGTAAAGGTTCCCCTGCACATGCATGCTAGTCATTTCCGGCTCTAGGAGCAGTGCTCATCTTTGTTTCTAAGCTGAAGAGCCAGCACTTTCTGAAGATGTCTCCATGGTCATGTGGCTGGCAGGTCTAAACTCTGAAAGCACACAGAGTACTATTTCCTTCCCACAAAAGTGGTCCCTATTTTTCTACTTGCATTTTTTACATGCTTTCGAACTGCTAGGTGGGCAGAAGCTGGGACAAGTAACAGGAACTGACTCCATTATGCGGCGCTAGAGATTTGAACCACTGAACTTCCCATTTTCTGATCAACAGCCTCAGCGTCTTAGCTACTGAGCCCCCATATCCCTTAGATCTTGAAACTACTGCCTGATAAAAGTACATTCCAGGTACTGTTCTTCAAAAATGTTTCAAGGCCGGGAAGCCCAATTCTCACTGGAACAAGTTCTTTCATTGATCCATAACTCTCTTCAAGTAAGTAAAGAAAAAAGTAAACAATTATTTTCTTGAATTTTACTTGAGCAGCATTCTGGGAAAAGATGCTCCAAGTCACCTGAATTAACAAATGGATATTACCTGCTGCATTTTTTCCATGTTGTTGGAGATTCTCTTGCTTTTTCCAATAAATTCTGTAATCCATATTCATCTTATATACTTTGAGGCTACCGCTATGTACAAACTCTTCATAATAAATCACAGTATTTGTTCATCTAGCCCAGTGTAACTTTCCTTTTAATGGTTTAAGGATATTTTTCTTTCCTTTGTTATCTTAATCCTTTCAAGGGATGGCAGGGATTAGAGTCGGTGGTTTTTTTTTAAAAAAAAGTCTAAAGTATACATTTTACTATTCTGCAGTTGCAGAGGAGGGGGATTCTTCAGCATGAGCTGTCTACATGAAGCCTCATTTATAGTTTGACAAGAGAATTTCATTTCTTAGAAACTCAGGACAAAAACAAGGAATGTTTCCCAAGCTAAATATCTATTGTCTAAGTTTCAACTTTTCCACATCATTTGCATATTAGTCATTTAAGGGTCAATGATACAATTTGTAAAAGGATGATGCTAGCTTAAATACAAACTAATTACAGTGAAGAATGTTTACTTGGCAACCCTTATGCCCCTTTAGTATACATTTGGAGGGAGGGACCAATTAGAGTAAGGAAATACCAGGACAATGAATGAACTGAACCTGTTCTTGTCACACATCATAAGAAGATTTTTAAAAGTTGTCTTTAAGGAAAGAGAAAAGAGGGATAAGCAGAATATGTGCTTTGACATGACCACTTTCCATCCCATCACCCAAACAACAGCAGAGGATTTAAAATTCTTTGCCACGCTCTCAAGTAAATGATTCAGAAAGTCATTTACCTTGACATCATTCTCAATAACTCTCATCCTTTGGCATAGGAGTGCATTGGACAACAGATCTGTACAATTAAGTGAATCACTTCATCTGTGATGTACATTCTGGTTAAGCAAGTCTGCTTTATTACAGAAACTATGAATGTCCTTGAATGACCTCAACATTTATTGCACGGTGCAAAAGATTTGCATGTGCACAATTTTAATTTTAAATCTTGTGTTATGCCTTTTTGTTTTCATAGAATGCATCGGAAATTAATTAGCATATTTTTCTTCTCTCCCTCTCCTTTTGGGGTAGGGGCCAAAGCGGAAGGTTGTACTGCATTTATAGCAGTAGTTAAGAATAAAATAACAGACAAAAATTTATATGATTTCTGTAATAAAACAAGATTAAAAATATGGAAAAGATTCATAGACTAGGTATCTACTAGAAAAAGAAATTAAATTCTTGGTCTAAAAATCTAAAGTAGAATTGGCTAAGTAATGGCTTGGGAAAGACAGAAAAGATTGTGGTCTATCAGATTTACTTTCTCGATGTAATAAAAAAACTATAAAGATCTTTACAGAAAAACTTTGCTTCACAAAAAGTTACAGATATCTCAAAATAGTCACAGCAGCCCAAATTGTCATCCCCTCCTCTTTCCCTAATCATTATTATTTATAATCATACCCATGTGGTAAGGAATTGTCAAATAGGCAAGATAGCAGAAAGAGTGTTATAATAAAAGACATGGATGCGTCATTGACCCAGATACAAAAGGGTGGAACTTGCATCATAACACTGCTTCTGTCATCTTGCTTCTTTCTGACCTAACCTATTTGTACCACTAGATATACTGTCACAGAATATATAGTCATAGCATAGAACCAAAAATGGTCCTGGAAAATGGCCCCAGCGATTTTAAACTATTCAAAAGTAGACATCTCACAATTGCATCTCAAAAATAAATAGATGCATTTAAACCTATGGATGAAACTGATACTTGGCAATTATTTCTTCCTGAAATAATGTAGGTTTGTGTCTGCTGCCATTACACCCTGTAACTAGTCTTGTAACTTGCAACATTTTTTCCAGGTCCCAGAAAATTGTTAAAGAGCTCCCATCACATTTCTGGTTGAGCTTGTGCAGCCCAGTCTTCATCTATGATGATTGCCTGTGTGATCTCAAGTTAACACCAACTCTTAGATTTCTCCTGGATCACATACACATGCATTCCCAGGTTTGGCTCATAGTCACTTACTCACACAAACATAGTCTGTTAAGGTATATGGATCATTAACCAGTTTGCTTTTTACCTGGGTTTTCCAAATAGGTGGGACTAGAGCAGACACACAGCCAGGAAATAATTAGGAACCCACATAAATCATTTTCAAGTAACCATGAAGTACATGTTCTTTGGAATACATGGATTCAGTGAATTTAAAGTAACAACAAAACTTTACTGGATACATTGTACATTCACTCTTCCTTGCACTCACAGACACACACATACACAGCCACACTCATCCACACTTACATACAAACTTTTCAACTAGGCTGTCAGGCACTAGCTACTATAGATGGATGGAAACTACCAAGTCTGGATCTAAAGATAGTTCAAGGACTGAGATTCTTGGATGAGAAGTCAAACATCTTCAAGCTAAACAAAGTCCAATTTGTTTTTGAAAAGCATCTTTGGGATATCCATGACCTGGATGACTGAGAATTTCTATATAGTGTACATATAAGTTGCGCAGTTATCAATTAACATTTCTCCTTAGACTATTTGGATTTCTAATTTGGACAATGAAGATATGTATTAATTCATCGGTTCATCCAGGGACTAATACATTAGGCTCATATGATCTTGCTATAGAGCTGTTATTACCACTTTCTCCATCTGTGGCTCCATCGAGCGCTTCAAAAAAGGATGCTGTACTTTTATTTTTGACCTTCTTAATAATATAAAATCATTTGAAGCAATTGAACATTAGATTGTTTTTTTTTTTTAAAAAAGAATTTTGACAAATTAAGAACAGATCCTTTTTTCTGCACAATTCAGTTTTGGGACCATGTTCTGTGAATACTCTCTGAAAACTCACTGCATGTACAATCATCAAAAATTATTTGATCTCCATATTTTATGACTGATAACAGAAGCAATTATTGAGGGAAGTAACGTAAGGGGCTTCCCTTTGCTAAATATGTTCAAATACTTTTTAAAAAATATTTTAGCTGGGTTCCATGGAGTTTAGAGATGAACTATGAGAGTAGAGAGTAAATTAAATGCTTTTCCATTTCTAGGATTCTAGTTATATTTTTGATCTCAACATTTCACATTTAATCATATTTGTGCTTAGTAAGTACCAGAGTTTAGGATTTGATAGCTCTGTGAACTAGCATTTAATAATTATATAAGATAGTATCTATAAAATTGAAGATTAGAATCATTAGCATAATTGTTTTCCCAGTACCAAGAATTACAGTCTGTTCTACCTCAAATGTCATCTGTAGAAAGTGTATGTCTTTTCTTTTATAATAAGGTGTTGTTCGGAAGCTTTGTTTTTATGTCTTCTGTTATTACTTGCAGCTTTCACTGAGTCACTATCAATTTTACCTTGACCTACATAGCATTTGAAACTTATTCCAAGATACATGTCTTTTACAATTTTACAGAGATATCACCTTGCCTAAAGGACTGGGTTTTTCTTTTCAACCAACTGATTCATATACAGGGATCATAGCTTAAAAAGCCTATCAACCTTTAAAAAAACATCCAGCTGCAGATTTGAAGGTGTCAGTAATAAAGCATAACTTCCATCAGATTTTGATGTCCAATAAAAGCTGATGGCAGCAAATGTAATGCAAATGTTAAAAAAATGTATTATGCGTTACATAAACTTTATGCTCTCTACTTCATCACTCTTAGTTTGGAGTACTCTGATTTCATTGATCATTGTCTGCGTATTTAGGACCCACTTAACTGGTTCATAGGAAATGTTAATGTGTCCTGCAATTATCCCAGTTAGCTGCAAAGTTAAAGTGAGCTAAGGTTAAAGTGACTTTCTTTGGTCAGCTATGATATGTGAATCCTACAGAAGAGCCTTGGTGGAGCAATGGTTAGAATGCAGTACTGCATGCTAACTCACTGCTCACTCCAGGAGTTAGATTCTGAATGGCTCAAGGTTGATTCAGCCTTCCATCCTTCCGAGGTCAGTAAAATGAAAGCCCAGATTGTTGGGGGCAATATGCTGCCTCTGTAAACCACTTAGAGAGGTCTGTAAAGCACTATGAAGTGGAATATAAGTCTGTGCTATTGCTATAATGCAGACAAATATGGGACAATTCGCAATCCCATTAGTTAGTCCTCTAAGTGCTGGAGCTAGAAAGGCAAGTTCTCTTTCATGGAACACATTGCCTTCTATAGGGATAATCTACAGGAGCCAATAAATCTTCTAGTATGACAGTGGGCTGAATTATCACAATGGAGAAACACAGAATTGATAGGTATATGTTAATATATTCTATCAGTATATTCTGCAAAAATGTTATTGGATTGGATATAGCCATCACCTGGACCTTTTCATAAATGTCTAAATTCAAAATTGAAAACTATGATGTGAAGTAAATTTCTTATTCCGCCTTGGAAGCAGCTACAGGTCATGTTTTACTGATTTGACTGCAAACTGAGACTTTGGTTTGCATAAAATCGGAAATCAGATAGGGATTTGAAGCATTGGAGAAGAGGAGGAGAAAGAATACATGAGAGTGCATTGTTGCTGTTTTGTAGCAATTTAGTCTCCAATAATTATTTAAGACATACTCATTAGGTTAAATGAAAGTTTGTTTCCCTCCACCCCCCCACACACTGAATTTTAGTATAGAATAACTAAACCAATTCAATGTGTCAAATCAAATCAGATGCTTTCAAATTAATTTAAACATTCAGTAGAGTCCTATGCACACATCACATATATTTATAGTATCTAAGATTCCATGGAATTAATTGCAATCAATTTGATACATTAACTTATATGTTTGATACAAAGTAATTTTGAATGGAATCTTGGCTGATTAGCATGTCTCTAACATCACAATGTATCATTCGGACCATTTGGACACCTAGTTTTGTAAAATTTGTTGAAGAAATGTGAGCTTTTATTTTAAACTTGAATAAGGGTCTTCTGGGCAATGATGTCACTTTTGTAGCCACTTTTCAGCCATTAACATTTTAAGAATACTCCCTAAGATTCAGGATGTAATAAACAGCCATCAATATCAGTAATATTGAGAGCCTGCCCTTCCATTAATTTTGGTTCTCTTTAAACCATCCAAACTGATTGTCATTGCTGCTACTGCAATATTTTGTGTTGTGTAAACAATTATTTCTTTCTGACAGCCTTGAATGTTCCTGCATTTACATGCAATGGTTGCTCCTGATTTCTGATACTGAGAGAAATGAAGAATAACATTGCCATTATACAGTTACAGGGCTGCCTATCTGTAAGATTGTTCTGTTTGCAGGATCCAATTTGGGTCGGTCACTGGGACCAGAGGTTTTGTCTTCCAGAGCTTTCAGACTCATGCTGGAGCTTACCTTCTGGGAACTTCTTTCTAGCAAAGTGTGTGCTGTTCTGGGTGTGATATTTATAGTGCATGTTGTATGTGGCTTTTTAGCTGTTGATTGGGGTGTGTTGATGATTGTTCTGTTTTTCCAAATATCTACAGAATGTTATCACTAGTATTTATTTCCTATATTTAGGATAAAGTGGATTTTTTCCCATAAACATTATATATGATGTATGTGATGCAGCATAAACCTTTTGGAGCCACAGTTAATCATGCAAAAATTATGTCCTGGGCACACACCAGAGGTGGGTTCCTACTAGTTCGCACCTATTCGGTAGAACCGGTTTGTCAAATCTACCGAACCAGATAGAAGAGGTTCCACCAATGGACCCGGAAAGCAGGCCACACCTACAGAAGAGGTTCCAAAAAATTTTGAAACCCACCACTGCCACACACACACACACACACACACACACACACACACACACACACACTGACGCAGAGAGAGAGAGAAAGAGAAAGTAAGAAATAAAAAAAGAAAAAGGAAAGAAAAAGAGTGAGAGAGATGAAAGAAAAAAGAAAAAAGGGACAGAGAGACAAAAGGAAGGAAAGAGAGAGAGAGAGAGGGAAAGAGAGAGAGAGAGAAAAAAAAACACATGGCCGGCAAGCCACTCCCACCAGGTCACATGGCCGGCAAGCCACTCACACAAAGGAGGCAACACACACAGAGTAGGTTCCAAAAAAATTTGAAACCCACCTTTGGCACACACATAGATACTCACATGTTTTACCATTTTTACTTAGACATATGAATGGATAAACCAAAGTGTACTATTTTTGTGTTGTTTCTTCCACTTGCATTCACTGAGATGCAGCTATTTTTCAAAGCCTATAAGATATGAGACACAATAGAAATGCATGAGCAGGGGAACCTGTAAGTTGCAACCTATGGGAGAATTTATACTAAATGACATCTCTTCAATAAATGTAAACAAAATGAAACCTAATGATAGCTTTTCCCGCATTCAAATTCTCTCCTGTCCTTCCAGGAATAGGGTAAGCTAATTTACAGCCATCTCTTAGAAGTAAATTAATTCTTCATTCTGATTTGAAGAAAATCACATAATGACTTGGAACCAACAATAAAAGCTACTTTGCCTCAGGTCTTTGGGAAGGTGAATTAATTGACTGTCATTCATGAGGAATGGATTTATTTGAGGCAGGAAAGCAGCTCACAAGCTGAGAAAGAGGTTGCCTGAAATTGAGGTATTTGCTACCAATTATTACTGCTGAATCACTAAAAGAAATATTTACAGCAGCTGCTTACTTTTAAGAAGGTAAGATGTATGCCTAAACCGTAACAAAATACAAAAGAGAGAGAAAGGAATTTCTTAATAAAAGGGGAGATGGGAGACCTTTCTTTCTCTGCATTTATGAAAAGTTAAGGGACATAGAAGCCGGACAGATAATATATTCCTTTATTGTGCAGATTGTTGACTTTTTTCAACACACTTTTTCACTCAGAAGATAATACAAAAAATTGCTAATAATGAATTGTAGGATGGAAAATCAGTTTCTCTGGTTGGTCTGGCATTTTAAAATGAGTATAAAAGTCTGTATAATGATTGTATAATATGTTCATCCTTTTGATGATGATGATGATGATGATGATGATGATGATGATGATGATTGTTGTTCATCACAAAGTCAGCCAGATGTTCAACTGGGTTTGGCATTTTTGTCTACCTATCGAGTCTTTTATGAAGACCTGGGATAGATAGATGTTCTGATCTCCCGGCCTGTGAATAAACCAGAACACAGGCTTGGCTGTTTGCTACTGTTCAATTACTGAGATAACGAATCCTTTGGCTGAGGGCCCAGGCAACTCACGTTCAATAGAGTAGCTCTGCAGCAACCCAGATAATTCAAACACAGCAACGCTGATAGTCCAAACGAACAGACACGGCTAGAATACACAGATAAATTTTCTTAACTACTAATTTGAATGGTTGTTTCCTGCAAATGTCCCCTCCCAATGCCTCACCTATAATCTCTCTTGGGAGGGGCCAATCAACAACCACCTGTGCTTAATAATCTTCTGTGAGTCTGCCTATGGAGTTGCTGCTTCTCAGCCCTTCTCAATCTAGCATCAGGGACAAACTGCCTTTGATCCTACCCACTTCTCCATGCCTCAGGCGCCTCCTAATGGCTAACCAGCCTCTCTGGTCCCTGCTCTGAGTCTGAACCCTGCCCAGGGTCTTCCACATCATCCAGGGCAGACTCCTATGGTTCCTTGCTATCCGAGTCCATCAGCAGCTCAACCGGATCCTGCTGGGCCACAACAGATAGATAGATATATTAATAATAATTAGTTTTATATTATTTTATTATTAATGTTTAGCTCTTATTACAGTCAGAATATTTGATTTCTATCTCCAACTAAAGCAGGGAAACATTTTTGAGTATGTCCAGATTCTTCTATTTCGGTTCACTATAGTTTCCAACTATGGGTTTATTAGTTCCAAATGGGTTTTTCAAAAGAAATAAGGATTTGTATAGGGTAATCAGGAAAAAAGTGCTACCAGCCTCCTGATTAGTTTGCCAGGATGGATTAAGATAGTTTTCCTTCTCTGCAAAAGAAGCAAAGCACAACAGATTGCAGAAAATTACCTCATGGCTTCTTCCATCTATATCTTTTCCCCCCCACTTACATTCACTTCACAATTGCTATGAGTAATATTATAGGCTTTCCAGTCTGTCATTATTGCATGTTTAGTCATTCTGGGACCTGGAATCTCACTATTTCCAGATTTTAAAACAATCTCACTACTTTCTTCTCCATATCTCCATAAGCAGGCACAATTTAATCAAAGTTCTTTGTTTGATATGCAAATTGGAATTGATATATAATTGGAAAAGTTATTTCAGCCTATATACACATAACCATTTCATAGAGTTATGAGCAGAAGACTTTATTTCTAGGTGTCCTCCAAAAGGAAAAGTCAGGTGATGACTACAAGGAATGATTCTGGTGGAAAAACTAGAGTTTTGGATATTATTATTATTAAACTTACTTGCCTGTGTTCAAATAACCAATCAATCATGCCCTTGTTTTATTCTGTTCTTATAGTTATATTTCCTTGGTTCTTTTAGTGTTTTTCAGATCACCAATATCACTATTTTATACTACAGATATAATTGAAAGGTAAAAAAAATAAAGACATATAAGTAACACAAATAACTCCAAACCGTAGGAATAATGGTTCTTTTGGAAAAGAACCATAACAATAGATACATATATAATAAACACACCATATAACAGTATATAAATATCAATGAAGTTTCAGCTAAAATTCCATTATTTTCACCTTTCATAACTATTTTGGGAAACTTTGGAAATTAGTAGATTAAAGAGGAAGTTAACAGGAGAATAAAAGAAATGGGTCAAGAACAATGGTAGTGGATCTGAGTACTTGAGAGACCGCCTCCTGCCGATTACCTCCCTCCGACCAATTAGATCGCACAGATTGGGCCTCCTCCGAATCCCATCCGCCAGTCAATGCCTACTGGCGACTACGCGGAGGAGAGCCTTTTCAGTAGCAGCTCCGACCCTGTGGAACGAACTCCCCGTCGAGATTCGCACCCTCACCACCGTCCAGACCTTCCGCACAGCCCTTAAGACCTGGCTATCCCGTCAGGCCTGGGGATAAGTTCTAATTCGCCCCACCCGAATGTTGAGTGTTGAATGAAAGTTGTGTTTTTACTGTTTATTTTATTCACATATTGTTTATGTCTCTGTATTGCACCCCCCTTTTCCTATGAATGTAAGCCGCCCTGAGTCCCCTCAGGGAAAAGGGCGGCCTATAAATCCCAAATAAATGAATATAAATCCCAAATAAATGAAATGTTATAGAAACATGAAAATATCCTCCCTAGATCTCTTCCATTCCATTTATTTGAGGTCTTACAAAATAAAATTATGGCAGAGCTATTTCCTGAAATTTTTTTTAAAGACAACTCAGTCCCTTTGAATGTCCTTATATTTCCTAGAAGTCCACTTCCCTTATTACACACCAGAAAAAAATATCACTGGATACCAGTATCATCTGAGACAGCCGTATTTTTTTCCTTTAATGCATACATTATTTTGTATAAAAAATATAAGAGCTACAGCTGCATAGGATAAAATCATGGAACTTTTCCTAGTTCAATGTCACAAAGAAAACTTTACAATGTATGTTCTTGTGCTGTAAATATGAGAGTTGTTTAAAAGTGTCTTTTATAACTTCAGTGGATACCAAACCTTGATTTATATGTCAGCTACCTTCCTCAGCATAATATGGCTCTATTAATGCCATTTCAGCAGTAGATTTATTTATTTCTATTTATTTATTTATTTGCATCCTGCCTTTATTAATTTTACAAATAGCTCAAGGCAGCAAACATATCCAACACACCTCCCGTCTTCTATTTTCCCTACAATAACAAAGCTGTGAGGTGAAGTTGGGAGATTGACTAGCCTAAGGTCACCCAGTTGGTTTTATGTTATTATTTTACTTTGCATTAAAATGTAGCTATTTTCATATATATTTTATTGAAGCAATACTTGCTAAAATATACTCCCCTTGTTCAGCATAATATATTTGGGAGTATTTTTGAAAAGAGGTTCATATAGAGCCATGATGGCAAACCTATGGCATGCATGCCACAGGTGGCATGTGGCGCCATATAGCTAGGCATGTGAGCTCAGCTCCGGCGGGCATGCAACATCCTGGGCAGCTAATTTTCGGGCGTTCTGTGCCCATCAGAAGTCAGCAAACAGGGTGTTTCTGGCCTCTGGAGGGCCTCTGGGGGGTGAGGAAGGCCATTTTTGCCCTCCCCAAGCCCCTACAATGGGTCTGGAGCCTGGGGAGGGTGAAAAACAGGTCCACCCTGCCATGGAGTACCAAAAGCGGGGGAGCATGCGCACATGTGCAAGGAGGAAGGCGCATAGAATTATGGGTGTGGGCACACATGCACACGACCCCCCTCCCGCTCCTCACGTTTTTGGCAAAAGGTTAGCCCTCATTGATATAGAGCAAGAAAGCCTAATTGTTTTTGTTACTAGAATTCATTTAGGAATATAGGTAGGGAAAAGGCAGAGAATAGTTAAAGCAGAAAATGAGCATGCCAAGAATATCTACATTTTTCTGAACTTTTCATTTCCTGAGTTGAATCCTAATTTTAGTTTAAATATATTTACTGAAAATTAGTGAGAAAAAGACAGCAGGTTGCACTCCCTTATCTTAGCATGTTTCAACAGTGGAACAAATGAAACTGTCTTTTTCAAATAAAAGATTATATTTCAGTTAACCAATACGGAATTTCCCCTTTATTTACCCATCCAAATTAATGCTGACATTTTGAAGAAAAAGGAACAAAGTTTGATATCATTATGGACAATAGTCCATAAGAGGTAAATAAACAAAGAATGGTAATTCTAAATAAGTGTACAAGTACTCAGTATTACTCAATTTCAGTTTTTTCATAATATATTTATTCATTAGATTTCTTGGACATTACATTTAAGCAAATATGGCTGAATCAACTGCCCTCTTTGGACAGAAGACTAATACACGGAAAATATGGTTCTACACAGTTGTCTGTTATTAGAAGCAGTTCCTGATATTATTTGGGATGTTCATATGTGTACCTTTACTTATACAAATAGGTCCAGAGAACAATGTTCAGAGATAAGTCTTCTATAATATATTATAGATACATATTTTGTTTGTTTAATATTGTCATCAATTTGTATTGTTTTTACAAGGCCCATCTGCTGTATAGATTTCATAAGAACTGTTATACTGTTGGCTATTAAGCTGTGTAATTTGTGCTAATTAGAAAAAAATTCTTAGTTATTCATGCAAACCAAAATAATAGCATGTTGGAGTGCCTAAAGATTAAATAGCTTAGTCATAACAATAGCTGCCTACCTGGGCATCCAAAGGGAGTTTATAATATACAGAGCTAAGAGTTCCCTTAAAACAATCTAAAATTAACATAGGATCCAGTGAGGTCCTCATGAAATTCTTCTTGTTCAAATGCCATTCATTAGTTTTCCAAAGGGCAAAAGTTCGAGAACCAAACAGATTGTCCAATCAATTTTGTTTCTAGTTCATGCCAATGCCCTGAAACTTAATTCATCACATCTTTCTAACTGAACTCAGCTAACTTCCAAATAAATTTATTTATTTATTATTTATTTATTTATTTTGTCAACAAGTACAAGAAAACAAGTATCAGAATAGACAAAGACATTGACACATGAAAATATGACACAAATAAATGGATATAAATAAGCAAAACATAGCCATAAACACATAAAATGAGTACATAAACATATATATGTACATAAATGGAGACAGTAGAACAGGGACAGTAGGCATGCTGGTACGCTTATGCACGGACCAAATTTATAAATTTACCAGTGCCTTAAGACTGGCCAGATGATTGAAGTTTCTTACAACCTTTCTGAACAATTTTTTTTTAAAAAAAATGCATGCAAGCTACCTTTAGTTATAGATCAGTAACCGATTTTGAAGGAATAAAAATTTATTCTGATTTGTATTGCCTTCTTTTACATTCCAAGTGCAGCAAATTGTCTAGAAAAGAAAAGCTCAAACCATTTATTAATCATAGTATCTGACCAATTTTTTGACTCCTGAGTTCTGATCGCTACATAATGATTGCAAACTTGTGGTGGACTTATCATAGCAAACCTCTGCTTCTGCTTTTGGGTAATTGCCTCTCTTATAAGCAGGATGATCCATGATTACGAATGATGGAAATTTCCTATGTTCAGGCTCCTCAATTATAGTAGCAATTATCATGCAAATGATGTGATGTGAACTCTTCTTAAATGCCAATGATGTAGTGACTATTTAGTAGCCAGTGATAAAAGCTTTTCTGAGACAAAGATCTCAGAAAGTCTCTGCAGGCTTCAACATCCTCAATTAAAAATTGTGTATTTAATTCTGTGTCATTACTGAAGAGTTAGAAAAGGGCCATATAGTGAAGCTAGTAGAATTTATTTCTTAACCCTTGGATTACTTATGTGATTTTGCTTTTGCTTCATGACAAAACACTGCTTTTTAAAAATATTATTATGTATTATTTGTTAAAAGGACACAGTGGCTCAGTGGCTAAGACCTGAGCTTGTCGATCAGAAAGGCAGTTCGGTGGTTCAAATCCCTAGTGCAGCATAATGGAGTGAGGCCCCATTACTTGTTCCAGCTTCTGCCAACCTAGCAGTGTGAAAGCACATAAAAAATGCAAGTAGAAAAATAGGAACCACCTTTGGTGGAAAGGTAACAGCGTTCTGTGTTCCTTCGGTGTTTAGTCATGCTGGCCACATGACCACGGAGACATCTTCACACAGCACTGACTCTTCGGCTTTGAAACGGAGATGAGCATCGCTCCCTAGAGTCAGGAATGGGTAGTACATATGTGGGGGTGGGACCTTTACCTTTATTATTTGTTAAATTTATTTGCCATCTATCTCAACATGAGGCTAGTCTAGGTGGCTTAAAACAATTAAATGGAAGAAATGAAGAGTATAAACCAAACTGAAATAAATAATATAACAAAAAATAAACAATGCAAAACAACACCTCAAAACATCTTTAAAGTAAAAACAAGAAAGTCCAGTTGCATCTTGGAAAAGCACCTTTGGGACAACCATAAGCTGGATGACTAAGAATCTCCACAGAACACATTGATACGCTAACAAAAAGATAGATGGGTAAAGAGCAGATAGCAAGGTGGAAATTGAGTCTGACATCAGTCCAGCAGCCATCTTCAGCATGAACTCCCCTGGCTTTAGTGGAAAGATTAGAGGGAGAGGCAGATCTTACTTTAGGTGGTTAGATGTTCCAAAGGGTGGGTGCTGCAACAAATAAGGCTCTTCTTCTGAATCCTATTAGTTGGAATTCTTTGACTGATGGGATAAAAAGTAGGCCCGCTCTGCTGGCATGAATAAAAGGAGCTTGTTCTAGCAGGAGAGGGTGGCTCATCAGGTAGCCTGGACCTATGACATTAAGGGCTTTAAAGGTTATAACCAACACCTTGAACTGCACTCAGAAGCATATGGTAGCCAATGAAGTTTTCAGAGCAGAGGTACTGTAATATGAACTATCATAGGGATCCAAAGACTGCTCTTGCTGCTACACTTTGCACCAGCTGAAGTTTCCGAATTGATTTCCAGGGTAGCCCCATGTAGAGTGTTATTACAATAGTCCAGACAAGAGATGACCAGGACTTGAGTAATTGAGTGCAGAAAATCACAATCCAGGAAAGGCCACAGCTGGTGCAGAAACGAGGTATGCAAAAGCTCTCCTAGGCATGTCCATTACCTGCTCTTCGAGTAGGAGACATGAGTCCAGAAGAACCTCTAGATTGTGAACTGGGCCTGAATGGGGTAGAAGCAGAGGCTACATACATACAAGCAGAGGCTAAGTCACTCAGTCTTCCCAAGAGTCAGATGAAATCTCCCAGCAGATCCCTAAGTCTCCAGGAACTGCAGGAGAGCAGAAACAGCCTTACTCCAGTCAAGTATTTCATTGTCATGAGAACTTCCATTGGAAACTCTTCTGATGAAAGTAATAAATAAAAATTGTTTCCAAGGAAGATACATTGATAACAAAACATTGTATTCATGCATTCAGAAGCCACCTCTCCATTCAGTAGGCCTCACTCTCTTACACATGCATTAATATGTATTACTTTACAGCCTTTTATGTAAACTATTAATTCACAAAGGGCTAAGATTACATAGTCCTGTAGTTACAAAGAAAACTAGTTGTTCGTTAATTTATTCCATCCTATTCAGACAAGACTTTGATTGCATTGTGGCAATGTTGTTGACCAATATGGATTGATTTGAGTAGAAGGTTGTGGTATATGGAGGTGACTGCATGCTCCGATAGTTCTCCGGCCAGAATATTAATATTTAAATGATTTCTATTCATTTCCTTTGACATTTATAATAATAATTTTGCTTTCTAATAGTAGCAGAATGTCCAGCTGTGGTAAGAAAGCAATAAAAACTCATTTATGAACAAAGGAAGTGAAACAGCTGAAGAAAAATGAAAAGATATTTCATGTCATTAGATAGCCATTAAGGTTTAGGAACAAAAAAAGAAAAAAGAGAGATGAAGTCAGTTTTATCGAATCTTAGAAGAGGAAGCACAATTGAAGGATACAAAGCAGGCATTCCAAATTCAGAAAACAAATTTAGAGATCATGATCTTATGAAGGGTAAAAATGTATTCTAAAAACCTCTGTTATTGTCTGCAAAGTACATTGTAGAGCAGAGGAGCTACATTCACCAATACAGTAGGACTGTTTACAAAAAGGTATCACCATGGCAGTTCTACCTTGGTACCCCTCCAAGCCTCTCTGAATTATTTTATCATATTAGTATGAAGGGTTTTTTTTGGGAGGTGATCCCCAAGATGAGAGATTGAGAGCAAAAATCCAATCTTTTGTGCAAGGAACCGCTTAAAGTACTGCTTAAAAAAACCTAGGAAGTCTGAATTAATTCTGATGACAAAAATTCATGTTAAGTGTTTTTAAAACCAAAAAGGGTTAAACAAATAGAAAAGAACCATCAACTACAGAGCAACAGAAAGAAGAAACAAATGAAGAACTCATTGAAAACTTAATTTATTGACAAATATTTATCTTCTCTGGAAATTTCTTTCATTCATGTTCTCTTCTCTTTGCCTCATCAAAAATAGCTTATGTTTTCTCTTGACTCTTCTTTTTAAGTTTACAATTATGTTGTATAAAATAACCTTTAATTAAAGCTTTGCTTGCATCTCAAATTGTTCTTAATCAGTGTCTTTATATATGTTATTTTTTAAAAAAATCATTTATTTTTACAATCCTCCATTATTGCCTCTTTTTATAGCAACATTTTATTTAGTTTCCATTTAAAGAACTAGATTTCATTTTATAAACCAAACTCATGAATTTATGATTTATGGTTTGGATGATTAGACAGGACAGATTATAGAAAAAAAGAGTTATGTTGCAACCATAATATAGGAGGCAAATATATAATCATACTTATAACACTGTACAGGGCGGCCTATAAATGTCTAATAAACAAAAAACAAAACAAACAAACAAACAAACTGTACTGAAGATTAGAAGCCTCTTTATCTTTTTCCCTTCATTTCTATTTTTCTTTCTTTTTCCTTTCTTGCACTTTTAGGATGCATCCATTAACTTGATGAGATCTGATTTGGGTGAGAGATGAGAGAGTCGAGATGTGGACTCCTTAGTGCTCTCTTAGCTTGATTGTCTGCTTGCAAATATTTCATTACCTGACTAGTAACATCAGTGGAAGTGAGTGTTGCGTTTGCTTCCTGTTTATATACACAAGATTGTTCTGTCAGTGTTGGCAGGGTATTACATGGAGTGTACAACTGCAGCCAAGGAATTATAGGCTGTCTTCTGCTCATGGTCATGCATCTAGTCTCAGAGATAGCTTTGCCTCAAACTCTGGGTCAAAGAGCCAGAATCCTATAATCCCAAGAAATTAATTGCCTCCATGGGAAGCATATTTTTAATAGGTATAAGTATTTGCGGCCCAACACATGTGGGTGGTCATACATTAGACTTCACAATCTCTAAGAAATGCTAGTTTATGAAAAAATAAAGATAATTCCTATCATCTCTTTGCAATGCTTAGATGATGCCCTGCAGAGAATAAAGACAAGAGAAGAAAGTTATGTTACCAATGAACAAATAAGCATTGTAGTAGTCCAAAGTATGGAATCTCAGGTAGGCAGCACCCTAATTCACGTACTAGATCAAAGAGGGAGAAAAGGAGGCACATTTATACTTTCAAGATTCTATTATTGTAGCCAATCTGAACAAAAGTTGTTTTAGGTCTATGTGACATCTGTTTCTTGATCTGGTCCACTTTTTAGAGTGACATACCCTGATCCAGATTTGATTATCACCCTTGATTTCCAGAAATAGTTTGTGCCAGATGGCTGATGGATTTTATTGGTTTCCAGAAGCATTCACAGAGTATCTCAGCAATCTAGTGAACAGCTGACAGGGGCGGGTTCTGTCTGCCCCCGCTGCCAGTTCACTGAGGGATGCACCACATGCAAAAATTGCTCTGTGAATGCGCAGAAGGCAAAAATAAGATGGCAGTGCCTATGGCACCACCAAGAGAACCAGTTCAGGGGCATGGCAGGCCTGGGTTGCTGCCGGCTCCAGTGAGTGACCCATGCCATCAAGTTACTACTGGTTCAGGTGAACCAGTCCGAACTGGTAGGAATCCACCTCCAACAGCTAAGCAATGGACAAGAATATCTCTCTTTCTGTTGATCTGTTGTAGTTGATTTCCTGAGGACATTCAAGAAATTAAGCAATGGAAACAATAGCTAGAATACCATGAAGAAGATAAAAATGGGATTCTTACTGAGCATGGCTACATGCTACAAGTATAGGGCTACATTATTGTGGTAATTAAGGCAGATTGTTGTCCAGCATATTTATTTTATTTTATTTTATTTGTCAAACATGTACGAGATAACAGGTATAAGTATGAACATGGACATGGACAAAGAAAATGAATACAGATAAATAGGGACAATGAGACAGAGATGGTAGGTGTGCTGGTGTGCTTATGCATCCCCCTACAGACCTCTTAGGAAAGGGGTGAGGTCCATGCTAGACAGTTTACGGTTAAAGTTAGGGGGTTCAGGATGTAACAACATAATTGGGTAGTGGTCCACGCATTGACCACTCTGTTGCTGAAGTCATATTTTCTGCAATAGAGTTTAGAGTGGTTTACCTTGAGTTTGTATCTATTGTTTGCACATGTATTATTGTAGTTGATGCTGAAGTAGTTATTGACAGGTAGGATGTTGTAGCAGACAATTTTATGTACTACGCTTAAGTCAAATCCGTAGTTCTAGATTTTCCAAGCCCAAAATTTCAAGCCTGGTGGCATAAGGTATTCTATTGTGAGCAGAGGAGTAGAGTACTCTTTAGAGAATCTTGCAGAGAAAATTCAACAAGATCTTTCAGTTGGTCATTGTAATCATTTCACACAGCATTTTGGCAAGAAAGTTGCTGAGAATATCGCAGAATCTTTGCTCCTTATGGGAGGTGATTAGAAAGGTGTGTCAAACTCACATTGTCATGGCAGCATCGTGTGACGTATCAAGACTTTCTTTCCCCTTTGCTGAACTGGGTGTGGGTGTAGCCAGCGCATGATGCACCCGGCCCACGGGCCTGGAGTTTGACAGCCCTGGATTAGAACTTCATCTTGTTCTATTCTTGGGACTCCCCCTATGGAGACAGTGGTATCTAGATTATCCACTCCCTTCTACAAGATGTGCCCTTCCTGAATACAGAGTGTGAAATAGGTGACTGTCAAGGAATATTTATTGGAGACAGGATTGTTAGCATCCTTGAAAAAGACTGCAGTAAGCCCCCCTCCTGAAGGGATCTCCTTGGATTCAACATTCCCTTTTTGAGCAATATTGTTGAGACAGTGATGGAGGATTAACTAGGTAGTACCCTAGATAAAACAGATTATCTGGATTTATTTGGTTAGAATAAAAGTCCAAGTATGAGATCAAGATGTCATTAGTCACTCCTATTAATGACCTCTCTAATTATCTGGATCCCTTGAAGTGAGGACTATGGACATACTTTAAATTCCAGACTATAGGGGAGATCTATTGATATCTTACTCCAATGGTTGTAGGCTGTCAGGGTCTAGATGGGACAGAACAGGCTGAAGCCTGTCAAAACATAAGCATTATTTGTCAATTTAGAATCTCCATTAATATGAGCATTATTTCTGGATGGGGAAGCACTATCCCTGAAAGAAGAAATTCTCTATATGGATCTTTGTGGATTCATGCCTCCTACTACTACAGCAGCTGGATGCCATGACTTAGAAGGGCTTTTGCCCAGCTTCAACTAGTGCACCAATTATAACTTGCAGAAGAGTACTTTGCCACAGTAACTTATGCTGTTATTAACCTTCCAGACTACTGCAGTGTGCGTGACATGGGACTACCTTTATTAACTACATAGAAGCTATAGTTAGTCAAAAATGCAGAGATGTGTATTAATAAGTTCTGATTGTTGGGGACATACAAAATTACTTCTATACTGTGGCCCCAGTACTGGGTATGAATTCACTTCTGGATGCAACTGGCACCTGTGTCCCTAGAAGACTGTCTCCTTAAAACTAGATCAACCCAATCTTTTAGAAAATAAAGCTAAGTGAGTTGAAGAGGTATAGATTTTTGGTTGGCAGTGCCAATGTTCTGGGACAGTCTACCTGTAGATATCAGTTTGGTACCATCCCTGATTATATTTCAGGAAGATACTGAGGTCAAGCTATTCTTTAGAAAATTTATATTCTTTCAGGGCCATCTTTTGTTTTTGTTTTGTTTTTATTTCACTGTAATTAAGTTTTGTTTTATGCTTTTAAGCTTACTGTGGCTATTTTAAAATTGTTTTCTATTATGTAAACTGCCGAGAACCAAATTGATTGCAGCAGGATAAAAATGTAACAAATGGACATTAAAAAACCCAATTTATTTTATGTTTCTCTCCTGTTTTTCCTAGAATATAGAGTGGTATGTTCCTCATTATTTCATAATGAAAGCTCTGTGAAATAATTATGTTTCTGAGACAGACAAAATTGCTCAAATTAGTCTACAAGCTTTACTATTCAGGATCTTATACCTAAATTTCAAGACTCTTGTCACTTATCTACACCCAATATGGATAGATTCCCTGTCTCCTAAGCAACACTTTATGGATTTCTTTATTGGCTTTTAGAACAGTATTAAATCTCACTAGCATTTGTAACTTTATTCTTGTGATTTCTTTAGACTTAATATAGTTTCATCTAAATCTACACTTCCTTAACATAATCATCATAGCAATATAAGAAAATATTCAGTACTGTAAGCACTACCATGGTCTTTATCTTTATTACTGCATTTATGGCAGTGAATTTGAATTGAAAAGCCTGGTTCAAGTCCAATTCAACCAGGAATCTCAATGGGTGAGCAGGATCTAGCCCTTCTTTCTTAGTCCATCCTTTTCCCAAGGTGGGAAAATCATAGGGTGCAAGGCTCTTGTATCCTGCCTTGACTTCTCTATAAGAAGGCAGGACATAAATACAGTAAATGAAAACAATGTGCATTTGTAAATATAAAATAGTTCATTTTGTTAAACATTTGGGATTTATTCTGATGATCTTTGGCAGGGGTGTCAAACTTGATTTCATTGAGAGTCACATCAGGGTTGTGTTTGACCTCAGGGTCCAGGGTGGGTGTCGTCATGGTGGGTGTGGCCAGCTTGATGTTACTCATGTCAGGAGAGTCTGCAGTGGCCCGAGCACTCTGCCAGCTAAAATGGGCTTCACGTGGCCCCACAAGCTCTGTTTTCACTGGCAAAGGGTGGCAGAAGGTTAACACGGTTGAAAATGGAGTTTGGGAGCTCAGCCCAGCCTGTTTCTGGCAGAGACACTGCGGGCCAACCCTTTGCTGTTTCTAGGACAGTCCCGTGGGCCAGATCTAAACACCTTGCTGGCCAGATTCAGCCCCCGGGCCTTGAGTTTCACACCCCTGATCTATGGAGACTCTGAGGACCCATTTAGAAACATGAAATAAGTAACAAGATTAGAGCAACAGTAAGAACCAAATAATAAGATGAAAAAACAATGAGTGTTGTTACTTGGGTAGGAAGGAATCACTGGACAGAGTAACATCATTCTAAAAAGGGTGACATGAAATGGCCCTTTTTGTTCACTGCATCAAAGCTGCTGTGAAAGAAAGTTATTAATCAAAGCTGGATGGTTTTCCTGCTGTTTCACAGAATTGTTCTAAAGACTTCCTTGTTTAAAATGGGGCTCTGTTGACAAATTTAGGACCTTTATCAATCAAACTCTGCAGTTCAAATGATTTCCAATCAGGATGCAATTGTAGAACATTTTACTTAAGCAGAACACATTTTATCAACAATGAAGATTTGTCAGAAGTAGGATATGAGAGTGTACATCAAGAAAGTGTAGTACATTTAGACTACTAGTTTCTTGCTATGTTAATGCAAAAGAGATAACTTTTTTATATTATTATAAAATATTGTTAATTTCTGGGCTAATGTTGAGATCCATTTTCATTTGCAAAGGGCATAATTAAGGAATCTATATGAATCAACTAGAGGGACATGGTGGCTCAGCGGCTAAGATGCTGAGCTTGTCAATCAGAAAGTTCAGCAGTTTGGTGGTTCAAATCCCTAGCACCGCTTAAGGGAGCTAGCTCCCATTATTTGTCCCAGCTTCTGCCAACCTAGCAGTTTGAAAGCATGTAAAAATGCAAGTAGAAAAATAGAACCACCTTTGGTGGAAAGGTAACAGCATTCTGTGTTCCTTCGGTGTTTAGTCATACTGGCCACATGACCACAGACACTTCTTCAAACAGCCCTGGCTCTTCGGCTTTAAAACAGAAATGAGCACTGCCTCCTAGAATCAGGAATGACTAGCACATATGTGTAAGGGAAACCTTTACCTTATGAATCAACTTGACTCAAAGAAATTTGGTAAAGCTAAATCTGATTCTGTTCAATATTCACGTGCAAACTAAGGAACCTGTGAGATTAAGCCAGATGTTATTGCTTCACTAATTACTATATAATACCATTGAACAATGTGTGCTCACATACAGTATATTGCAATTGAAATATAGGAACAAAACCTGGAAATTAAATTTTGTATTATATAGTTTTATACGCCATTCAGTTATGCAATGCTTTACTGGCCCAGCATACAAATAAGAAAATTCAGCTCAAAGGCCATCCACAGCTCTGAGATTGGACTTCCACATTCAACTTCATGAAAGTAATCCTTCAAGTCACTTCAGGTGGAGCTCTATTAATTTCACTTGAGGCCATCAAGTCAAGTAAAGCACCTGCTTTTTTTTTTTTTGCTTTCCCCCAGCCATGCCTTTTCATTTTGCATTGTGCATTGTGATGAAGCCTGTGGACTAGGCCTGTTTTGTTTTTCTTGATTTTACTGAGGATGCTATGTAAATCTATGGCCAAAGGACAGAATGTTAAAAACAGTAAATGAACAGCAATCCAATCTGAATCTTAAAGCATTTTGTTGATCAAGCCATTCTTCCAAGTATGGAATAGGATGAGTTGCAAGTCAACCAGCTAGCCAATATGCAGAGTAAAGGTTGGGACTGAAAGAAAAAAGGGAAAGTGAAGGCTATTTGAATTTTTTAACAACAAAAATAGTGATACCCATTGTCATCGGGGCCCTTGTCCAAGAATTTTATAAAATACATCAAGAAATTGCAGCTTTCTGCAATAACACCAGCAGAACTGCAAAAAAACTATGCTATTCAGAACATTGTACATCTTAAGAAGATACTTGGTTGATACCTAGGATGCTGGCAGCAACCCGTATCAACCAGTAGCACCAGTCAATAGTATTTGTGATACATTTTTGAATGTTCAATTGACTGAGTTTCATGTTTAATGAATAAAATATATAATAATAGTCTTTATTGTCATTGTACATCTTGTATACAATGAAATTGGTTTAGCTTCTACTGGTGCAATCTATTACAGAAATACAAGAAAATGCAATTCCCAATTTATACAAGTAATTGGGGAAAGAAATAACTGTTATACATTTCCATATGTACATGGAGTGATTGTGATTGTGTTTAGGAGTCTGACAGCCCATGGATAAAAGCTGTTTTTAAACCTGTTTGTCCAGATTGGCTATACTTAGATGTCTTCTGCCCGATGGTAAAGGTGAAAAGAGACACTAGCCAGAGTGTGAATCATCCCTAAGTATCTTCCTTACTCTGCTGAAACAGCTATACCTGGCAATGTCATCCACAGGTATTAGAGCAACCAATGGTTTCTTGTGCCAAACTGATCATACTCTGTAGTGCCTTCCTGTCCGCAACTGTTAAACCATTGTACCATACTGTTATACAGTATATGAGGACACTTTCTATCATGGACCAATAGAAAGAAGTCAGCAGCCATTGTTCCACCTGATTTTCTGCAGGACTCTAAAGAAATGAAATCTCTATTGAGTCTTAACAATATTTAACAACAATTTTCAAGTTCTGTAAGATCTTGCTTCAGGAGAGAAAAGGATTGTTCACTCATCCGAGTATGGAAAAATTTCAAGATGGTTGTGGGTAGTCTGCTTAGCCAGATATGTTATCTTCTATTAAAGTATTTTTCCTATCATATATATTATTCTGAAGTTCAGGATTAAAAGGATAGCATCCTCGGTTTTTCCCATAAGTTATTATGCTCTCCATCCTCATATGCCCCATTATTAAAAGTCAACTATTTTATTCAGAGCCTCAACATTTCTTTACAGTCTATTTTGGAGGAGTGTGTTCCATAATTATCAATATTGCTAATTTTATAGCCAAAAAAAGTGCACCATCTGTCATAGGCATCTGTGCATGGCTTTTGAGTTAAGTATACTGCCAAGGAGAGATGGTAACTATACACTGAAAGGATGTATGTCGATAGGTGGACATCCTTTATTTAATAGGATAAAGAAAGAAAAATAGTTTTCTCATACTCAATAACCTAAATAGAACTATGCCGTTTGTCAGCTCAGCTGTCTGGGCAAAAAAGATAGTTTGATAATATCTGGATAGATTAAAAATCGTCTTTGGACTTTTTAAATCTGGAGATGATGTACAAAGAAGAAAAGTATCTCATCACACTTATTTATTTTATTAATTATTTATAACATTTTATGTAGCCACCCATCTTATAATCAACTCTAGATAGATCCCCACCAGAGATATGATATCCACTAGTTCAGGGATGTCAAACTCAAGACCCAGGATCTGGAGCTGGCCCACGGGAAACTTAGATGGGACCACCCTGGAAATAGCGAAGGACTTGCACACGGTGCCCCTGGTACCGAAACTGAAGCTGAGGAGCCCATTTTTGCTGGCAGAGTACTCAGGCCTCCACAAGTGCCCACAACATGCCTGATATTGAGCTGACCATGCCCACCTCTGCCCCCTGAGATCAAACACAACTTTGATGCAGCCCTCTATGAAATTGACTTTGTCCCCTCTGCATTAGTCTCTCTTTCATTGCATTATTATTTTTTCACAAGAAGCAGTAGAAGTTACTATCTTCTATGTTAAGGCTTTATACTCCATGTAGAATGCTGATTTTACAGAATTCTGCTGTATATTGTATAGAAATGTTTCAGAAATAGAGTTAAAAAACTTTCTTTGTCTCCTTGAGGGTTGATTTAAGATTTGGAATGTCCAAAGAGCGCTTATATTTCAAACAGTTTGGTTTGAAATACCCAATACAAGGCACAACATAACTACACTAGTGTTCCATGTTTATGAAGCCACTTATGAAGCCAGGATTTTAATTAACTATATACGTTTAAAGTACTGTAACAAATAGTAGGGACAATTATATGATATTGTTGAATACTCATTGATAAAACTTTGTTCCATATTTTTTTCTCCTTAAACTTTTTGTCTTTCTCAATGTATATTTATGTTTTTATGTTTATCATCTACATTTATATCTTGGATTCTTTGTTTTCTTCCTTTATAACAACTCCAGCTATAGTCCTATTCCTATGGCCATGATAATGAAAGGTTATTTGGTGACACTGTACATTTAATGCTCAGTCAGAAATGGCTGTACGTGCATATAATTTGTTAATGATATTCTTTTGGGAATAAAGAAAATTTTCCTCAGCCACATCTCATGAATATAACAATCTTTGTCCCTTTTGTTGCATGCTGTGTCTGTTGCCTTTCGAATTGGGAAAAGTTGAATTTGAGAGAATGTAAAACTCTGAAAGCAAAGATTCACCAGCCACATCTACAAACTGTCATTTAGTAGTTCTTTTCAATTCAATCATAAATAATGAATAGATTCAGATATGGAAAAATATCACAATATATACTTACAGTATATAAAATGATATATGAGAAGCAGGAAACTATGGAAGTACACAACAAACATATGATGCTACATTATCTATGTCCTCTTCAATCTAGTTGGAGCCTGTTGAATTAAAAAGTTTTCCTTTGCTTTCATATAAGAAAATATTCTTATCTACAGTTCTTCAGTGTGATTTCAATGAGAATAATTATCAATTGTACTAGACTGCATACCAAAACCCAGGTCTTTCATAGCTTACTGTGGAACACAGCATTTTCCAGACAATCATGTAATCCTAGTACTGAAGTGACATGACTCTTTCTCCTCTGATTTCATTATATTATCAGAGATAATCTATCCTTGCAAGAGTGAAGTTTTATTAGTAATTTGGGAGATGCCCATCAAAAGTTCCTTCAGAAATGTCTTACAGCCATATTGTTGCTTTAAGAAGAATTTTGGTCTTGTGAATGGGGATTCTTTTCTCATTTTACTTCTGAGGTCTTATATTATCATGCTGGCATGCTTAAGGTACATCAATGCATATTTGCTCACCCATCAGTATGTCCATTTGTGGAATATGGAAAAGCAGATAATTTGGAAGACCTCCAATTCCACATGTAGCCTGGTATTTACAGCAAAATATATTTTTCTTACTACATTTTATCATATATAAATGATTGTCTGTTTCTGTAAGTATTTAATGCTACATTTCTGTTAGTTACTCGTGTTTGATTTTTTCTTAACTAAACCAACTGTCTTATTCATGTAGCCTGCTATTTACAGCAAATGTATTTTTCTTACTACATTTTATCATGTATCAGTGGTTGTCGGTTTATGTAAGTATTTAATGCTACATTGCTATTTTAGTTACTTGTGTCTGATTTTTTTAAAATTAAGTTAATTGTTATTCATATCTTGCTTTCTTATTTTTTGGCTTAGACATCTATGCAAAACTAAACGTATTCCTAGTTGCCTGGATATAACTGTTAGGATAGTACCTGGTTTTATATTTATAGAATAAAAGGAAATCCATAATAACATTATTTGGAACTTAATAAAAAATGTCCCTTCACAAATTCTGGAAAGCTCTGCAGTTATTTTTCCATGCTAATTTTCTAGCCATTTTGCTTTCTCTGCCTCTGATCTGTCCTGTGGGAATATCATGATAGCGGAGACACCTGCTCTTGGTATTGCTGTAATAATTCAAATTGAGGGATATTCTAATATTTATAGTCTTTCTCCACACTGTGACACAGAAATAGCAAGTTGATGGCATAATGCTTTATGCTTTCCCAAAAAATAAATAAAAGAAATTAGGGGGGGGGGGGGTTAAGAAAGTAAGCTGGTAAGAAAACCTAATACTTTTTTATGTTGGGTGTGGCACGAGATGTGAAGCTCTGACCAATGAATTATGAAAGTCTTAGCTTTTTGTTTATGCCAGATTGGAAATCACCATCTCAATTATAATTTTACTAATTCTTAATGCATGCTCACCTTGGGCCTGGACCTGTTTTGGATGCACTGTCAACCTGTGGAAGCAGCAAGAGTTTCATCATCCAGCCACAATCATCTGAAGCAACTGAAGTGCCTGCAGTTGGATAATGAGGAACCTGATCTCATGCAGCTACCTGGTGCCCAGGTGTGCCATTCGCTGGATCAAAAATGCTTACTTGAGAGACCACCTGCTGCCAATTACCTCCAATAGACCGATTAGATTAGGCCTCCCCCGAATTCCATCCACTGGCCAATGCCGACTGGCGACCACCCGGAGGAGAGCCTTCTCTGTGGCTGCTCCGGCCCTCTGGAATGAGCTCCCCATAGAGATTCGGACCCTCACCACCCTCCAGGCTTTCTGCAAAGCCCTTAAAACCTGGCTGTTCCGACAGGCCTGGAGCTGATGAGTTCCTGTCCCCGCTCGAATGGTGTGCCTGTTGAGTAGTTTTAAATTGTGGTGTTGTTTGTCTGTGTCTTTTTTCCCTATTTGTATCCCCTATCACCCCCCCCCCCCTTGACTTGGGTTGTGAGCTGCCCTGAGTCCCTTCAGGGAAAAGGGCAGCATAGAAATATAATAAATTCAATTCAATTCAATTCAGTGCATTTTCTCTGCCAGGAGGGATAGCCACTACCTGAATTAGATACTGCTGGTGATGGTTCCATGAAAGGGCCATTGCTGCCCAGCCATGATTCATTGGAAAACCATATTCTGAATACCTGAAGCCTTGAATCACTTGCCTTCCCAGACTCTGACATTTTAACTGGCTGACAATCTTTACATCAATGCTTAGAACACAGGACTGTGATTTGACAAGGCTTCTGCCCACTGCTGTGGAACTGTCTACAACTAAATTCCAAAGCACATGGGCTTTTGCTAATATGTGGTAGGCTGCACATATGCACTGCCTGCCACTGCCAGTGTTTTGTTCTAAACCAGAACCTACTCTTCAAAGCTTTTCTGTCTGTGCATGCTTGGCTTGAAATGGTTTTTTTTAACCTGATATAAGTGTGCTATTATATTTTAATACAGATAGTCCAGAGGTGGGTTCCTACCAGTTTGCACCTATTCAGTAGAACCGGTTCACCAAAAATTTTTGAAACCCACCACTGGTCCTTGGATATGATTATTCTACACTATCATGCTCATATTTATAAAACTCAGTGCCTCTGTGAAAGGTAAGGATGACTACTGCATTTGTAGTGCAATCAGAACATTGCGTGTTTTGAAGTTGTTTTAACGCAAACCAAAGATGTTTTTAAAAAAAACAAGTTTACATCATATTCTTATGCATGCCAGTGCTGTGACTGAGGTAATTTAAGGTGGTTCTGACAAGTGTCATCGGCATCTTCATATCCAGTCACATGGGTGGCAAGCCACTCCCATTCGGTCACATGGGCAGCAAGCCACTACCACAAAGGAGGCCACACCCACAGAGTAGGTTCGAACAATTTTTGAAACCCGCCACTGAGATAGTCCTTGACAGTGGTGGGCGGTTTGGATGAATTCGGGTGAACCAGTTGTTCTGACGATCATCTTGCCCTGCCAACCCACCTGTCCTATCCTGTCCTATATTTCCTTTTTTCTGGCTCAGCTGATTTGCGCTGCACAGTTGATTTCCATGCCTCTCCTTTTTAATTACCTACTTAGAACGTAAGCGCACAATTACCAAACCAGTTGTTAAATCAGTTGCAGCCCACCCCCTGCTCCTTGACTTAAGATCAGAATTTATGTTATTAAGCAAGGCAGTTGTTCAGTGAGTTTTTCCCCATTTTACAACATTTCCTGCCACAATTAAGCGAATCGCTGCAGTTGTTAAGTTAGTTAATATGGCTGCTAAGTGTATTTGGCTTCATGCATTTACTTTGCTTGTCAGGAAGTGTGCAAGAGGTGATTGTATGACCCTGGAACACAGCAGCTATCATAAATACACGCCAGTTGTAAAGCATCTGAATTTTGATCATGTGGAGATGCTGCAATGGTCATAAATGTGAAAAAGAGTCATAAATCACTTTTTTTAAGTGCCACTGTAAATTCGAATATTTGCTAAACAAATGGTTGTAAGCCAAGAACTACTTGTACTCATCTTCTAACTAAATACATATATCTATTTAACTCTGACAGAATATTATTTCTCCTCTTTCTAAAGTATGGATGCAAGAAAGAAGACGGAAGAAGCCTACTTCTAAGTAAATCAGTACAGAGACATATATTAATGAACTGACATGAAAAACATCAGGCCAAGTCCCTTATGTTTTGCTGCTAACAATCACTGGCATCTGATATTGCCATTTTATGATGCCATTTCATCATACTGCAAAATGTAGATGTGTCTGCAGAGAGATACCTGCAGGGAGAGAAAAGGAGGTCAAATAATGAAATGCACACTGTGATATTGCAACATAAACTCCACCATTTTTGTATTTATGATGTGTGTCACATACCAATTCATAATAAGCAGAGTCTGTGTTGTTAAGTCATGATGAATGCTTTGACATTTTGATAAAATCTCTGTTGCGGATGCTCCCGGGCCTTGGCATATTCTTGAGTAGCTCCTTATTGAAATAAAATAGACCTTGAGTTTTAGATATTTGGTATAATAGAGCAGTAGTTTAGAATTATTATTCAGAAAATAGAGATGTTAATTTTGGAGATTTTGTTTGAAATCTGTTCAACCATACAATCACAATGAAATCCACAATGATTATTATACTAGATGAGCAAGAGAAAGGCTATAAAATAGCTTTGCTTTTAAAATGCTGTGGAATGGATTCTGATATGTTAAATCAGATTTGGGAGACTTAAGGCTTTAAAGGTGTTATGGACTTACAATGCCATCAGTATCCACCAGCATGTGTTGTAACAATGCATAAAATGGTCCATAGATTTTCAACTCTTGATTTAAAGCTATTATCCTGATATAAGTAAGTTATGGAATATTTATGTAGTTAACTCTTTGACTTTACATACCCCCAACTTCCAAATTCTCTTGGAGATTTGAAATAGAAATATTCCTAAGATTAATTGAAAGATTTCAGGAATCTTTCAGCCTGTGAATATTATCTAATGAGAACGATTCATTTCCAAACTTCTTTGCCAGACAGAAAATTATGAATTAACCATTGTGCCAGTAATTAATAAAGATTTGGAATAACTTTCCACCATTCAATGTACCGAAACTCCAAGCCATAGTCAACTAGGTAGGGTTCAATTTGCCAGCCCAATTGGAACCAGAACTTCTGTTGCTAAGCAAGTGTTAAGTCACTCTTTTTTTTGCCAAGGTTGTTCTGTGAATCACTATAGTTGTTAAGTGAAGTCATTAAGTGAATCCAGTTTCCCCCATTGACTTGGCTTGTTAAAAGCTGTCTGAGAAGGTTACAAATTGTGGTCATATGACTCCAGGATGCTGCAACCATTGTAAATACAATAGTGGCCAAAGTTGTGGAAACCTTTTGGGAAAAGTGTACAGTATTTTTGATGTTTGATGGCTAAAACACCACTTTTTTACTAGTGCCATAAAATTATATATCAATGGAAAGATAATTTAATCAAGAATGTAATGCAATAACCTTTATGAAGGATTTGCTATTAGAATAGCAGTTATAAAGAAGAAAAGTTAAACATGTAGAAAAAAATGAGATATATGAGATATAAAAATTATCACCATAGAAAAAATGAGATATACAAAAATTATCACCATGTCAGTTAATACTTAGTTGGGAAACCTTTAGTATAATTTACGGCCTTGCAACATCTTCCCATGGAGTGAACCAAGTCTTTTAGTTCTGCTGTTGTTATAACATGAAACCAAGATTGAATGGTTGTTTCTATTAACTGGATTTTATTGCTGGCTATATTTGGCTATAACATTTCATAGAACATAGATAATTGAACAAGCTTTGTTGCATTGCATTCTTGAATAAATTATCTTTCCCTTGATATATAATTTTATGATACTACTCTAAAACAAAGTGGTGTTTATTATCCATCAAATCTCAAAAATGCACTTTTCCCAAAAGGTTTCCACAATTTTGGCCACTACTGTATATGCCAGTGGCCAAGCACCCAAATTTTAATCATGTGACTTTGGGGCACTGCAACAGTCATTAAGTATGAAATCCAGCTGCAATTCACTTTTTTTTCAGTGCGATGGTCATAAGTCAAGACCACTGGTATAACTGCAAAGAACAGGCACCATGAGTAAAACTGATCTTATTTTTATAAATCAACATTCTTAATCAGAGCATTGGGCTATGTGTGTGTGTGTGTGTAAAAAAAACAAAACCTCAAAACTTCCACTGTTACTTTGTGATTGAAGCCCCAACCCTTTTTTCTGCAGTTCTGCAATTCTGTAGGCAGGGCAAGAGTGAGGAAAAAAGCAACATATTTGCTTCTAATTGTTTGGGAGTTTGGTTTTATATTAGTAGATTGCCTTTTGATTGGGGAAGAACGGGGCTGTCTGTGAATGGGATTGGCAAATTCTTCTGAAATAGCTCATTTCCTGACCACAGAAGTTTCCATAATAGCTGGAAAGATTTCTGAGGTGGAACTCCTTCCATCGTGGTACCACTGTCTCTTTCCTGATAGAATAGAATAACAGAGTTGTAAGGGACATTGGAGGTCTTCTAGTCCAACTCCCTGCTTAGGCAGGAAACCATTGGACAAAATCCAATATAATCTATGGTGTCTGGAACACTTTTATAGTATAAAAACACCAGCAACTGCAAACATATGAAATTATTGTCCTTGGCAGTTCATTCATATGCCTTAGTTCACAAAAATATAAAACAAAAATAGACCAGCAAAATTACTAGAAAATTGCTTCAATTTACAAAATCCATCATGCCCTCTCTCAGGTTAATCGATTTGCACTCCAGAGTCCAGTGCTTCCCGTCATTATGTAATAAAAGAAGGCAATAACATTATGAATGTATAAGTAGTACCTTCAGAGACTGGAGTTGTTCTAGGCCCTCAGTGTCAAATCTGAATTTAGGTTATTTTGGCCATTAATTTATCATTTAAAGCTAAACCAGCAGTTATAAACATAAGGTCCATAAAATTAGCATCTTAGAAGGGCAGGTCATAACTTTTCATATGGCATTTGAAGGAATAGTCCTCCCATTATATGATTTCATTTACATTTCCTTCCCTGAATGGAGCTTTTCTATTAGCAAGGGCAGGGGATCAAAACTATAAAAGTATCAGCCCAGATTTACTATTTTATACTTATCATGGCAACAGATACTATATCTACTGTTTAACTTTAGACAGCATGATTTTTACACATAATAAATATAAGGGCACCTGTGCAAAGATCCTACTATGTCTTTGTAAAAAAGCCACTGGTGGGAAGATGTATTTTGAATGATGGCCCCATAGAATGAATTGGTGGCAGTTTTGAATCCCATATTAGAATTAAAGGAATTGGTCCTTTTCAATCTCTAGCAGTGGAAAGAGAATTACATGGTCCTCTACATCTAAATCACATAACCATCGACAAACCTTGGTAGTGCAAATGCAGGAGCTGTAAAGCAAAGAACCATTTAGTTGGTATATTATGTTCAGATGTGGTGTGGCTTTCAAAGCTTCAAAAGTATGAGCCACAGTGGTGCAGTTGTTAGAGTGCAGTACTGCAGGCTACTTCTGCTGACTACAGGCTGCCTGCAATTTAGCAGTTCAAATCTCACCAGTTCAAGGTTGACTCAGCCTTCCATTTTTCCCAGGTCGGTAAAATGAGGGGCAATATGCTGACTCTATAAACTGCTTAGGGAGGAGTATAAAGCACTTTAAAGCGGTATATACGTCTAAGTGCTAATCTGTTTTTGGAAGAATGCAAAACCTTCCATCTCCCATGACACTGTTTTCCATATGAAGAGAATTTGTTAGGACTTCAACTTTTATGGTGGCTAACAAACCCGAGAAACACTGCAATTTTTGAAGATTCTACAGTATATTGGGGAAAACAGATGCATCTGAACTATTAATATTATAAATAATAAACATTTTCTAAAGCTTATTTTGTAATTTAAAAACCTATCAAAATTCATCCATTTCCTAAAGGAATAAAGAAATATTCATAGATTTCCTAAAGGGATAAGAAACTGGATAGATTTTGTTTAAAATGTGGTAGTAAAACTGACACACATTCATCTGTCTGGCTAGATTATTCTGAATTTTAAATCTAGAGTTGAATCCGCAGATATTTCAGTCCTGAATTAATTAATTAATTAATCCCTCATGTTTCAGTCCTGAATTAACACTGCCATGATCTTTAAGAGTTACATCATAGGTTTCTCTAAGGAGTCCCTGTGGCTTTTTGAGTATGATTATTTGCTTATAGACATTTCATTACCCAACTAGGTAGCATCATCAAGGCAAGTAAATGTGAAGTTTGCCATTTGTAAATCACAATATTTTGTCATTTTTTTTCTAGCTGTTTCTCTTCAATTTGTGCATCACCTGGTATTACAATATCAATGAAGCAGACTATTTTCTTTTCCACAATGGCGATATCAGACATGTTGTGGTCCAGATGTCTGTCTGTTTGGTTCTGAAAGTCCCACAGGATCTTGCCTTGCTCATTTTCAAGAACTTTCTCAGGTTGGTGTTCCCAGTAATTTTATTCTACATTCAAACTTCTGGCAAAGCTTCTAATATACAATTCCGACAACTCTATCATGATGTTGCAGATAATCAGTCTGTGAGATTTTGCTGCCACCACTGAAAAGATGATTCACTGTTTCATTTTTCTCATTGCATAAGCGACATTTGCTGGTGTTGCTGACATGTTGGATTTTTGCTGCTCCCAGTTCAATCAGTAGCTGACAATAAACATCCCTTCTAAATATCCCTGAGTCTCCTTACAATGTGACTCAAACTTCTGCATTTCTATGAGTTGTCGGTATAAGAAGATCACCTGCTGAAGAGGCATAAACTGGAAAACCAGGGATCACAAGATAGGTAGAAGAGGATGGAGCTAAATTAGCCACCCTACTGCTTGCCTTAACTTTTCATGTTGCTCTTAATGTACAGTCACAATGTGAGATGGTTTCTCAATTCTGAAGCTAAAGTTTAGAAATATGTCTGCTCAGAAGAGTAAATTACAGTATATTCTGAAGTATTTGCATGTAAACAAGGATTTATGCAGTAGTTTAAAAAAAACAGGAAAATGAAAGGTTGTTATAGTAAATCAATATAATATTTAAATATGTGCATTTATGTAAATATGTAGGTATAAAGTTTAAATAAAATATAATAAAATGAATATAGCACAAAGGATGGATGGATGGATGGATGGATGGATGGATGGATAGATAGATAGATAGATAGATAGATAGATAGATAGATAGATAGACAGACAGACAGACAGATAGACAGACAGACAGACAGACAGACATATGGTTCATTAATATTTGTGCAAAAATATGGGAACCTATTTATACAAAATGAATTCGGCTTTTACCTCATACAAGTTATAGTGTTAGGAAACAATAATTGTTATAGATTTTTGTGAATATAATGCAACTTGATTAGCAAAGCATTTAAACAAGTGCCCTATATTATCTGGATTAGCAAACTCCAAAGTCATTGAAGCTGAATGCCATTTTTATTAGATGAATCCTTTAAGTAAGTGTTTGCCAATGGTTCAGCATCCAAGGAGAGAGAGATGTGGAGGGGGGGACTCCACTGCAGGGCTCTGTCCTATATTATGCTCTCCAATAATGTTTGCTTCAGAAAATATGGAATAAAGTAGTATGCAATTGACAAAGAATGTGAAAGAAAGGGTAACTTTGTAGAAACAGAATAAAATAAAATTCAAAATAATTCTATTTCATACTGAGAATTTCAGAAGTCTACCACTCACCATGTTTTAAGAAAGATTCTAATAAATTGGAGCAGATTCAGAAAAGGACAACACAATAAACAGGATTAGAAATGAAGACCTATAAGGTAAATTTGTGGGGGCTGAGCATATTTAACATTGAGAAAAACAGACTGAAGGCAATAGAATCCTGCAGAAGAAAGGTATCACCTGCTCTCTAAAATGTCAAAACACAGGAATAGTGGGTTTAAATTAGAGAAAGCCAGGTTTTATTTGAGCATAGCAAAAAACATGCTAATGGAAGGGACATTAACAGAAGAGACATATGAACCTTTGACAAAGTAATTGAAATAAAGGTCCATCTCAATTCTTAATAGTTACATGATGTCTGTCTAGCTGAAATGTTCTTAACACTTGAGGCAGCAAGGTAAGTTCTGAACGTCTCTTTTTCCTGTGCAAACTTCTAGCTTTTATTATTTTTATGAATTGGTTTCAAACATGTTTGTGTTGCAGTAATTTGTTCAAAAGGAACAAATGTCGTGGATATTTATAGCTTACAAGTAGAATAAAAACTCCCATTAAAAACAACACCAGATGTAACAAATGTAATAAATGTAAAACCCCAAAACTAAGGTATGTAGTAGCATTCAAAAGTTGGAGAAAATAAATATAATTTGAATCCCCCTCTTAAACTGTTAGAGGATTTACTTCGAATTCACTGGTACCCTTATTCTAAAATTTGATCTCGGCCACAAAGAAACGTCCTTCTTGATGTTAAAATATCAGAGACAATGCTAAAAAGTGCCCTGTCAATCATATGCAAATGTGTGTCTGTGTGTTGGGGGGGGGATGGGAAATGATGGGTCTTAGCAGTAGATAAATAAGTTGCTGCTACAAATATATAAATGATTTGTCTATGTGTGCAAATAGTCCCAGTAATTAATATCTCTCAGAATCAGGATTGGTACAACCATTCAAAACTCTCCTTGAACACAGCTATGGCTCATTGAAAATGTTTTGCACTTGTCTTATTAAAATAAACTCTTTTGGCTGTTCTTCAATTTGGATGAATAATACCTAACGAATGACTCTATATTGCCTTAAAGTTGATTTAGTAAAATTATAAAATACCTTCACCTTCTGTTAATTAGTGTGTTGTGAATGTGCCCTGTCTGTAAACTACAACCTCATAATACTGTGAAGCTGAGAAATGGCTCAGTACAGAGATTCAGGCCATCCACCCTGGATATAAAAATGCTTTGGTCTCTTTAAAGGAAGATGTATATGAAAATATCCCTGGGTAAAGATTAGGAGCTTTCATTTCAGCTTCAAATTAATAGAATAGAATAGAATTCTTTTTTGGCCAAGTGTGATTGTACACAAAAGGAATTTGTCTTTGGTGCATATGCCCTCAGTGTACATAAAGAAAAATAAAATACATTCATCAAAAATCATAAGATACAACATTTTGTAATAGTCATAGGTTACTGTTGTTGCCCGGCAGGAGCTGTTGGAGCTGCCGCCAGTCTCCGACAGCGAGGGGTCTTATGAGTCAGCACTGGAGGAGGTGTAGGACCCTGGACATGGTGTCGACTCCGAGCAGGGCGAGGAGAGACTGGTTGGCCATCAGGTGGTGGCAGAGCATTGGATCAGAGGGAGTGTTCAGGAAAACACTTGTGAGTTGTTTCAGGATGCACGTCGTCAAAGGCCTACTCGGTGGAAGGAACAACTGCGTAATTGTAGGAGATGATTGCGCTTAGCTGATGCTGATTAAGATTCTCTCCTGATTATAAAAGAGACTGTTTGTGCCACGCCCTGTTTGCAGGAGTCAACGTTCACGAGTCAGAGAAACCAACTTGGAGAAGTGGTTTGATGTGACAGCTTGTTTGCATTGCCTAGGTTTGTAAGAATTACTGTCAGAGTGCTTTGTTTATTTTGGGCTTGCAGCCAATGAGAGTCTGGACTGATTAAAAGTATTCTTATTTACGTTTGCTTGTGGCTTTCGTTCCTGGATGGAGAAGGGAGGGTCAGAATAGGTTACTAATAAGTAATCAAATTGTACTAGGAAACAAATAAAACAATATAAATTGTAAAGATACAAGCAACATGGTTATAGTCATAAAAGGGAGAAGATAGGTACTAGGAAGGATGATAAGAATAATAGTAATACAGTCTTAGTAAATAATTTGACCATGTTGTGAGAATTAGTTGTTTAGCAGAGAAACAACTAATTCGGGGAAAAAACTGTCCTTGTGCCTAGTTGTTCTGGTGGCAGTGCCCTACAGCGTCGTTTTTGAGGGTAGAACTTGTAACAATTTATGTCCAGGATAAGAGGGGTCTGTAGTTATTTTCACAGCTCTCTTTTTGACTCGTGCAGTATACAGGTCTTTGATGGAAGACAGGTTGGTAGCAATTGTTTTTTACTGAAGTTCTAATTATCCGTTGAAGTCTGTGTCTATCTTGTTTGCTTGCAGAGCCAAACTTGAAAGTTATAGAGGTTCAGATGACAGACTCAAAAATTCCTCTTTAGAACTGAATCAGCAGCTCTTTGGAAAGTTTGAGCTTTCTGAGTTGGCACAGAAAGAACATTCTTTGTTGTGCTTTTTTGATGACATTTTTGATGTTAGGTGTCCCTTTTAAGTCTTGAAATATGATAGAACCTAGAAATTTGAAGGTCTCTACTGTTGATACTGTGTTGTCTAATATTATAAGAGGTGATAGTTTCTCCTAAAATCTACCACCATTTCTATGGTTTTGAGTGTATTTAGTTCAAAATTGTTCTGGTTGAATCACAAGTTTTGAGAATGTTTGAGAATCTTCAAGAAAATTGAAAAGTAGGGCAACATTTGCTTTACAAAACTGCTTTTCATGTTGAATTACATACATGCATCATTATTACTGAACATAAATTGAGTACTACTTGTATGTTTATATTCTAACAATTTAAATTTTCTATTTTGAATTGATTTTTCCATTACTATGGTAATTCTAATGCAAAGAGCTTTTATCTTAATTTTTGAAGAAAAGTAGGCACCCAATAGTGGTAGTTTTCCCAGAAAAATACTAGTAGGATGATTAATGAATTTTAATGTTGATTATTAGTTTTAAAAATCCCATCAACCACAAATTCCTTAAATGACCCTAATATTCTTACTACATTCCATTTCCATAATCCACTACATTATGACGAAACAAGAAGGTCTAAAATACTTTCCCCAGATTTTATGTTTTTCTTCATGCTTTTGTTTTTCTCTATACTCCATATAAATGTTGCAGGTGAAATGCTAAATTTAGTCAAGTCAATGCCTTGTTAAATAGGTCAAGTAGCAAGTAATAGGAAAGATCTCCCATTAAGTTTTTCCCCCACTGTTTTAGCTTTGCTGCAACTGTCCAGAATCACTTTTGGTGAGATGAGCAGCTATATAAATTAGATAAATAAAAATACATTTTTTATGCCTGGACCCCAGGGAGCAATTAAAAATTCACTTGGCAAGGAGACATTTGTCATATTACTATGAATGTGAACAAGTATAGCACATTTTATTTTATTTAAGATACTTAGAACCACAACAAAAACATAAATTAAAAGAAAAATGGAAAGAATCCACTGAAAGAAGAAAGAATCTCTAGCTTCAAATTGTGATCAGCTGTTGTTGGTCTTTATTTTTATTCCAGTCACATCTGCAATATCTGCCACATCTAAAATTGGGTGTATAATCTTTGTTAGAATAAACATAGGCTTGGATATTTTGTTAATATTCAAAATCCTGATTCATGCCAATACAGTTGTCAAAACAAGCTTTGAATGTTTCATTGTCTGTCTGTCTTCTGTCTGTTGGTCTATATCATCTGTAGCTAACCACATACACAAATGACTTTCCTTTGAATCCAAATGCATAGATTTGTGATGCTAAATAAATATTTCATAACCTTAGCCTTCATTATGACTTGCCAATGCAGTTTTAATCTATATTTACAAAGTGAATGTTATTGCTCTGTTTCACTTCAGTCAACTCTCCATTAACTGCCTTATGAATTGCTTTACTGTTGTTGTACAAGGAAAAAAAACATGTAATTTTTGTATATAATAATTCCTTAGATTTGTTTTCCCCAACCATGATGTGTTCATGCAGTCCTGGACTGGGATGGGGGAGCAAGATAGAAAAACAATACTTGTTTGTGTCTTATAACTTCTAAAACTAGTATTATATCCTATCATGCATACATTTTTAATATTGTTCTATAAACAATTGATATTTTCCAGATGTATCCTATTATAAAGCATGAACAATTTTCTTTCAGGAAGTTGTTTTATTTCTTATATTTTTCTTTTAGGCAATAAGAATTTCTCTGTGCAAGCCTAATTAGAAGCAATTTGGCTTCTGCAAGCATATGCCTATAACTGAGCTATCCTTTAAAAAAAAATAATGTCTTTATGTTTGCTGATATTGATACCCTAAAGGAAAAAAATAAGCATCACATTACCTTTTTTAAAACTCTTAATGCGAACACCCATAGTTTTGCCTTTTGTCACAGTTTCAGGGGAAATGCCTGTCCTTCTCTATTCCATATAGTCTCTACAGTGGAGAAGTGAATATTGAAATTTTGACAGGCAATTGACTCGCGTGATTAATAGAGACCATGAAAATAGTGGCCAACAATATATGAAAAACTGATTTTGATATTCCAGATGTAACTAACAGAAACTGAGATGTAGAAACATTGGATATTTTTAACAAAAGGCCAGAATTTGTAGTTAGTTCTGTGTCCACTTTATTTTTATCTTCTTTCTTCCTTTCTCACTTATCATATAAACTGCAATAAACAAAACAAAAAGAACTTATTAATGCTGCTGTATTATGATTGCAGAATGATTGTTTCTATATGATGCCAATGGCTACCTATCAAACATAAAGCAGCTAGGTATTCAAGAAGAAAACGGAAAATACACATTCATTAGCAAAACTATAGGATTAGAGCTTTGGGAAATGGCCTTTAAAAGGTTACTCTGCTCCGATATAAGATCAGTACATACAGTTTACTCCATGATGTAACAGCAGAGCAAACAATATTTCTGGCTTCCCATAAAGGGTCAGGTTGCCCCTTAACAGCTTCAGTGGCAGCTATGCCAGCTGTCCTTGGTCAGCTTGTCCAAGAAAAACTATTTAAAAAACCCCCACGCAGTACAGATATAAACTGCTTCCTAGGGAAGCAACATATTTAATACTACCATGAATATAATCCTAGTAAATTACCATTTGTCTTAAAGTGCAAGTCAATTATTAATCACTATTAGCTTTAATGTTGTATAAAAGTAATGTTCAAAAACCTCAGCCTTTCAGTCAATGAAAAAATAATTCTGAAGGATACTGTATAAGGCAGCACCAATAGGATATTGCTGTTGATGTTAGATGACTGTTATCTTAACTCTGCAACTTTCAGGTTCTCTGCATTCTTTTATGAGTCTCACTATTTCCTATTGCATTGCCTTACTTAGGGATCCCAAAATGATATAGGTAGCATAAATTCATATTTAATTTCATCAGAACAGGTTTAAATACTTTAGTACACTGTCTTTGTCCATGAAAATAATGATGAATTAAAATGAGAAGCATCTTGTTAGATTCCATTTAAGCTAACTAGCATTCTTTACCAATTTCAATATAAAAGCATGTTTTACCAGTTGCAACTTCCAAATAGTCATCATTTTATACCAGTTGTTACTTGCAAATAGCCTTCAATTTAGAATCCATTTCAGTAGCCTAAATGGGTGCTGATCAGAGATGGTATTAAGCAGGTTCTGACCAGTTCTGGAAAACCGGTAGTGGAAATTTTGAGTAGTTTGGAGAACAGATAAATGCCACTTCTGACTGGCCCTGCCCCCATCCATTCTCTGCCTTCCGAGTCCCAGCTGATCAGGAAGGAAATTGCAGTATCCTTCTCCTACCATGCCCACAAAACCAGTAGTAATTTTTTTTGAATCCCAGCACTGATGGTGATGTAGGCATGAGGTTTTTCCATATGGGTCTGAAATAGGTAGGCCAACTCCCTCCAGATAAAGCTTGTCACAGACTGTTAATTAAGCAGTAGTCAGGAATCCAGAAAGACACCCAGGAATTGGCCCTTTAACTTCATTCCCTTTAACTTCCACCAACACTGTTTTTATAAAATCCCCCCTATTTCATTATAATTGTTTACTTCAATCGTCCCTTTTTTAAATTTAATTTCTGTTGTTCATTTATCATTTGTTGCCATACTCCAGATTTCATTATACCACTCACTTCTTTGAATATCCCAATGTTGTCCCCAATAGTTAGCCACCACTAATCTAGCTATCTCAAATTATCATTATTAAACCAATCCATCCTAAATATCATAGAGGCAGAAAACAGAATTTAAAAATTTAAAATTATAATTTAGTTTTTTAAAAAAGTTGTACTTTGAATATAAAAAAAATCTAAAATGAGATTTTAAAACCACAAATTTCTTTAAGCTTTGTGATCTAGAATAACTCGAACTGCAGCATAAGGCATAGTATCGCTGTTAACATCAAATAGTGTGCATGGTTTAGTAACTGGCTGTATAATATGTAATTGCAGCACTATAAGTAGGTGCTTGTTGCTTCATCTCCATCTGCCATTCTCCCTTTCCTTCTTTGCAGTTCAGACAGGAAACGATTTATGCATATTATTGCAAAACTGAAAGAAGCCTGCTTTATTTTTCAAGATGATTGGATATTCTTATGCTTATTTATCTAGGAGTAAACCTCATTAAATCAAAGAGAGATTAAGACAGAGGAGACAATTTCAAATTGTAATTGAACTGAACTTTAATAAAAAAAATCTTTCAGTCAGTAAAAAGGCAACTTCTAGTTTTTAATTAGAAATGAAAATAATCCTGCAAAACTTTGTTTGCTTAAATTTATAATGTAAAGTAGTAATCTGATTTTTAAAAGCATTAATCTTTTCATGATTATTAGCTTCATTTTATGTCTTTCAACAGAAGCAGAACTTTAAAGTTTTTTAACCATGTCATTAACTTACCAAAGCAAGGAGGACTTATAATTCACCACAGGATTCTAGCAGATGATGCCATGAATTCACATCAGAACAATTCTCAAGTTCATTTTTCCTCAGTATACCACTAATCACAAATGGCAAATTAGGGAAAGTTTTCCAGCATTCAAGACTCATTTCATCTCCAAAGGCCTTTTGGTAAGGCAACATTTAAAGAACCATGAGAAAATGCACTGCATACATCTTAGGACTTTAAATTCTTTCACAAAAAATGATATTTTGAAATAGTTTGGGATCTAGATAGTATTAGAATTGAGGTCCCCTCCAACTCTGTTATTCTGTTTTACTGTAGAATAAATGTTAGGATTTCCTTAAGTCAGCTGATGACTTGACATCAGTATGACAGAAATTTGCCATTGACTCCTGGGATATTTTTTCTCCGTCTTCCCACTTTACTTTCCAGCAATGAATTTCTGACTGGTCTCCCTTCCAGATTCATATCCAATCTAACCCAGTTTAGTGTTATATGCAATCAATCAAGGTCAGCTAGCTGCTGGCACATATTTTTTATTAAAAAATATAGCTTCCTCTCTGTAATCAGAAACACTGTAAGTATATATCCTGGCTCAAGTTGATGCCTTTTACTTTATACATCAGTATGTCTCTTAAAGTTGATTATTTTCTTTTTATTGAGATTCTGATCTGTGCTTATGATCTGCTCAAAGCAATAATTTTTTGTCTGGCATTTCTTGGAATAATTTTCATTGTCAATTAGCATAATAATGGTCCCAACTACATTAAGAGTCTGGCAAGGAGGAGGTAGCAGATAGTTAAAAATTCATAAAAAGTAAATACATATTTAAAACTTGGTTAGGAAAGATCAAGTTATTACTCTTTTGACATCTGTTTCCTGTGAAAAGTATTTGGAGAGTTAATTAGAAGTTCAACCAGTGGTGTAATAAATAATACTATTTTTTTAAAAAAAATGCTGTAATATAACAATTTTGTCTATATTTAATTACTTTCTATATATCTAGGGATGGAATTAAAGGTCTTGACTAGATGTGTTCATTTTATTCCATAATTCATCAGTCATTCTAGATAAAAATGTTCCTGCAATCTTAACTATTCAGTTTAAGATCTTCTCAATTTGCAGATGGTGCTCAATAGCTATTTTCTTTTTCTGATTTTTGTCAAGTGGAAAAGTTATTCTAAAGTTTATATTATTTTGAAATATATTATCAGAATTGATTTTGGGACAATTTAGGTATATACAGCATGAGCTGATTGGTTGCTAGGTTTTGCTGTTCCCACCCAACACCAATGCAAACTGTTCCTACAGTGATTGTTCCCATAAATTCTCTACAGATTTGCCAAGGCAAATCTAATACAATCCTTAAAATCTAATGTCTATGTAATATAATATATAGTATTATGTAAAATATTTTGACCATAATAAGGTATGTTTCCTCATAAATCATAAATCTTGGTTATGCCACACCCTGCATACCATTTAATACGTTGCCTTTTGTTCTTTAAATTGTTCATATTTTTTTCTTAAGGATCTCATCAGCAATATGCAATCACAATTTGCTCAGTCTTCGTGTTTCTTAATCAATCACTCTTTGTTCACATAGTCATTTACATAATTCTTCAAAGTAATTCTTTCATACTGATTCTTCATTTTTATTCTACTAGTAATAATTGAACATCCATCCATTCTTGGCTCTACTTAAGAATAGTTTGTGTGCATTTTGAATTTAATATGCATTTATGTTTCTCCTGTCAAACTTATTTCTTATTTCCATAGAACAAAAATGGGCAGAAATTATGATACACATTTATTTATTATATATTTTGCAGTTTGGGGTGAGTCTAATCATTTTTGCTTCTTTTAACAAACATTCATTAAACTCTGTGGTGGGTGCACTGGTATATGCAGTATTGCAGGCTAACTCTGCTCACTGCCAGAAGTTCAATCCTGACTGGCTCAAGGTTGACTTAGCCTTCCATCCTTCTGAGGTTGGTAAAATGAGGATTCAGATTGTTGGGGAAAATATGCTGATTCTGTAAACTACTTAAAGAGGGATGTAAAGTACTATGAAATGGTATATAAGTAGGTGCTATTGCTAAGTGCTATTCCCCTCAACAGACCATATACCACATACAATATTTCTATTAAAATATCTTAAAATTTCTGCATCCAATTCCTTATTTTGAATTAACAGTCTATGAAGGTATATGTTTTAATCTCTTTTTCACCATTAATGTATAATGTGCTGTAATTCATTACATTTTTCTCTATCTAACATAACTACAATACAATAGTACATTTCATACATTAATTTTTAATCAATGTAATATTCACTGCCAATCATTTTGGTTCCCAGCCAAAAGTATAGCACCTTCTGCATGCCAAAGAACAAGTGTATTCTCATTCCTAACTGACTCACATCTAATGTCACCGCAAGCATTCCTGGTGCATTTATTCAGAAACTCACTAAATAGCCAAGCAGACATCACACATCCTTGACTTACTCTATCCTCAGTGTTGGAACTGTTTACTAACATTCAATTTATTTTCACACAAGCTTCACTTGCATCATATACCACTTTATCTGCATTAACCTTCAACTCTACATTGGCTGGCATAAAATATTTGAGAATTCAACCCCATTAACTTTATCATGCACTGCCTCTAAATCAACAAATACACTCTATGGTTCTCATATCATATATTTATCAAGGACCTACTGGAGAGCATATTTTTCAAAAGTTTACAGCACTGAGCTGCCCAGGGAGTGCCATGATTCCTGTTTGGAAGAGATCCCTTTGAGTGAACTTTAGAATAATGCTTAAATATTATTCTTCCTATCTACACTCCCCATTTTCTCAGCTTTTGAAAAATTCTAGGAACCAGGGTGTGTGAAAGATCACTTATTCTAAGACCTGTAGACAAATAATTTCCTCTTTGGTGAATGGCTCAGATTTGTTTCTAAATGCAATTTCCTCTTTTGAAATATAAGAAATGGGGAAGGTATTATTTTCTCATGCCTATCTTTTCTTCGAAAAGGATTAAAGTCATTGAAGCTAGAAGTATCTCATGAAAAGCAGATTTTATTTTATTTTCTGACTTTTTTTTAATAACCTCCTTATAACTTCCTTATTTGTATTCAGGAAAGAACTGCTGATCATAACTCAACTTTTGATATATCTGACAGTTATTATCGCCGGGCTTTCAGGATCAGTCTTAAGTTCTTTGATCTTTTTTCGTGGTAATAGCTAAAGTCCTCCTGGTTCAGGCTGGACCACGTCATCAAGAAGCAACAAGTTTTAATCTACTGAACAAGTCTTTTTTTACTGAACAAAATTGCTCACTTCTTTCTAAAATTGCTGTTATTTCCATCAGAAAGAACATAATTTTTCCTTTTTAATAATGAAATAAAACCGTATTTATATATTTATCAAAACATTTAAAATAATTTAATTGTCAGTGCAATGGTAACCATTATCTCTTGAGCTTCATGTTCTCAATGAACATGACAGCAGAGAACATACAATGACAGAACAACATGCAGTTGATTCACAGGGAGTGTAGTTCTAAAATGACCGATTTGTGATTGGGGAGCTGAATTCTAGAACTGCAATGTACATTAAAGTTCTTGGATAATTTACTTGCTCTTCCTTGTTGTGGTAACCACAATCCTTTTCTTTCAAATTCCAAATGTGCCTCTTCCATCCATTGATTACCTCCTTATTTCTAACTGGAGCTCAATCTTCAGTTTCATTTTTACAACTTGGTAAAATTAGGTTGATGTTTTTACAGGGTTTACCTCTTCTGGTACTGGCACTCCCTTTGTAAGAACTGCTGTGATGTCTTTTCTTTTGCCTTAACTGTGGCACAGGCAAACCTAGAACAAGAGAAAGGACCTTCCCATCTCCTTCATTTAAATTCTGGAGCTTTGTGAGGGTTGGTGCACTTTTTGCTGTACGACAGATCCTTTTTTTAAAGTAAGACTTTGTCTTCAACTCCATTCTTGTCACTAATTTCAGGAGATACTATCTCCTTCTATTCGCATCTTCAGCTTAATTGGTTACTTCTGAAATGTTTGCTGAAATGCTATTACTGAAACTGTATTTTTTTGCATTATAATTGGGTATGGGTTTTTGGGAAGGGGTTGTATTTTAAATATTTTTACTGGTTCTGAATTTTATTGGACATCATCAGAGATGCAAGTACATTAAACAAATTGACTTGCAAATTTATATATAAATTAAATGGAGTACCAACATTTGGAAATTTATAGTATAAACATCTCTTAATTGCTTGTTTTCTAAAATGTTCAAAAGTCAGATAACTGCTGCGTGTTGATGGCAGTATGACATTTTCATATAAAACTAAAACAGAGCTTTGATTCTAGACAACGGTTTTATTAATATCAGCAAAATTTGTAGAGATTTCCCATCTATTTCTTTAATGAGAGCTTCAGCTTTTAAGGGAGGAGGATGTTAGTTTTCATAGTGAGTTTGACTTTGAAAGCCCAACTAGAATTGCTTTGCAGGTATGTCAAATATTCAGAGAAATATTCAGAAAGCACCTGTCAAGGAAAATTTTCAAATGCCCATTAAATATGAGCTGTGCTGCATATGCTAATCATACCGATGCATGGTTGGCTCTGCTGTAAAGGCAACATCAAGAACTATGCAGATAGTATGATGTAGAGAAAATGCTGTAAGTGTTTACTCACAGACAAGAACCAATCAAGTAAGGTTAAACAGGATGACCTTATACTGGCATGCTTTCTAATTAAGGCAATGAGGTCAGCTTTCTCTGTCTTTTGAAAACTAGCTAAGGCTCACTGTAATGAACCATCACAAGTGATTCAGTGCTCAGGGCAGTTTCAGAAAGAGCTGATGAAAGCTTCTGGATGGTTCATTTTCCTTCTGGAAGTAATATCTATATATTTCATAGACTGGAATTAAAGTGCTGAAGTTGACACAAACATCTTTTTTAGAGGACACAAAGAAGTGGTCTTGGTTCAAACTGTGAAAATGGATGCTGTTTATATTGCAAGAAACAGGAAGAATCAGAAACAGCTTTGGTGTAGCTTTGTGTGTATGTGTGTGTCAGCTATTCTTGGTTACTATAACCAAGCAAAGCCTTTTGGGAAAATCTGTAGCTCCACAGTATTGCACGTAGTTTACATTCATGTTTCGCATCTTATACTTCCTCACTGACATTTCCAGTTTGAGATCAGAAAGACTTTCTATTAAATCCAATAAATATGCTACTGGTCTGCTGATAAGAGTGAACTAGACATGGCAGTGGTCTTGGTATAGGATGCATTCTTATGGTCCCATTATCTCAATACTTGTTCATCTCACTGAAAAGTAATAAGCAAAGAAGAAAAAAACAGAACTGTGTCACAGAGGAAAGACAGAAATCAGATAACTAGATGATTTAGCCAACTTCTTTACTCTGAGTGTAAATAGCTCTCCATGTACTCAGATAAAAACTTTCCCCATAATTTGCTGTTTGTTTCTTTTAATTGGGAATGGCAGTCAACTATTCTGCTATTATAATATCACTCAAAGTTATGGCTTAGGAAATTTTCTACAAGGTTTGTAGAAAACCATGAAATAGATACTTGAGTTCTCCAAGAAAGGCAGCAATCTTCAGTGCTTTCTGAACAGCACGATTCCCTCCTCAGGTAACAAGATTCACTATTGAAGCCCAATATGACAAACTTATTCATAGCAATAACGCTTAGATTTATATACCACCCAGTAGTGCTTTACAGCACTCTCTGGGCAATTTACAATGTCAGAATATTGCTCCCACAAATCTGGGTCCTCATTTAAATGGAAGGATGGAAGGCTGAGTCAAAATTGAGCCCCATCAGGATCAAACTCCAGGCTGTGGGCAGAGTTTGTCTACAATATTGCATTCTAACCATTGAATCATCAGGGCTCTTGATACTTCCCATGTGATTTAACTGAGGATAGGAAGTCTGAAGACTGCTAAACAAAGGACTGTAGACACATACTGTGTAGCTTGGAAGGCATCAAGCCCAACCATCTATCAATGCAGAAAAGAATAATTCTAATTACTCTTACTTACATTCACTACTCTAGCTTCCACTCAAACACAACCAGTGAAGTAGAGGACACTACTTCTGTGAATAGTTGGTTGCATCATCAAAATAGTCTGTCAGTAAGTTTTTTCCCATAATATTTAATTGGAATGTAGCTTAAGTCCATTGTTATATAGCCTGCATTCTGTATTCTTAGATGATAAAGTATACATCTTGACATTTTTCTGTATATAAAAGAAAGAGGTACTTGAAAAGAACTGTCAAATCTTTCCTAACTCTTCTCGGGGCTAAATGTTCATAAATGTTCAATCTTTACGTAATGTAGTTTCTAAACTGCTCCTCATTCTCACTGCCTTTCTCTGAATTTTATCTAACTTTCTTTCTAATAAAGTGTCTCAATAACTTCCAATTATATTGCACTTTACCCAATTTGTCATATATTCTCATGCTTACAAAAGTCAGTATTCCATCAGAACCCAATATGCCAAAACAAGAAGAAAAATCAAAACATCTTCTCAAACTGATTACTGATGGAACTGAATGTAAGTTTTTCTACATGGCACTCTTAAATGCAATATGTTTCATTTGCTTGAAGTCAACAGTAGGAGATAGATGGCAAATATCTAAAATGACTATCATTAACAACTAGTTACTAGCTTCTGCACTATCTATACACAGTATTCATCTCAGTGCTGATTGATAATGGCCCATAATATAGTTGATCAAAGATATAAGCCACCTTGCAATACATTGTATATATGACTTTACAGCTGGAATCAGTTGATCTTTCTTGTATACTAATTAGTCTTTGAGTGTTTCTCACAGGTATAGAAAGATTATTTGACAATTATTGGGATTAAAACCCACTAACATTCTCATATTTTGAACTTCATTAAAATTATTAATTTTATGATTAATTCCCATCTTTTTATTTTAAGGGGATAGTAAATGATTGAAATGGAAGTGATTGGTCCCACAGAATCCTCTAACTCATCTTTAAAAATCCAACAAATCCAAAAGCTCAAACAAATGGTCTAGAATTGGTACTATGGAAGATTTGGGCACTTTCCCACTTTATTTTACCTTTAATTTTGAATTTAAAAATACTCCAAAGTACCTTTCTTGCTACTGAATTTCATTGACATGATATTGTAATCTCAGGGTCACATTGAGCTGGCTGGATATCTTATTGCAAAGAAAAGTTTAAGGCATCTTATTTAACCTTCTCTTGCTCAGCATAGCCTCGATGTAATATTAAGATCATAGGAAAGCAGAGTTTCAAAAAACATTTTACTTTTGTTACTTTGAACTTTTGAATAACATGTTATAAGTATTTGGTGACTTTCCTGAATTTGGAACCTAGAAGTCTTTTTCACTTTTAAATTGATTACCTCTTCCAGATGTGAAAAAATGAACACAACTGACATAATTCAGAAACTCTTTTAATCTGCCAAAATTAATTCATTAGTTATAGATAAAAGCAAACATGTGGAATAATTATATTGAATAATACATGTATTTTCTCTATTTTTAAAATTCACACAAAAGGGACATAATTAATATTTTACCTAAAAAATAGAAATCATATAACCTTACTAATGTTAGGTATTCTGATTAACAATATAGGTCATAAACTGGTTTACTTGTCTTTCAACTTTGAAAGGAAATGAAAGTATATCATCAATTCTAACAATCTGTTTTTATACTGTCAAATGGTTTTCTACTTACTATGTGTAATGAAAGTGTGGTTTGTAGTATATGGTTACTGCAGACGAATGTAACATGAAATACAGTAGAAAAAGCTTATTTTCCTTATGCATAAAATTTTCTTGTTAATTCTTCATTATTTTTCTTCATAATCTACTCGTACCTAGCTGAATTGTAACAGAATACCAGAAATTCTAACTACACATTGTTTGATAATGCATGTTATTACTAAACAAAGAGGTCTGTTTTCTTGCCCCTAAATCCGCTTCTCATAAATTGCAAGCTGCAGCAGGCTGATTTAACTAGCAAGTTGCAAATTACTTTGACACCATTTTTTCCCCAGCATATATACTTATAAAATACTTACAAAGAGATATTTCAAAACAGATTTAAAGTGTTCTATTCTAGTCCATAGCCTCCATTTGCTAGCTTCTGCTATAGGTATAGAAATCTATTCTATTCTCTTCTCTTCTATTCCATTCCACTCCATTCCTAGTTAAATCCAGAGCAGTGGTGGGTTCCGGATTCCATTCAAACCTGTACGGCCCTGGAATTACCACATGCACATGTGCAGTGTGCATGTGTTCTAGCATCAAATGACACTTCTGCAAACCTCCGCAATGCTCCAGCTGCTCTGCGGAACATCGCGCAGGCACCTTATGCGCCATGTGCATACGTGGAAGCACCAAAAGCAAAAAGCAGTGGTAAGGAGCGTGGGCAGGTGGATGGGCCCTCCGGAGCACTGTACCAGAACGGTACCCGGTGCTCTGGGCAGGATCCGGTACGCCCATACCAGGGCATACCGCCCTGCAACCCACCACTGATCCAAAGCTACATTATTGACTTAGCATCTGATGTTCCCTCCCCATTTTAAGGAGAAAAAAAAGATAAATAAAAATGTGGTTAGGCAGCTAGGTGGAGAGAAATACAATGTGCCACATTTTATTGCTTATTATTGTTGAATTCCTTGTCTGTCAATACTGAGTTTTGCACAAAGCTGAGATTGGATAAAAAATTCTCAGAATAATTTGCTATGCTCAGAGAGGTTTCTATAATTCATGGCAGAATGATGTGAGTTTCAGTAATATCCTATTCAGCATTAGCTCCTACTATGGCATCCTCCTCCTGTGACAGGAGTTGGAATAACTCACTACTTTTGAGCTCATTTACATAGGAACAAGAAAAATGTTAGTGTTTATAATAACACAAATTATTTTTCTTCTACATAAGCTATTTGAAAATATCAACCTAATCCTTGGCCTATAACTCATCAGTAAGCCTTAAGTATGAATCCAATCCTCTGACAAATTCTATTCCTATACCCCTACCATATAAACGTTCATGCACTGAAATCAGTGCAAGAAACCTAAAAAACTGGTTTGCACATGTGATAAAACACATTTCCTTCCCCAAGTTATGTAAACCTTATCAAAGCTCTTCCCTCCATTTTCCCAGTTGCTATCAGATGATGTGACATTTTATGTATGTATGTATGTGTGCGTGCGTGCGTGCGTGCGTGCGTATATATATATATATATATATATATATATATATATATATATATATATATATATATATATATATATATATATATATATATATATATATATATATATATATATATATATATATATATATATATATATATATATATATATATATATATATATATATATATATATCAGACATCATGATCTCCGGAACTTTAAAATATATTGCTCACTGACCTTTCATTAGCAACTGCTAACATCGCCACAGTGTAAAAGCCTGATGTTGTTAGCAGTGGCTAACGAAAGGTCAGTGAGCAATGTATTTTAAAGTTCTGGAGCATGATATCTGTTTCTTTTATAAATACACCTGGAACTCGCATTTTTAGGACAATTCTCTCTCTCTCTCTCTCTCTCTCTCTCTCTCTCTCTCTCTCTCTCTCTCTCTCTTATACACACACACACACACACACACACACACACACACACACACACACACACACACATATATATATATATATATATATATATATATATATATATATATACACATACACACATATACACACACATATACACACACACATATATATATATATATATACACATATATACACACACGTACACATATACTGTATGTGTGTACATGTCTATACATGTATGTATGTATGTATGTATACCAGGGGTTGTGACACAAAATATGTATGTTTGTTTGTTTTCGTAGATTTTCACGGGTGTACGTATGCTCGTCTTGTTGTATTCAGATCTTTTCCCATGTAAAATAGATATTGCCTTCTAGGTGCTTGCTCAGAAAGGATTTTTCTAAATAACCATCAGATCATTAGTGTTTTTTATACAGTAATTGGCACGGTCTGATGCTAAGGAATTAGACATTCTACTCCTCCTCTCTACTTGAAAAGAATTCTGTTTCAACTGCCAGTTGCCTCACATTCCATTATCTCAGTTCAAACTGGCAGACATTCCAGTCCTTCACTCAGGAGCCATCTAGGGTTCCTTACAGTATTAAACATTGGTACCCCACTAAAATGTCTACGCCTTCCACCTATATGGAACTGCTTCAAGGCGGCAGGAGCGATATTCCCTTATGTGTTCAATCACCAACCACCACTGAGCCAATGGATTGTGAACCAAATTTCTCCTGCATAGCCCGATCACATAGTTCCCTCGCGAAACATGGGTATCCAACTAGTATAATATATGGAAGCATAATAACATATTCATTATTTCAGTTACATGCATAATCCCTTCTCTCAAAATCACTTCTTTGCACCCAAGCTGGAACTGTAAGAAGATCTGGTATACAAATGTTGCCTTCCTCAGAATTGCTCCATATGCAAGACATTAAGCTGATAAGTTAAACTCGAATCCAAAGACTAATACTAGAATATGCTATAGAAACTCAGAAATACTCACCAGACTTTTTTCCATCATTGTAAATGAGTACAACAAAATCTCAAAATATAGTTATACTGCCTTCTTTAAAAAAATCTACAATCTAAACAGATAGATAGATAGATCCCATTTTAGGATGCAAAAAAGTTTTCCTCAATCTCAATGGAATAGAGGAAATTTCTCCGGCTAACTCAATCTGAACTAAGGAAGGGTGGAGGATCATGCATATTTCCTTCCATGTACAGATCAACTCCAAAAGAATCCATTTTAACTTTCTTCCTTTCCTGCTCATATAATTTGTGCAGTCCAAATCTGGAGCACTTTCACATTACTCTTATTTCTACCTATCTAATCATCATAAAACATTTTTGAGCCAATTCATAAATTCCTTCAACAATGACTTTTTAAAAATCGTGATGGTGGTCATGATTGTACAATCAAAATCCTAGTCCTTTTCAATGTGTGTTATGTAAAAAGAAATGTTTTCCATTACACATTTATGGTTGACTTCTTCCCATTTTTTAAACCCTCCAGGGGATGCCCCAGAACGTTCAGCTCCTAAGAGGAAAGGGCACCAACCCCAAAAACCATTCACTTTGCACCTCCACTCAAATTAGTCCTGTAATGCTAAAATCCCTTCTCTTCCATTCCACAAAAAAGAGATAAAAATACATTTTTATATTATTCTCCCTTCCATTATATTTTTAGATTCATGAGTGGTTGCTAATGTTTCCCAGCCTAGTATGAGTTGTGAGAAGTGGGATGAGTGGCAAGAGTTTCAGAAAAATGACAAATTCTGCAGGCTTTGAAACAAAATAATTTCCATTAGTGCAATTTCAGACACATTACAGGTAAGGTGAGATTAATATATATATATATATATATATATCTATCTGCTGAATGCAGATATGACATACTCAGAGCTGATTTGCAGGGTCTGGAATAGTGCAAATTTCTAATTGGTCCTTCAGAGAAGTACCTCTTTTTCATTCACAATATTAATTCACCTCATGAAGCACATAAACATGTGTTGTATGGTGACAGTTTACCTGCAGTTCTACTATTGTTTTAAATATAATAAATAATTTTGAGTAATTACTTTTGAGTTAGCTGGTATAAGTTTATTTATGGAAACAACTCTCTCTTGTAGATTTCTGCTGTGAAAGCAGAGGTGGTATTCAGCCAGTTCTCGTAGCGGAAATTTTGAGTAGTTCATAGAACTGGTAAATACTACCTCTGGATGGCCCCGCCCCAATCTATTGGCTGTCTCCCAAGTCCCAGCTGATCGGCTGGGTCTTCTTTTGTTGCCCTGCACAGGAGAACAGAGCTGGAAAGCAGGTTGGTGGGGAGGGGAGGGAATGGGGATTTTGCAGTATCCTTCCCCTGGAGTAAGGTGGAAATGGAGATTTTTCAATATCCTTCTCCTGCCACGGTTTCCAAGCTACACCCATCAAGCCATGCCCACCAAGCCACACCCACAGAACCAGCAGTAAAACAAATTGAATCCCACCGTTGTGTGAAAGTGACTCCCTGTCATGAACTCCCTGTCATTTATGGCTCTTTCTCAGAAAAGAAGGAAAAATAAGAATGAAGGCCAGAGAAAACTATTTTAGCTGGGGAAGGGGGGACTTAGTAATTAAATTTGAAATACAAAATAAAGAGTAAAATGCAAATTAAATGAAGTCTAAAATAAGTATAGAGAACGGGCAGAGAAAAAGAAACTGTTTTAAAACATGCTATATTTAGGAGCTTGACTAGCAAAAGGTTGAATGGTGCTTGATATACTGAGGCTTTTCAGTACTTTAGTCCAGGTTTTTTTTAAAAAAAAAAAAAAAACTTGGTAACTTTATGATCTGTGGATTTTAACTGGATAGGGAATCCATATAGCTAGCTGGGAGATACTGGGAATTGAAATCCACACATCTTAAAGTTGCTAAAAAACAGCACTTTAATTTGTTTGAGACCTTGAGAAATAAGGAACATACTTTGCAGAAAGAAGATTGTCTTTAGGAAAAGCTGAGCTTCCTTTGAGAATTAGCATGCACTTGTCCAGAGAGTTCTAAAATGGTCTGAGAAAGAACCAGACCTTTAAGCCTAGAAATATCTTTCTTGTTGTTGGGCAATGTTTGGCAGAAAAAGAAATAAGAATCAAATATGGAATGAAAAAGGATAGAAGAGCACAAATGCAAACTTCAAAAGCTTGAGGTAAGACTAAGGGAAAGTGCCAATCTGGAGATAGAAATTATCCCTGGAATTTAAAGAGAACATTCAAAATATTGTTTTCCTAAACCTTTCACATGTAGTGGATTGGTTAAGGGTAGTGGATTTGCAGTGCAGTGCAGTAATCCTGCTGATTATAGTATGTAATCCGTCTTCACATGGAGAATATTTGAAATGTAGAACCATGTAAATATATTTATGCCAAATCAATTGTAAGAGTCCACAGCAATGTGAAGAAGTCAAGCTATTGGTGCAGTCTGTCCCCACAGCAGCCAATCAACTGCACAAGAAAACCCAGAGATCTCACAGCAAATAACCTCCTTAGGCAGTTACACTACCACTTAAGCCATTCATCAACTCCTCAATTCTGATGGACTGGTCCAAACATTGGGGATTGGAGTGCTGACCATTTACTGACCAGATGCCCTTCCCGATGCCTCATGGAGCTCACAACATTATAATGAGTTGTATAATTTTCCAAATCTGTTTATTTATTCATTGCTGTTTCTTGTCACTGGTATGTTCTAAGACAATGAATAGAACACTGATCACTGGGACAGAAAGCTGTTCAAACTCTACTGCACTGGGAGAAGGGATAATTGCCTTGTTGTAAGGTGTAAAATAGCTCGGTGACTCATTTTCCACATGCAAAAGTTGACATGGAAAAAATCACGGTCTAATTGATAATTAGAGTCATATCTTATGGCATGATATTTTGTTCTCTTTATGTAATTGAATAGCTACTTATATGGTAAACTACATAATTTGTCTTTTACTTTGATAATTCTAACACGTGAACCTATTGACTTCATATTGTTAACATTAGCTGATTAAAAAGGGTTGCTCCACTGTCCTACTTTGGAAACATTCAAATATTCATAAAAGACATGTGAGATAGTCCTATGGATATATGAAGCAGAAGGCCTGAGAGCAATCCCAGCATTTGAACCTATATTTTCATTGAAAATAAGTCTGCCACTGCAGTAAGAATATTACTCTAAATCTATGGTGCAATTGCATTTGGAATATTGCTACAGTTTTAGTCATCATCTCTCAAAAAGGATTATACACAGATAGAAAAAGTGCAGAAATGACAAAAATATATTTCCTTTGAGGAAAGTTTATATACTTTGGGGGTTTTTTTTTAGCTTGGAGCAAAACTAGGCAAAGAGAAACAGAGATATATGAAGTTATTCATAATTTAAAAATACTCTCTTTCGGCAAAAGATATATTTTTCTTCCTTTCCAATAATGTTAAAATTTGGGGTCATCTGTTGAAATAGGGGACTCAGCATTAATAAAAGCAAGCATTTTGTAAAAGCATTCCTTAGTAGACCACAATGATTTGTGTAGATACAAATGAATTGATTTTATGTTGAAAATTGTTTTAATGGCTTAATAATTGTAAGTTGCCCATACTCTAATAAGTAGGTGGCATACAAATTATTGCAAATGTATAAACAAATTCATAATTGAACTTTGAAATCTGGTGCCATTTTATGTGCTGATTGTTTTCAGTTTAATAATTTAAAAGCCACTTTCTGAACGATGGTCTTTGGCCTAATTTAGCAAGCTTTTTTCTTATGTTCTTAACTTTTGAAGTGTTTCATTTTCTCTATAGCAAAAATGTATGACCATAGATAGCCTTTTCGAGCACTTTGCTCATTTGAAGATTTAATACAATTATTTTTTTCCATGGTAAATAAATTCATTTCACTATTGAATGCCACTGCCCTTTGGAAGCTGGAGTGGAGATCTAGAGGATGTAAAATAGAATTTGAGAATAAAAGATGCCCCATATGTAGGATGCACCTGGATAGTTCAAAATTGTAACTTCAGTTTTGACCAGCAGTGACACAACTATGCTGTATACCAAAATAAGAGCAACAGGGAGCCAATAATTTTCTCTTTATATATCCTTGCCCAAAGCTTCACATTTGGGAGAATAGATTTGATGTGAATTTATAATTTTAAAAGTTTTTCTGGTAGGCATCTTATGATAATCATAATTGTCTAAGATATTATTAGGGGACTGGAGGCTAAAACATATAAAGAATAATTGCTGGAACTGGGTATGTCTTGTCTTATGAAAGAAGAACTAGGGGTGACATAATAGCAGTGTTCCAATATCTCAGGGGCTGCCACAAAGAAGAGGGAGTCGAGCTATTCTCCAAAGCATCTGAGGGTAGAACAAGAAGCAATGGATGGAAACTAATCAAGGAGAGAAGCAACTTAGAACTAAGGAGAAATTTCCTGACAGTTAGAACAATTAAATCAGTAGAACTTTCCTCCAGAAGTTGTAAATGCTCCAACATTTGGAAGTTTTTAAGAAGAGATTGGAGAACCACTTGTCTGAAGTGATATAGGTTTTCCTGCCTAAGCACGGGGGTTGGCCTAGAAGACCTCCAAGGTCCCTTCCAACTCTGTTATTCTATGTTCTATATATTCAAGTAGAACAATGGGAAGTGCAGATTCTGAGCACAACTTTCCACTGCATAGTTTGCCATGTGAATACATCACTAAGACAGTTTTGAAGTTTTTTTTGTAATGTGTGAACTGACCTTGATTCTCACAGTATGAAGTTCAATGCAACAATATGCTGTGATTATAACTCACTAGTTGTCTGATTGTCAGGAGTCCTGCTTTTATAAGACAAAATTCTCTTGCTAGACTTTGTTAGAAATTGCTAAAGGCAGCAGGAGTCACAGGCACTGTTCTTGGTTGCCATGACCACTATATTACTTATACATCAACTATATTTTCTACTTAGGAACAAGATAGTGAAGGAAAACTCATAAAGCAACATTTATCAGTGATGCATTAGCTGGATGCCAGTCTCCTTGTAAGTTTCTAGCCAAAATTTCCCCATTTATAATTCTGTAATCCAATTCTCTCTGGATTTATTTTGGACTTTGTTTCACATAATTGTCAGTTGACTGCTAGCAAGTCAGATGGATGTTAAGTGTTGTGGGTAAGCTACTTTTGCTTACAATGGCCATAGCTGATATACCAAACTGAAAAAGATATTCCATATCACCTCATCCTAAGTAATATATCTTTCCTTAGAGAAAGAGTGCAATCACTTTTAGAATAAAAGTGGGAACTGATCATTTGCAATACCTCCATCTGACCAGGATTCAGGGACCATACTTTCCCCCCTTAGCTCACCATTTCCTTCTGATGTTGAGAGGGGAAAAAATGAAAATTGATTCATAGATAAGCAAACCTAATGGCCTTGGAGAATGAATACAATTGCCTAAACTGAATCAGCTTTTGGTCTGCTTAATTCGGTCCTATTTTTCTCATCAGTCAGCTTTTTGCCCTCCTTCACTCTCTTGCTCATGGGGATTCCACACAAGCCTTCTTGTGCATGTGCATCAACCCCAATACTTCCCTTGGGATTTATTGATTTCTGGTGTCCTCGTTGCAAAAAAAGCCAAAATAGAAAGCAATGTAAGTGAAAGGAAAATCTAATTCACTAAAAGCTCTACAAATGTTCCAATGAAAAACATTTTTAATACCTTGTTAGAAAACTGTGTATCATTGAAACAGCTTGGAGTCCTTCCAGTGTAGCAATATGGGGGCACCTCACTGTAGCAGTTCTATTTTAAAAACATGTGACAATTTTAGAGCAAGAAAGTTCTTTACCCAGGGAAATATTCTGATTAGTGGGAAGTGAAGGAATGAGAAAATACAGTGATATTAGACTTCTACTACCCTCTCCCTCATTTCTCAGTGCTTCTTGATTTTCCTAGATCTTGATGTCAAGCTGGTTGACTTGTAGATTCCTTGATTCACTTCCCCATTTTTAAAACATTGGAACAATATTGGTTCTTCTTCAGCCTTCTGGCACTTTCTCCATGCTCCAAGATGACTCATAAATTTAAGTCAGTGACTCTAAAATGATATGTGTTAGTTGGATTATCGTTAGTTAGTCAGTCAGTCAGTCAGTCAGTCAGTCAGTCAGTCAGTCAGTCAGTCAGTCAGTTGATTAGTTTACCACTTTGGGATGGTCCAATTTATTTATTTAAAATGACCAATTCCTTTCCTATTTTGTTGTGCCTACTCTTCTGTACCATGTTACATCTTCTGTCATTTTGAATCACTTTTTCCTTTTGGAAAAAAAAAAGGAAATAAGCAATTCATTGTTTTCCCTGCTGGCCATCATTCCAATACTCATCATGAGAATGTAATATCATTATAACATAATTTATTCTTCCTCATTATTATTTTGATGATGTTCTTTTATTACATTGCACAAGCTTCTACAGCCTATTGTTAATAATTTATGGCACTTCAAATGCTATGTTAATATGATTTGACTCAATCATAGTTAGTTGGCACAAAATACCCCTTTTGGATGTCTTCAGCAGCTAGATTGACTTCAATTACCTTTTTTGTTGATTCATGGAAGCAAATCAATTATGCTAACAATAAGAGAGATAAAAGTGTGTAGAATGATTAGAAGCATTTTAGAATGAAGAGTATATTCCATATTCATGTCAATGAAGTCTATCTCTGAACTGTGTTACAAGAACAGAATGTGGTTGATTGATTAGGTTCATAAGAATACAAGAAACATTTCTCCCTTCCTGTTCGACTTGTTAATAATTCCCCTTAAGATGTTAAAAGTAGCATGGAAGCTGAATAAATATGTTGTACAATTTTGCCATATAACCATCAGTGAAGAGCAAATTGTGATGACTAAGCACAGTTTTGATATTAGTGTAGTACCTGCTGCTTTATGTTGTCATTGGGGACCACGTGTTAAGCTGAGTTCACTTCTGAAAATTGCAACTAATAAGGCATGCTGCTTTGAGAAATACAGCACGGACATTTTAAAAAAAAAACATATGGAAGGAACGGAGAGGAGATGGACAGGTAGAAAAATGTCACTTGTCAGCTTCCTCTTTCATTATGTTACATTTTAGAGATCCTGTTCTTGAAATCAAATCTATGTTTGAGTTTGCTTTGTAGTCACTGATTAAATTCACCCACCATACTTAGCCTGGTCTCTGAATTAAGCTATTTTATCACCACAATACAATGAGCATAAACTAGTGAAATGGAAGAAGTTTTGAATGATTCAATTCATTGAATGAAGTTTTGAAGGATTCAATTCATTCAAAGTGCTTTAAGATTTCACTAGTTTGTTTACATCAGCTACATTTCCATAGCATACATTTCCATTTTCAGCTTTTCATTCAGACTGTTCATTGTTCCTTGAAGTAGTGGGGAAGCAATTTTCTCATCTCTCTTAACCTAGCTCCTTACACATTATGAAGGAGATATGTACTAGGTGTTACAGTGTAATAAAGAATATGTTCTCTCCCCTTCTGCTGCCTCCCCATTCCCCATTTACTTGTGAAGAATTGCAGATTTGTCCATGAATAAAAGGAAGCTTCAATTTACAGAAGAATCAACTTACAATTCTGTAGCAGCCGAAATATGGTTTAATGCTTAAAGCAGGACTGAAATAGGATAATATCACTCATTCCTTTCTTTGGGCTCAAGGGCCTCTGTATAAAAGTTTAGGGGGGAAAGAGCAAGAGAAGTGAGGTGGGAAAAGAAGAAAAGGACCAGATTGTGACCAGGACATAACTGATTTGTACAGACAACATGCCATATCAATAAGAAAAAAGAAGTTTGAAAAATAAGAGCTTGAAAGACTCCAGAAAATAAGTTCAAAATATGACGTCAGTTTTCTTTGAGACTTGTTACAAGAATTCTTCAGAAATGCCTCTTGAGCAAGTTGCAGCATATGGCTAAAATAGTGTAGTACTAAGGGCAAGCACCATAGTAACACTATATATAAAGTAAAGATGCAAGATAATTTCAATCTGCCAATATTGAACAGTGGTTCGACAGCATATTTCGCATAGGGAAACAGAAAACAGAAAAATAGAAATAGATTCAAATATTCACTAAAGGACAAAAATATTAATTGAAATTCTTATATTTATTTCTGAAAAATGGAACACAAATGTCCAAAAACTTTCATACGTAAAGGTAAAAGTTCCCCTTGCACATGTGCTAGTCGTTCCCAACTCTAGGCAATGGTGCTCATCACTGTTTCAAAGTTGATGGGCCAGCACTGTCCGAAGACATGTCCATGGTTATGTGGCCAGCATGACTAAACACTGAAGGCACATGGTACGTTTCATAGCTACATAAAAACCTTCATAGCTACATCCATTTAAAGTGAGAAAATATCCTGATGTTTAGTTTCTTATTTATTCCTCCAACTTACTGTGGATAATTTCTATTGATAAAACCTATCATAGCCTTAGAAAAAGGCTTTGCACTGAAAAAAATGCTTGCCTTATTCATCTTTAAATAGGTTTTGTTTTTGCTTTAAATTTGTCATTAAATGAGAACATCAACACAGAATGCAATGTGTCTTGGCATTGTAGAATGTGATAACAGTTTGCTTGTTTTGTATTGTATTAAAAATTAAAACTGTCATATTTTAAAGCTGTATGAACCAGACATTGAGGCAATTAATATTCAGCTTCAGACAGTTATTGTGACCTCTTACAACTTTCCAGGAGAAAAGAATTTCAATTGGATAACTTAAAATTCTTGCAAAATTTTGATATTGCTATTTGCTGTTAGATTTTGATGGCATTCAAAAGCCTTCAAGATTTTTTCCAAGTTCTTTAGGTTTAGTATCATTCTTCTCTTTTAAAAATTAGAAACATACTAAAAAAGAGAAAATAATAATAAAGGTTGTATATATTTTAAAACTTTTCATAAATATTCTTAGAGCAAAACTGTCTGCTTTTATTAAAGAAACTTAATTTTTTTAAAGGCTTCTATACAAGTCTAGAAGAAAAAAGTTTGCATGAAAATTGGAAAAAGTTGGGCTTCTCTAATGAACAGCATTTTAATAAATACAATCTAAAATCATTCTTCTTTCTTGTTTTCATAGCTCTAATGAATACAAAGTAGAGAGCAATGAATACTGTATGTGTTTAAAATGATGAACCCTGATAAACATTGCATAAAAAGTGAAGTTTTAGGTAAAATAAAATTTTATGAATGTAAAGCATTTTTTAAAAATTACCATCATCATCATCATCTGTTCCCCATGTCCAATATCTTGGTCTCCTCTTCTCTGTATTAATTTTATTGCTTAGCCTGCAAATATTTAACAATGTTGGAGAAGACACCAGACAACCAAGAATGCAAAGAACAACCAAGAAAGCAAAGAAATTGCACATTGAACAAATCAAGAGAGAATTCTCATTCAAATGAGCAGACTCAAATTATCCTATTTGGGGACACATTACTGTATGCAATGACATATCTGGAGAAGATTTTAATGCTGGCAAAGGTGTAAGGAAAGAGAAGAAGATGACCAGCAGCAAGGTGGAAGGACTGAATAAGAATGGAATGGAGTGGAGTGAAATTCTCTTCGGTGCATATGCTCTCAGTGTACATAAAAAGAGAAGATACATTAATCAAGAATCATAAGGTACAACACTTAATGATAGTCTGCACTGGCTACCTATTGGTCTCCGGACGCAATTCAAGGTGTTGGTTATTACCTTTAAAGCCCTACATGGCTTAAGGCCAGCATACCTGCGAGACCGCCTACTGCCACATTCTTCCCAATGGCCGGTGAGATCCAACAGGGTGGGCCTCCTTCAGATGCCGTCAGCCAGACAATGCCAGCTGGCGGCTCCCCGGAGGAGAGCCTTCTCTGTGGCTGCTCTGACCTTTGGAATGAGCTACCCCCAGAAATCCGGACCTTACCCACTCTCATGGCCTTCAGAAAAGCTGTTAAAACCTGGCTATTCCGACAGGCCTGGGGCTGTTGACCTCATTGTTGAGGTCCAGCCGCAATCGTAACGAATGTATACGTGTTGATTTTAACCTGTTTTTATTTTAATTTTTTATTATTTCTTTTTTCTTTTGTTGTAAGCCGCCCGGAGTCCTCTGGGATTGGGTGGCCTATAAATCGGTTAAATAAATAGATAGATAGATAGATAGATAGATAGATAGATAGATAGATAGATAGATAGATAGATAGATAGATAGATAGATAGATAATCATAGGGTACAAATAAGCAATCAGGAAACAATCAATATCAGTATAAAAAGGTGTTACAAGTATTACAAGGTGACAAAGGAAGATCTGAAAGACAATTTAGTGATTTTTGAGGTATTTCATCACATCATTTTCATATGCTAGTGGTCATACAGTCAATCAATATCAGAAAATATTTTATATATTAATTAATAAATTTGGAAATAAAAATGTTTTGGAACTGGCATGGATAGTTATTGGTGCTAAATCTCTTTATGATCTGGTCTCCTCCTGATTTATCAAGATTACAATACCCCATGATGAAAATTTCCATTGCTCATTTAGGATTTATACAGAATATCTGAAGCTGCCATGTTAGGTAAGATTAGTATAATTAATACTTCCCTAGATGGCCCATAATCTGATTTCATACAAGCCAGCCTCTATATTCTAATTATTCTGAGTTAAGAGACTATTCTGTAATGATAATTATGTATAACTGACTTCCTTGAAAAACTGTCGCAGGTATAATAAAAAGTCAAAATGTGATATTATTGAATTCAAATTACAAATCTTTCTTAATTTTTGCAGCTTCCATTATTTTTCCTGTGGAAGTTAGGTCCTGCTTTTGTGATTAAACTCTCATATCCCATAAATCATTGACCTTGTGATTACAGTTTTGGTTGATATGGTTGACATTGCCTTCCTTTTAAAATAGACACATGACATATACCCATCTATATCCATTCCCTCTAAAGGACTCAGAGAGATAAACATGTCTCATTGAAGATCATTTCTTCATCTTTTTCAAAAAGCTAGCTAAGTCTTTTCTCTCCCTATCCCCGTTTCTCGGAATTCGTAATGCAACAGCATCTGCTCTGTGTTCTTTTTTAATAAGGTGACTAGAATGTCATACATTATTCTAATTTACCCTCACTAATCCCATATGTGGTGCTAGAATAATTTCTTTCAATTTATATCTAATGGCTCTGTGCAATCCAGTACTTCCATTATTAATTGCTATGTACAAGGTTTTAGAATTTATCAAGAGACTGCACAGCAACCTTATGCTCGGTGTTTTTAATTTGTTATGTTCCCTTGTGAACCTATTTTGGCTCGCCAGTATATCACAGTTCCAGCAAACGTGGGTATTATCTTGGCTTTATTCATTAATACGCTAATTTATTGTTATAGCACACAAAGGATTTGCTCTTAGAACTTGAGCAGCAGAAGCATAGACGTTAGACATTATCATTGAAGTTGGGTCAGTTGTGAAGCAAATGGGTAGGTCTTTTTGTCTTTTGTGACATGTAGTGTATGAAATAATCTACTTTAATTCCAGGTTTAGCACAGGGCTGGTTTAGAGCAAGGATGAGCAACATTTGAGAGGTTGGGAAGTGCAGTCCAGCCGCCTGATCTTTTTGGAATGCTGCAGAAGGCGCCATGTTGGTGTCTTGGTGATATGAAAGGTGATTTTTTGTATAGTTGTTAAGAGTGGGAATGGGAACATCTGGCCCATCTCTGATTTCACCTAGGACTCATGCTCATACTAAGAAATCCCTTCCTCTTCAATAGGTTTTCAGGTATCAGCAAAAGGGATTGGAAAGTCCCTTCTGTACATTTAAGAAAGCAATGTTGGGGAAGCAAGATTATATCACAATATATGTTTCTTCTAAGAAGTGTTTGCTGCCCCCTCCCACACACACACAACTCCTCCCATTGCACATCTGCTTGTCTTATGGAATTGACTTTTAGCAGCATGGTATTTCACACAATTATATGCATTAATTTATAACTGTAATTACAATACTTTTCACATATTGACTTGGTAAAGTGAAATGTCCATGTCTTTATAATATCTGTTTATGTAAATCACATCTTTATTTTATACCTACTGTATTTCCCCTTTTGAAACACACACACACACACACACACACACACACACACACACACACCAGAAATAAATGCTTGGCCTTATTTTGGGGCAGGTCTTATTATTTTTGAGGTGCAGGAGACAGCGAGTGTGGTCACCTCATGGCTGCTGCTGTGTTACAATATTTTTGGGGCGGGCTTATTTTCAGTGAAGGACTTATTTTAGTGCATGGGCTATAAAGCCCAATTAGGCTTTAGGTTCTTTTTTCAGGGAAACAGGGTCAGACAATATAGCCTCCTGATTGGCATTGCAAATTGAGATATGGAAGTGATAGGTATCAGGAACAATTTACGCTATGCTTCAAAGTTGGAGATATATCAAGGTGTTACACAAGTCCATAGGCAGAGGCAAAAGCAAGAAATAAGATGTTTTCAGAACTCAACAGTTATAATGGAAAATACATTGTGAGTTACACAATATATTTGTATTGAGACAGGGAGTTTCTGTGCAAAAGACCTACTGCATCTTTGCAACTGGAAAATGGATGTGAAGCAGTTTGAACACAAGACTTGAAGAAAATAAGAGAACATTTGCAATATATTCTACGAGCAATCATAAAAAATCTAGTTTGGGGTTAGATTAATTTTCTCTGTCAAATATGTTATTTTAATTTGCAAAATAACAGCCAGAGGAATATAGTCTTTAAAATATTTTTACCTCCCAGTCTGAATTGGTGAAAATAAATGACTTGTGACAGAAGGAACACTGTAAAGCTTTGGTTATGTGATGTTTTGCTGGGAATAAATATTCTTCCTTTAGGTTGTTTGCTTTGCATTTTATATTCATAAAAATGTACTATATGCTGAAAAAGGCTACTTGCTTGATTAATGATCATATATGCATTTTGGTTTCAGCTAATGCTGACCCTTTAAATGTACACTTATAGGTTAGGTAACTGTTTTCACCGATTAAATGATATGGAATATAAAATATTTTAGCATAAAATATTTGTTTATATTATTCTAAGCATCTGACAGTAATAAAATGCAATACAATAAATATCACAAAATATTGTCATTTAAGTGTATCAGTAAATATCAACAATCACATAACCATCATGTTCTGAGTGGCCTCCGACCATTTTTTTTAAGCAACAAGTTATGTTACTGTAATTAGAATAGTCAGAAATTAATAGAAACCTGATCAATTTAGAACTTCAAGCAAAAAAAATTATTATATGCTAAACTTGGAATTTATAAATTCTAAATCTTTGTTTATTTTATTTGGTTTTCACAACATTGTAACCAAAATCTAAGATCTAGTAATACTTGAATTATAAACTATCTGATGAAACACAATTATTTTGTAGTGAATGTAATCTTAATTGAATTGTAGTACCTCAGTTAGTTGACGTCTACTGCAGCATTCACTTGGAAGGAATCACTAAGGATACTGGATATCAGTCAATCCTCTTAGCCCTGCAGTTTGGAGTTAGTCTAAAAGAAAGATGGAGATAGTTGTCCTATTCAAAAGACTTCTGAGTAGACATGTATAGACATCCATACATGTACTCACAGTATATCTGGACAATTGGAACCTACAACTTTGTCTAAGAAGGGGTTGTAGTACTACTATCCCTTTATGTATCTACATGCCTACATATATGCAAAGTCTAAGTAGAATGGGGGGATAATAAACACAGTAAAAGGTAAGAATTGAATATGGTTAAAATTATTAAAAGCGTGATGGATGGATGAATGGATGGATGGATGGATGGTTGGATGGATCGGAGGGAGAGAGGGAGAGAGGGAAAGAGGAAAGAAGGAAGGAAATAGACGAAACTTGGGACAGAAGGTAGGATACTTCAAAAATACTGTGAACTAATTTTAGTAGACAGTATTAACTATGTAAAGATATTGGAACAAACAGTTCATAAGGAAAAACTGTTAACTGTAAACTGGAAGAAAGATCATCTGGTTCTAATAGAACAGGAACTATATTTTTTGCCCAATGGCAAAAAAATATTAGACAAAAATATACACATGGTTGGAAAAAAATTATAAAGCAACATATAGATCTAAGACCATGAATATTTTTGTTAGGCATTTTTTAGGAAAAATATGATAAGGGGACTATATATTTAATTTTACACGTGCTAATTGCAGCTAGAATTGTATTCCCACAACAATGAAAAAGTGAAGAAATCCCTACAGAGGAAAACGTAATTAAAAAATATTAGAATGTGCAGAAATTGATAGGTTAACACTTACAATTAAGGGAAAGAAAGAAACAAAATACTTTTTGATATGGGACTAATTTTTCAATAGTTAGCTAATAAAAACAGAAATTAGAAACATGAAAATATAAGAAAAGGACTAATGTTATAAGGGAGATTTGTTAAAATGGATAAGTAGTAGTAGTTATTATTGTTATTCTTGAATTAATACCAATGCAATGAACATTGTTGTAAACACTTTGATTATTATTTCCTAAAATTATTCATACTCAGACAATGCATTATTTAATTGAAAATTGAATTTTTATATATTATAAAATAAAATATTTTAAAAACTAATAATAATACTGTGAACTAACTTGAAAAGACAGCATTAGTGCAAAGATATTGGGACAGAGAGTTCATTAGGAAAAACTCTTAACTATAAGCTCACCAGAAAGATCACCTGGTTCTACTATAGCAGGAGCTGATAAGCCTAGAAGAAGTTTATTTTAGAAGGGAGGAATCATTTCCCTAATTCAATACATGACAACTGAAGCAATAGACCAAAACAGTATCTTCATAAATAGGTTTAATTCTACTTTTCTTGACTGCCAAACTACCCTTTACAAACAAACATTATTTTGCATTTCTGAATGTATATACATCACATTTTGGTCTGGTATAAGCAGTTTTGAAAAGGACATGGTTTGTGTTTCAAACAAAGTTATAAATTAAATTAAAAATATTTGTGTAAAGCTAAGAGCATGTTTTCAGCATCATTTTTTCTTCATTTCCAATTAATTGTGTGATAGCTTATTAGAACAAACTTTTATTTGAGCTTTAAGGTTATTTCCTAAATGATTAATCTGAGAGCAGGCTAGCTAAAATTGCACACTGAGCAGTCTTTTTATCTGTCTACATTCCATACTGAGAATTTGTCAGCTTAAAAAAAAAACCTTTCTCATTAAATTTAGGTTGGGAAAACTCTGAACATTGCATTTGAGGAAATCTAATTTGAGCAGTGCACTGTCATTTCTGATGACATGAAAAAATTATGTCCTTTCTGCATAATATTTGAAGCACTATATGCAATTGCAATATGATCCCCAAGTTCTGAATTATTACTTTCAATGGCACATGGAGTATTTTGTCCAGAAGTTAGCTGAGTAAGACTAAAATAATTCATTTCTTGACCATAAAATCAAAACCTAACATAAGCAGAATCAGAATAAATTTTATAGAATACTATATATTGCCAACTTCTTCTTAACCAAATTGTGAAAGTATTTTTGTCCTTTGTATGATGCCTACCTACTTACCATATGTACTACTGCTCTATGTGTGCGATTGTGTGTGTGTATGTGTGTTTGTGTAGATAGAAAGATAGAGAGATAGATAGATAGATGATAGATAGTGAGATAGAAAGATATATAGAGAGAAAGCGATGATAGCGAGATGATAGATAGATAAATAATTATAATAGATGATAGAGAGACAGATAACTAGATAACTAGATAACTAGATAGATAGATGATAGATAGATAGATAGATAGATAGATAGATAGATAGATAGATAGATAGATAGATGATAGATGATAGATGATAGATGATAGATGATAGATGATAGATGATAGATGATAGATGATAGATGATAGATGATAGATGATAGATGATAGATGATAGATGATAGATGATAGATGGATGGATGGATGGATGGATGGATGGATGGATGGATGGATGGATGGATGGATGGATAGATAGATAGATAGATAGATAGATAGATAGATAGATAGATAATGATAGATACATAATGATAGACAGACAGACAGACAGACAGATAGATAGATAGATGATAGAAAACATTCTAATCTTACGTAGAAATTTATAGATCTCTTTGTTTATAATGTTTAGTCCTGCAATAACTTGAAAGCCAAATATATAAAATATTTTCTGTTATTCTGGATCAGAATTGATACAGATCTATTATGTAGACACATATAACTTAGCAGCTGGAACACAAAATGTTCATATTTGTTTGTTTGTTCCTTACTGAAATCATAGCAGGCTAAGATTAAACGAGGTGCAGAGTTGTAACAGAGTTCATATGACATTCCAGTATTAGTATCTTTGCCGCCAAAGCAAAGTTTCTGTTTTCCGGAGTTGAATTTGTGCAGTTTGCAGTAGGTGTACCACAGTCTGCAGCTCAATCTATCTATTCCAGAGATGTCAAACTTGCGGCATCATGTGATGTATTGTGCCTTTTTTCCTCTTCGCTAAACCAGGCATGGGCGTGGCCAGCGTGGGATGCATCTGGCCCATGGCCCATGAGTTTGACAGCCCTGATCTACTCAGAAAGGTTAGAGAAAGCAGGTGGCATGGATGTTTTTTAATCAAGGCAATTTTTTCTTGATCCAATTTAAATTCCAGGTCTGCAAAATTTCTGAATCCTTCAAACTATTTTTATATTGGATTAGTGAGCTATCACTATTTCTACCATGTGAAATAATTAGCACATTTACAATATCTAGGAATAATTTAATCAATGGATGCAAATATACTCAAGTGATACTTGCATACTACGATGCACCTAGATATAACTACCATTTCAATAAATGCATGTATGATGTGCTTTAATGTGGAGAATAATTTAGAAGTAATTTTAAATTACAGATACTCCATGACTTAAAACCATTTCTTTACAACCACTGTTCAAAGTTACAAATGCACAGAAAAAAGTGGCTTATGACTGTTTTTCACACTTACAACCATTGCAGCATCCCCTTGGTCACATGATCAAAATTAGAATGCTTGGCAACTAGCGTGTATTTGTGATGGTTGCAACGTCCTGTGATCACCTTTTGCGATCTTCTGACAAGCAAAGTCAATGGGGAAGCCAGATTTACTTAAGAATCCAGTTACTAACTTAATAATTGCAGTGGTTCACTTAACAACTATGGCATGAAGCATCATAACATGGAGCAAAACTTACATAACAACTCTCTAGTTTTGCAACAGAAATTGTGTCAAATCGTAAGTCAGGGACTAATTATACTTTTAAAATTTGATAGATTAGAAGAAACTTACAAGCACTAAATTCATTAGTAAAACAGTACATATTATTTTGTTCATTATTGGTCCATTATTTCTTTTACAAGAAATTAGACCCTTTCCAGCTTGCAAAGTATAATACTTTCATCCTTGTTTTCATTTTTTGCATAGAACCAAGAGAAAATATGTTTGGAAGAAACATCTAAGATATATTTGGTCGGGCTGTACTATTCATGCAATTCTAGCTATGTTATAATTTCCTGATATTAGTAAAAAGTTTTCAGGAAAACATAGAATTGCTGATAGATGCCATATAGAGAATCAGACTATTACTGAAACCACTGCTGTCTGACTGATTTCTGTCAATCAAACAGAATCTTAGCTTGGGGTTGCTGGGAGTGGACATGGACCTTCTTACAAGCAAGCACATAATATGGTACTGTATCACACATGAAGCATCTGTAAACACAGATAAAGCATCTGTTTACAACTCTTTAAAACAGCTGTGTCTTTTCTCTAGATTGCCTTGCAGACAGATGCTATGGACAAGCTTCAGTACTTGGTTATGCTTCTAGGACTGAATAAAAGAGCTATTCATGATAGCTATTTTCAAGTAGATTTATGTTTTCTTCTTCAACACTAAATAGCATTTTATATTTTGAAAGAAACCACCTTTTGGCTAGTTATGTGACTGAATAAATATGTTCATTTGCCAAGGAACAGAGTGCACAATGAAATAACAGAAAGTGAACCTGATCTGTTCATCAATAATTTCATTAGCAGAGGTGTGCAAAATTTACAACAGGGAAACAAACAGTCTACAGTAAAGCTATAATTGTAGCTAATTTTAATAAAAATCTAATCTAATGAAATAGTCCCTATTGAGAAACCAATTTCAATATATCTTTTTATACACATAGTTATGCAATAATTACATGGTTGCAATATAATATAACAAAAAGAATGGCTGTGTTCTGGATCCCACCAGCTAGGGAACAATGACTGGTAGGTCCCAGAAGATAGCTCCCAACCTATGGATTGTTCTTCCTCTGGAGATTAGGTTGGCCCCAACTCTGCTGGCCTTTCATAAAGCCCTGAAGATCTATTCTATCTCTAGGCCTGGGACCCTGAGTATACAACAGGTTCCATCTCTAGGTGGATGACTTCAGTTGATTAATTGATTAAATAAATAAGTACAATGAAAGTTATGCCATTCAATCTGAGAACACATGTCACTAAGATAAAGCATTTTGTGCTTTGGCTTTCATTATACTTGAGTACTAAAGCATCATAACCATCCCATTTCCATTCCTGTAGTGTTGTGGTCTCCAAACCTGGCAACCTTAAAGCTTGTAAACTTCAACTCCCAGAATTCCTCAGCCAGCCATGCATCCAGCATTACTTTTAAGACTCCTAGCATAGCAAGCTAAGGTGTATTCCATTATTTTGTGTGTTTGACAACAGTAGGAATCAAAGAAAAAAAAATATGGCAAGACATCCAGCACACTTAAACAGTTCATTCTATCATATAGATGGTCACAAGGCAACACATAATTATAAAAACAATAAATCAAATATGACCCCAGTTCTGAAGTTCATAATTTTAGGTCTCTCTTAAAATGTCACAACTAGCAATTCAACCATATACTTTATGGTATATAATCTTTTATGTTTCCTAGTGAAACAGTGAGCAACTGAAAGATAAAGAATTCAATTCAGGTCACCTATAACCTTGATGGAGAGTAGAAAGAGAAATTAATTCTGTAAACTATGTGGTTTATGGCATGGAAAATAAAATATTTGGTAAATATAAATCTAAAAAGAGAACTGAAACAAAACATTGGGTACAAACATCTTCTGCAGAATATATTTTATTGCATTTCTTATAACATGGCTTTATGTCATCTCCTCTCCCCAATCTGTCAGCATTTTGTGACTTTAGACGCATTTTTTTTTGGACAGATTTGTGTGTTTGTAAGTCCCTATAGCTCTTTTTTCTTTAAAGTGTTTTATCACGCCACAAATATTAGAGACTTCCTGAATCACTTGAAACCTCCATTTTGTATCTAAAAGGTCCTGCCTGGGCTTCATAAAGACTGGCATTTACAGAATTGAGGTTACATTTAGTATATTGACACAATGGTAGAGATATTTCTTTGTAGAACCCAAGGTTAATGAATATTTTCTTCTGTTGTCTCACACAAATTAAGTGTTTAGATTTCTATATCTTCCTTCAAAATCTATACAGCATTCAATCCTGTATCTCAAAATCAAAAGCATACAAATAGTAAAGGAAGAGAGACAGCTCCAGTAACTACTACCACTACTACCACCACTACCACCACTACCACCACTACCACCACTACCACCACCACCACCTCCTCTTCCTCTTCCTCTTCCTCTTCCTCTTCCTCTTCCTCTTCCTCTTCCTCTTCCTCTTCCTCTTCTTCTTCTTCTTATCAGTTGACTTGCCTAGAAATGGAGAAAGCTTATGTCAAGCCATGTGGTATAAATGGAGCACTTGCAAGCCTTATACCATCCCAGTGGTCCTAGTTGGTCTCTTTCTATTATCCTGACTTCCTTGGAATGTTCATGCCTACCATTTTGGTGCAGTGGGAAAGCAATTGTGACTTTCTTCTTGCACGCCACCTGATTGTCATGGCCTGTGGTCTGTCACCATTGGGGTTTAAGAGGTTTTTATTGAGGTTCCACCACAAAACTGTGGTAGACTAAAGCACGTGTGACTAAAGCGCGGTGACAAAACCACACTGTCAAAACCGCGCGACAACAGCGCGCCGACAACAGCACGTCGACAGAAGCGCGCTGTAACATAACCCTAAAAATAACCCTAAACCTAACCCTAAACCTAACGCTAAACCTACCCTAAACCTAACCCTAAACCTAACCCTAAACCTTACCTTAAGTTAAATCGCGCTTCTGTCGGCGCGCTTTTGACATCGCGGTTTTAGCGCCGCGGTGCTGTCGGCGCGCTTTTGATGTTCGCGGTTATGTCGTGCCACATTTATTGAAACTCTACCTGTATGTTCAGATCATAAGCAATACAGAAATTTCAATTCAGTAAGTCTTTAAAATGAAGCAGGACACTTCTTTTTAATCTGATGCCAGCTTTACCCTGCAAGAAGACCTCTTTAGATTGAATTTATCTTCAGGATGTCAGTAAATGTGTGTCTTCCTACTTCATGAATGCTAGGTGCTCTGAAGAGGAATGGAAAACTATTGAAGCATTGTCTAGGGAACATGCAGATATTCTTCATATTACAATTATTTCTGATAAATATGACTTAGTAAAAATATTTACTTTTGTTGAATCTTCCCAAGAGTTTCTTTGAAGTAGCCATAAATAATTGCTTTTCTAAAAACTCTGGCTGTGTCTTTATAAAGGGACAAGGAAGTCATTTGTCCTATTATAGATTATTCTTTCTCTTAAGCATATCTTCTTCTGTAATTTCAGTTTAGCACATACCTCATTCTTACCAAATGAAATAAAATATGCTTTTTTGAAATACATGTTTTTGTTTGAATTAACCTTTCCCAAGTATGCTTTTTGTATGCAACAATGGTGAATGTACACATTTGGGAATATCAAATTAATGCTGAGAAATATTGCTGAAACTCTATCAATTATAGGAAGTAAAGAAGTATTAAAATCATCTAGCTTTTAAAGATGTACTGTACTCTAAATCATTTCTTTTGTATTCTTTTTAGTTTTAAAAAGGAAAAAAGAAGTAGCAGCAATTAATGCTTCTGAACCTACTACATTTCATCATGTGATAGTATATATTGCACAAGACATATCCTTTCCTATTAATGCATAGGTGATCATCTTAAAAGTTATGCTAAGTTTATTACTGAAAACCATTTTTGTAATGGTTCCCACTTCTTAGATCTTATGAGCTTCATATAATCTCTTTTTAAATCTACTTTAAGTAGCCTAGATATAATATGCACATGCCCTATTATTAGAAATGAGATGATTTTGCTCCCCATTCTACAGAATTCAGAGAAGGAATTAAATTTTATTGATTGACAACTTGTTATTTATAACAATATTTAAGTGGCATTCAAAAAGGTAAAGATCCACACCACCACCACCACCACCACCACCATCATACCCTGGGACACAATACTCAAGGCAATTTTTGTTTATTGAATTATATGTGTATGTGTGATACATTACTTCAATTAGCATAAGGCACTATGCACAAGATAGTAACACTGTCTGTCCATGGGGCTTAAGACTAAAGTGTTCTAAATCCACTGCATTCTGTTATACCTGTACCTGTTACCATCACTGGTCCAGTATATAAGACATCATTCTAGAAAGCCTGAGACCATGAGTTTAAGTCCTGCCTTGGCCATGAAAACCAGCAGTTTCACCTTGGGCCAGTCACTCTATCACAGCCCAAAGCATCACATGGGGTGGTTGTTATGGGAAAATAGGAGGAGGAAGGTGTGTTGAATAGCTATTGAGTTATAAGTAAAGAATAATTATTTATTTTATTTAATGTATGGCATTGTTACATTAGCCAGGAGACTACAGTGCTAATGCAGAGTAGTAGTTTGGCTGTCTGTGTACTAGCTCTGTTTGATATAAGCTTGCTTGCTTCCAACAGTGTGCCACAAGAGGGCGAGATAGCTTTGCACCAGAAAGAAAGACAAATTGTACTTCCTGCAGCTCATCTGAGACCTTCTCCCTCCACCAAAGCCACCTTGCAAATGGGCATCACAACTGGAAGGGGTCAATGGCAGCAAGATTCTAACTACCACATGAAATGCCAGCCTATCTCACCACTGAAGTGGTACTTATTTATCTACTCATGTAAAACATGCTTTCAAACTGCTGGTGGGAGCTCACCCTGCCACAGAGTGCTAGGACTCAAACCCCAGAGCAACAATCATCTCCAGCCTCATTAAATCACTGAGCCACCATATCCCTCTGTAAAAATAATAAAGGTAGGATGTGAATAAACAAACAAACAAACAAATAAAATATTGAATATTGTGATAATTTGAATATCGGGAATTAGACTGTAGACTAATCACTCTGCCATACACTTGAAATAGATAGATAGATAGATAGATAGATAGATAGATAGATAGATAGATAGATAGATAGATAGATAGATAGTATAGTATAGTATAGTATAGTATAGTATAGTATAGTATAGTATAGTATAGTATAGTATAGTATAGTATAGTATAGTATAGTATAGTATAGTATAGTATAGTATAAGTTTATTTATAGGCCGCCCTTTTCCCTGACGGGACTCAGGGCGGCTTACAACTTATGTAGGAGGGGATACATACAATGACGTATAGAACAATACATAATTAAAAAATAGAGCAACATTCATCATTCGGGCGGGGACGGATTATAATCTTTAACCCCAGGCCTGACGGGATAGCCAGATCTTGAGGGCTGTGCGGAAGGTCTGGAGGGTGGTGAGGGTACGAATCTCCACGGGGAGATTGTTCCAAAGGGTCGGAGCTACTACTGAAAAGGCTCTCCTCCGCGTAGTTGCCAGTCGACACTGACTGGCAGATGGAACTCAGAGGAGGCCTAATCTGTGAGATCTGATAGGTCGCGAGGAGGTAATTGGCAAGAGGCGGTCTCTCAAGATAGATAGATAGATAGATAGATAGATAGATAGATAGATAGATAGATAGATAGATAGATAGATAGATAGATAGGCAGGCAGGCAGGCAGGCAGGCAGGCAGGCAGGCAGGCAGGCAGGCAGGCAGGCAGGCAGGCAGGCAGGCAGGCAGGCAGGCAGGCAGGCAGGCAGGCAGGCAGATTTCTATTCATAAATGCTGATGTATAAGAGAACATATAAGGATATTTTGCCAGTTAAAAAAAATAAGGTTATGCATTTTATCTAGGGGGTTAGACATTAACACTAGCAACCTGAGTAACCAAAATATGATTGCTGATTCTGGTAGTTTTAAACATTCGTGTTGCTTCAAACTATTATATAAATTGCAAATAACAATATTGTATAGTTCTGTGCAGTATTATACAGTATTAAAAGAAACAACCATTATTCCATATGTTTGTTTTTGTGTTGTTTTCCCTTTTTGGGTTACATTACAATAAAAATGCTGATGCTTGTAAAATACAGATCATGGAAAATATTAAAACAAATTAGTCTCTGACTGAATAGGTTTAAAACGCTTATGATAATATTTGGGTAGAATTTTATTAAATCCCTGAATACTACAATGCAGAGCTAGTTAAGGGTGGAGGATAAATTATAAGACCTAAAAATTCAGTCCAAGGCTAAGATACTAGCTGGGAATTCTGGACCTGTGATCTATACAAAGACAATTACATTTTTAGAAACCTGAGAGAGATCCAAGTTCAATTTCTTTCTGTTTTTTTTAAAGACTGATGATGGCATTTCATTAGTAGCTTGAGTTTTCTGGGGCAAGATTGTAGAGTATGTAAACAGACAGTGGCACCCAGTGGTGGGATTCAAATAATTTAACAACCGGTTCTCTGCCCTAATGATTTCTTCCAACAACCAGTTTACCAAACTGCTCAGAAAGTTTTACAACCGGTTCTCCCAAACTGGTGCGAACTGGCTGAATCCCACCACTGATGGAACCTCAAACTGAGTAGGAGTACCTAAAACAAGTTTACTTGTTTTGAGTACCAAAGGAAAATGTTGGAAGATAAATCATCAGAGTTAAATCCAGTGAGGATTTAAATTGAGTAGCAGCCTTCAGGATAAAATGGTGCATTAAATTGTGTAATAGTTTAGTCCGTTGTGTTGTATCTGGGATGTTTCACCTTCACTATGCCTACTGGGAAGAAGCTTGACATACTAGTAGTCTGCTTCCCAGTGTTGCATCTGTGACCTGGGACTTTATAGTCTCCCTTGTAGAGTCTCTCTTTCTGCATACAAAGAAATAAAGATATATAAAATGAATCTATATTAAATTAAATCAAAGTGCATTTAGATGAAATTATGCATATTAACATATTTCTCCTGAGGTTATACTGTAGGCCTAATCATGGGAGTATGTCTGACTGAAAGAAAATGAAATATACTTCTGATTGGGCATATATCAGATTCTGCTGTTGATCACTTGTAAACAACATAGTAAAAAATGATGCTTTCTGAAAAGGCCGAGATGATGGCTTATTCATGTGTCCATCAGTCCAAAATTCTGGAGAATGAATACTACATGTCCCATAAATGAAAAATAACAAAGAAGATCAAATAAAAGATTAGATTTAGTTTAATGATCCATTTTGTAAGAATATTAACTCAAGGTAGATATGAATTTTAAGTTGCAGAATGCTCTCTTATACACATCTTAGAACGTATGTATCTAACAAATTTGAAATGTATTTTAATAAATTTCAAAGCATCAATACTACCGTAGCACGTGTCCTTTCCATTTGAAATGAATATGCATTGCCCCAAAATAGTCTTGAGGAATGGAAGCATAATTAAAACATGAAGCAGCCCAATATTTCCTGCTAGCTTTGCAATCATCATAGAGACAATCATTTTATTTCTTTTATCCCTCTTAAGCAATATTAATAATTTAGTCCTAATAAATGTTTTATTTATTTATTCAATTTATATATCCAATTCAATTTATTTATTCAATTTCTTTACTCCCCCCATCTCAATCTAATTGACTCAAGATGGTAAACAATATCACAATTAAAATAATAAAAACACAAATTACATGTAGACAACTGAAAATTATCATAACCAATACAGAAAAATTAAGAGTGCATTAGTGTGCAAACTCAAAAAAACAGGAAGCCCTAAGAGTTTCAGAACCCCAAGCTTGTGCACATAGCTGTGTCTTTAGAACTTTACAAAATGCTAATAAGGTCAAGGCCATCCTGAGCTCCAAAGGAAGAAAAGTCCACAATAGCAAGGACTAATACTAAGAAGGCACACTTCCTGGTCCCTATCAGTCCACGTTCATTGACTGATGAACCTTATAGCATCCCCAATCTATTATATCAAATTAAATGGGTAGAAAAAATTTGAAGAAGATGGTCCCTTAGGTAACCCAGGCCCAAGCTATATAAAGTTTTAAAAGTGAACTATACCCAGAAACACATTGGCAGCCAATGCAGATCCCATTGCAAGTGTAATATAATTGACACGATTAACTACCCAGCCAGCCATGTTTTGTGTCAGCTGAAATTTTGGAATAGTCTTCAATGGCAGCTCCATGGAGAATTCATTATGGCAGATCAGTTGAGAAGTAATGAGGGCACGAGTGACTGGGAAGCCCACTGGTCCAAGAATGGACGTAACAGGGGAAAAACCTGAAAGTGTGCCAAGGTCTTTGTAGCCATGACTGTCTCCTACTCTTAAATAGAAGCTGTGAGATCAAGAGGACCCTCAGATTATGCACTCATTCTGACTGCAGCACTGCTATCCCACACAGTACCAAAGATTGAAGAATCTTGTTTCCATCAGATGTAAATACCAAAAGCCATTCGGTCTTACCTGGATTAAGTTGGAGCCCCATCCAGGCCTCTACAGCTTTCAGACATGGGAAAAAGACATATATGGCATCACTCAACAGGCCAGGAGTAAAATGTATAGCTGGGTATCATCTGCATATTGATGGCATCTTACTCAAACCATCAGATCCTCTCACCCATCAGTTTCATATACATATTAAATAGGAAAGGAGAAAGAACCAAGCATCCTGTGCGGCATCTACACAGTCTGGCTCTCTTTCTTCCTGCCAACAGGAAGCTGGCCTCAGGGAAAAGAGGGAAACCATGCAAGCGATTTTATCTTCCAGATGTCTGGCATATCTGTCACAATTATCCCATGGTGATCTATGATATTATTCCCTCCTAGGTGCGACTGAATCACCCAACATAGGGCCACCAAATGATTATCTATAGATGAAACTAATGTAGGGTGACCAGACGTACCGATTTCAGCGTGACAAGCACGATTTTTAACCATTTTTCCCGCGTCCCTCCGCCTTTTAAAAAAGTCCCGATTTTTTTCTGGCTTCATGTTGAAAGCCCAGTGGATTTGCTTAAGAAATCCTAACCGGGGCAAGACAAAAGACACCCTGTCTAAATTCCCTCTCTCTGTCTCAGTACTTTCACTGAAGATATTAAAACGTTAAAGCAACAAAATGGACCTCCCCCACGCCGCGCCGTTTACCTTATTTTATAAGAAAAAAATGATCTAGTACCATAGAGCTGCAGGAAATGGCTAGAGGGGTCGCCAGTGTTACTTCCTGGATTTTCCGGAGGGGAGGGGCACGGAGGTTGGAGGACTCTCCAAAATGGTGGGAAAAGAAACTTTCTGGTAAGTGTGCTGGGTTTTTTTCTTTTATTTTTTAATGCATTTTAAAATAATGTAGGTTTTTAAAAATGTGCAGCTACTATTTTTTTATTCAAAACAATATGTGTAACACTATGATGTGCCATGGAAAAATCATTAAAAAAAACCTGAAAGAACAAAAGGGTTTTTTTAGGGTATTTTCCTGATCAAAACTATAATTGTTTCTGCATGACACCCTTAATGACAAATAGCCAACTAAATAGTTTTATTTCCTTTATTGTATGTGATTATTCAAGTCCAAAAACTGAATTAATTGGATAAACTCAGCTCCACAATTTACTAAATATACAGTTACAGGAATTCCATGTATAGTATGCTGTCTCTTAGGGTTTATTGAACATAGGAGAATAATATGAGAGGGATTTGATGTAAAATAAGCTCTTTTAATGAATTCAAAATCAACGCAGCAGGCAAGACATGGGAGTGAACATAATACACACTTTAACAATATTTTTTTTCCTTTTAGCCATCAAATACTGCAGCAAGTGTGTCAGTAATAATAGCAAGACAGGCATAGGATTTTCCAGCCAGGTTAATTTTACTTTTTTATGGTTTTGATGTTGTATTTAATTTTATCTGTATTAGAAACTTATGAAGGCTGTGCAACATTTTGAGGTGATATAGAGTATGTAAAGGCATGAATACAGTAGAACCTCTGGTCACAACCATAATTCATTCCATAACTTTGGTCGCAAACTGATTTGGTCATGAATCAAACCTAATTTTGGAAATTTGGCGCTTACAAAAAAAATGGTGCAGAAGGGGAAATCAGCAGTGGGGAGAATGTGAATATTTTGGTCAGAAGCGTTCGTGACCAGAGGTTCTACGTATAACATCTTCACTTAAGACTTAAGATTCACTTAAGATACAACATCTTCACTTAAGATTCACTTAAGAACTGTGGCAAGAAAGGTGGTATAGTGACCAAAGTTACAATGGCATTGAAAAAAGTGATGACCATTTTTCACACTTAGCGACCATTTTCACACTTAGTGACCGTTGCAGCATCCTCATGGTCACGCGATCAAAATTTTGATGTTTGGGAACAGATTCGTATTTATGATGGTTTCAGTGTCCTGAGGTCATATAATCACCTTTTGACAAAGTCAAATGGGGAAACCAGATTCACTTATGTTACTAATTTATCAGCTGCATTTATTCACTTAAGAACTGTGGCAAGAAAGGTGGTATAGTGACCAAAGTTACAATGGCATTGAAAAAAGTGACTGATGACCATTTTTCACACTTAGTGACCATTTTCACACTTAGCGACCATTGCAGCATCCTCATGGTCACGTGATCAAAATTTGGATGTTTGGCAACAGTTACAATTTATATTTGTAAATTGTAGTTATGTTGAAATAAAAAAAAACATTACAATACTATTTTTGCGTTGTATGAAAATTTTTGTTGCTCCGTATCAACCCCTCCCCCCCCCGAGTCAAAGGTGTCCCTCTTTACCAATCTGAAAATCTGGTCACCTTAAACTAATGTGGAGAAATAGTTAGATTTCACCAACCTTATGATCCTGAGGTAGGCTCTAATAATGGCTATAGTTCTTGTTTGATGGTCTTCACTCCTTATCTTCTGTCCATAGGATATCCAACCAGTAACTGGAAAGGGCTGGACTAAAAGACACCACTGAGGCACTAACCATAGCAGCATTAGAACAGGCCTTGAACCGGATCCATTGAAGCAGGGGTCTACCACACTAGATAGAACCCAAGATGCAGACTGTGTAGACATACATAATGGCAGAGGCTAAGATGCAGGCAAGAACAACATACACTAAACAGAATAACCAAGTAGCTAGCATTGTGCACAGGGACATCTGTACAGTGTGTGAGTTAGACCCGCCCAATCCAGATGAAATGGTGATAAGTTACTAAAATTGTTTATATAGGTTTGGATGAAGAGGGAAATAATTACTTTACATGTTTTTATTTCTACACATGAAGGTATAACAATGCTCTCTTACACGGCTTATAAATATGTTACTGATGCTACTCCAACAATGCATTTCTTTGTCATTGTGTGTTTAGGGACCATTAAAATGTGACGTTATGATAATTATAAAATTGGAAATTGTGTCAGGTCATGCCAAATAGAAAGGACTTTGAGAAAATGCTATATTAATTTACTAAATTAAGCCCTTATTAATAGATTCTTTTTAAAAACACCAATAATTTGAAACCAGCAGCTCACTAATAGTTGAAATCCCAAAGGTTAGTATAAAACTAAGTTAATGGGTAAATCCCTTTGCAGCCCTCAAAATTCAGGTTTTCCCTGCCCTCAGAATAGTTCAGAGTGTTTTGTTTCCAGCATCCATCAGAGAAGTGAAGATATAATTATTCTAACACCCTCACTTAATTAATTATGCAAATTATCATGCACCTCTGTGTTTTTCCTTGTTTGAATACATAATTCTATATTTATGAATATGTATGACTTGCTGTTTGCCAGACTGCCCATTACAAAGTCAGAATTGCTGGGAAATTAGGTATGCCTTTTTGTTTTAAATTGCTCAGTATGAAAAAAATAATACCATACTTACTCTGGACGTGGGATAATAAATTTGGTTAATTTTCCACTTTTTTTTCTTTTCTTTACAGAGTTTCTGCCATTTGTATACTGCCTCACTCCAGTTGGACGTAATGAATGTATGCATTAAAACTTCAGTTTTGAGTTTAACAGACTTTAGTACAAGTTGCAAATTTTTCAAACTTCACACACATACATCCACTGGGTTTATTGTATCGACTCCCTTTATCTCAATTGCATAATTAACCGAACAATGTAAATAGATGCAAGTAACACAAATTTAGATTTAATAGGCATTCAGATTTGACATGGGTCCACTCTTTTTGAATAGTTTGTCAATAGTAACTGAGATTTTGCTGTATATAGTGATGTCTCATTTCAAAAGCTAGGGAGCGTGTATTGTAACAGCAGACAAAATATACATCAGGCCATTTATTGGCTGCCAGCTGGATACTAAATCCAGCTACCTAGAATCACTGAAAGAGAGTGGGCAGCCATATAAATTCCCTAAATAAATTAATAAATAATGAATCACACATTTTTCCTCCTTATATTTTTTTAAAAATGTATCTCCTTAATGGACCCTATTTGTTAAAATATAATGCAGCCTCTTTGCTAAAGTTGACCAGTTTTTGATTTGGTAATTTTTTGGCTGACTGGGGTTCTTAGTATTCTGTGACCTTAGTTGCTTTGTGACAGATATTTCATTATTAGGCTAAGTAACATAAGGGCATAAGACTGTAACATTTTGGGGTTATTTATATTTGCTGCAGCAGCTAATCTTGCCAATTTTAGTTGGAATTTATATTTTCCTTGTTTAATTAAGGTATTTGTTCTTCCCTAATCTGGAGATGCTTCCTGCTTATTTGGGTGCTGGTTATTAGGAAGGTGCTAGACTATTTGATTATATTTTTTAAATGGTACATAGATGAGGTTAATGTGTTTGTTGATGACTAACTTATCAAAAAGCCAGACTTCAAGGAATTTCATAGTTTTTCATTTGGCTTGAGTGAAAATATCAATAGTTTACCTGCTGAAGTTTGAAATGATCTATGTGTTTGGAAATTAAGAAAATTCTAAGTTTTTTGTCAAATTTATATGGCCACTCATTTCATAAAAAATGATTCCTTCTTCTGATTATCTTCTGACTATCAGTTGATGTTTGTGGATAAGTTTGGTTAATTTTCTACTTGTCTGTCTTACATAATGTCTTTACAATACTTGCACTATTACTCTGATTTTACTTCTTTGATTACTGGATATTTGGATTTGTTCAAGATGTTTTCAAGAAATTTTGTGCAATTGCACCATGAGCTTCTAATAATCTGTTGGTTGTCTTGGAAATGTTTTGGGTCTCTGGGAAAGTTGTATTTTTAATAGGCTAAGACAGTTGTATGGTGATAAATTGTGAATCTATATATCAGCATCCATTGCGATGGAAGATAGTCTCTTTCCTCTTTTTGGAATTCTGGAATATTTCAGTATGGTTTTCTTCATCTGATATGTTTTTCCAGTGCCTACTAAAAATAAAGATTCCCCCACACATTTGTGCTATTTTTTGTGGCTCTAGGAGTAGTGCTCATCTCCCTTTCGAGGCTGAAGAGCCAGCACTGTCCAAAGATATCTCCATGGTCATGTGGCCAGCATGACTAAATATCAAAGGTGTACGGAGCACTGTTACCTTCCTACCAAAGTGCTCCCTGTTTTTCTATTTGCATTTTTATGTGCTTTTGAACTGCTAGGTTGGCAGAAGCTGGGACAAGTAACATAACCTCACTCCATTACGCAGGGCTAAGGACTCAAACCTCTGAACTGCTGACCTTCTAATCAACAAGTAAAGGTAACAAGCTCAGCATCTTAGCCACTGAGCCACCGCATCCCTATACTATAGAGATATTAATAGTAGCCTCATATGTTAGATGATGACCTGTGCCACAAACAAGACTTAACAAACAGCAAGTTTGCCATGTTAGTGTGCTCTGTAATTTGATATAGTCTTCCACATATTAAACATTTATGCTCTTTACAGCCATTTGATGGTTCTAAATATTGCATCACAGTCTCAATTATGAAACCTGAGATGGGAATTCCAAAATCACTCTGATTTGTTTGTATTTTTGTTAAGACTGGTGACACCAAAAAGATCAGAGCAAGGCCTTTGTTTATTGCCAGTTTGAAAGGAGAGCAATGGAGCTCTGATTAATTGGCACATCTCTGTTATTTATTGACAATCACTTGTTGAATGATGCTTCTTTCTGAATTCCAGATTTTGATTTTGAAACACACACACACACACACAAAAACATATTAATTCCATTTTTATGTCCACATAATTTGAAGTATTAATAGTTTATCAGCAGATTTTGTTATTGTTAAAATAGCCCAGGTTTGCCTTATTTCAGACTGAGAACACTTGGAAAGTGAAAAGACTGCTTATCCAGCTTTTAACTGTGGTAGAAAGTTGAATGACCACATTTAGCTATCTTAAAGAGCTATAGAAACCAATGATCTGCAGTGATTAATTAGGAAACAGATACAGCCACAAGAAAGAGATGAGTATCTAAATTATTGCTGTCAGCAACTGCAGTAATGATCCATATGGATGATTTTGTTCTGCATTGCTGGAATTTTGCATCTTTGAAGACCTTTACTTAGCTGACTTCTTTCATGCTAAAGTTATTTCAATATCAACTTTCAAGGTTCTTTGTCCTCAATATCTTCCCACACCTACTGTACTTTCTATCCTATTAAATATTCAGTAAACTTTACTTTGTACTTTGGCTATGTTCCATCAATAATATTTCTTTTTAATCTTCTTACAGAGATGAAATTATCAGTCATGGTTAGTGCTCTAAATATTATGTAGCTATTTTAAGTACTTATCAAGCACTAACCCAAGTTGGTATAATATACAAGGAACAAGGTAAACAAAATATTTATAGTCATAACACATTCATCCTCATTTGCAGAATGATACATAGCCTCTTTATAGTCCTACAAAATGTCTAAACCATTGTAATTATCAGTATTATCTTAATTTTGTTCAAACACATCAGGGATTATTTACAATATTTGTTTTCTGTTTCACATTCATATGTTACTGTTTCAGTGACATATTAATAGTTTTGGCCTTGTTTTTTAAGAGGCTCCACTTTCCCAATTTGCATAATTTGTCTTTTCCATGAGACAGGGAAAAACATATTATTATTGCCTTTCAAAATTTTTGTACTGCTGCAGACTCAGAGATTCCTCTTATATCTAGCTATGTTATACAACATAGATTGGAACAATATATTCCAGATCTTTTTTTTTTCATTGTCTACTACATGGCAAGTGTCAGCCTCTGCTTTGCTGCTGCTTCGGCTGCCATTGAAACGGGGAGGGGGGGCATGGTATTTGGGAGGGGACTACTAATTGTGCTGGAGGAAGATTCTGGAGTTTCTGCTGCCTGTCTTACTGCGCATGCGGAGGAGGTTTCCCGCCAAGGCCAACGGCACCGACATTCCATCTTGGTGATGCCTTTCAAAGTTATCTCACACCTGACACTTGGGAGAATTATGATTGGACTGTGACTTGGATGCCAAGGGGTGGGGAATGGGTTATTCTATATATCATTTGCTTTCACGCCTAAATAATCAGTCTTCGCTTTGCTACGCTTCTGTTCATTTATAATTAGTAAAAGTACACTTGATTTCTATTAATGGAGTCTTGTGGTTTTCTTTCCTGATTATCCAATGAAGGAGTGCTGACAGTAAGATGTTGATATTTAAAGTAAAAAAAAATCACAGAACTCCATTGCTCAATTTCTGATAATAAACATTAATTAGGCCCTTGACATTTTTGCCATTTTTATGCTCTGACATAAAATGTTTATTATTATTACTATTAATAGGCAACTCCATACTGTATTATTTAAAACACAGTGATTTGTTAAGATTGTATAAATGTATTTTGACCTTTCCTTTTCCTTTATTTTAGTAGCATGCCAAGTGTCATATTTGAAAAACAGTAGACAAAACCAGAACAAAAACTAAAATAGCAATTTTATATACCATTCCATGGTACTTTTTAGTACTCTCTGGATAGTTTACAGAATCAGTGTATTGTCCCTAACAATCTGAGCCCTCATTTTATCAGCCTCACAAGCTGAGTCCTCATTTTATCAGCCTTGGAGGATGGAAAGCTGAATCAACCTTGACTCCCATCAGGATTGAACTCTAGGTTGTGGGCAGAGTTTGCCTGCAATATTATATTCTAGCTACTGTGCCACCAGAGCTCCTTTGATTTCAATACACACACACACACACACACACACATACACACACACACGTATGTATGTGTATATATGTATGTATGTATGTATATGTATATGTGTGTGTATATATGTGTGTGTGTGTGTGTGTGTGTGTGTGTGTGTATGTATGTATGTATGTATGTATGTATGTATGTATGTATGTATGTAGATTTTCACAGGTACAGGCCTGCAGACGAGGTCCTACTTCGGCTTCGTGCTTGTGCGAGCTTCTGAAAGTTTTTTTTCTTGCACAAGCACGAAGCCGAAAGCACCAGCCTGAAGATGGTGAGTGGAACCTTGTTGAAATGTCACCAAGATATCTCAATATTACATGGAAAAATACCCGAATACACCAAGACCTACCTACCTACCTACCTACCTACCTACCTACCTACCTACCTACCTACCTACCTACCTACCTACCTACCTACCTACCTACCTACATACATACATACATACATACATACATACATACATACATACATATATATATATATATATATATATATATATATATAAATAAGTTTTGAATGCTGGTTCAAAACTTACAGCTGGTTTATGTATCTCATTTCTAGAGTAAGAACCCATTGATCTGATCTAGAGTAAACCAGTCTGTATATTGATAAGCAAAAGATTGTGACTTTGATTCCTGGTGATTCCTGGAAGGCAACCATGGACTTTTCTTGGAAACAATATGGAAATGGTTTCCCATTGCATGTTTCCAAGATGTATTTTATATATGCAGTCTAGTTTACCATTATGTATTCCTGGTAATCTCATCTCAACAACAATTAGAGCAATTAGCTTTAAGTCCAGACTATTTCTACCATTCGCTTATCATTTTTAAAGGCTTGAATGGCACAGGCCAGGCTATTTGTGGGTCTACCTCTCCCTAAGGATACCTGTTAATTCTCTAGATCAGATAGGGGAGATGCACTGCAGATCCCTTCCCTTGTACACTGTCATCTGGTGGGTCCCTTTTCTGATCTATGCCAGCCCTTTGGAGTAGCTTCCTACCTGACATTCTGGAACCCTACTCTTTTAGCCTTTTTGAAGGACATCAAAACTGAACCCTCCCCCCAATCAAGCATTGAACTAATATGGGGCTCAGTCAAGAGATGCCCAGCATGATGAACTGATACATGGTGAAAGGGGCTTAATGTGTTTTAATACTGTCACTTATATTAGCTGCTATTTGGTGGCTAGGATCATTGTATGAGATAGGTAGCCATGTAAATGTTTTAAATAAACAAATTGTACGTGGGAGCTCAGTCCTTTCCATTATTTTCTCACCTGGTTTACATTATTCTCTCTTTATTCATTTATTCTAGAGTTAAAAAAAGAAACTAAGGAGTCATATCACACTAATTCATTTCTGTACCTTACTTTATGTTAAAGCTACCCCTATGTATGCAAATATAAAGCAATTTAATAAGTACAGATAGCATGAAAATTGTATTTCTTAGAAAAACCTAACCTTATTAATGAAGATTAGAAAGATGATACCATACAAAAATAGATGTTTTTTTTAAAAAAAATCTGTATTACATGTTGAGTTATTTTTTTCTCTTAAAACTAAAAGATTTTTAAAAAAATGTATAGTTCATTAATGCTGCTCTCAAATATGTAGAATGAGTTTAATCAGAATAAGATACTGGTGATCAGATTACCCCTTTCTCTGTAAATTACAAATCCCTCTGTGCAATCTATGTATTCAGAGACTTGTAAGGGAAATTATTTCTAAAACTTTCTGCAACTTCCAACCATCATAATAGACATAAAGGCATGTATCACATTTGATCCTGGGTTAAAAGGTTAACACATATGATGCATGGATGTAAGCGAAAGATAAATAATAAAGAATGCTTTGACTAAGTTTATAGAAAAATAGTGAGGCCATAATAGCAGAATTGAGTTGCTCTGCTAGAGAAAATTATATTTATTGGGTTCTTATATAGGTTAAATTGATGTAATAGGACTTTCGGGGCGGGACTTTGCCGTTGGCGGCGGCTTAATTGAGCTGCTCCCAGATTTCTGGCTCGTTATCTACTTAAACACCCAGCAGATATCTCAATCTTCAGGCAAGAAGATTGCAGAGAGAGGCCCAGCTGGTAAGAGCTTTCTTTGAAGTTTGCAGCTTTTTTTTTTTGCTGTGAACGGAAGGGGGGAGAACCAAAGCTGAGTCATACCTCTGGCCAGAAACCTCGGCTGTCTTCACAGCACAAGGCAACCCCTCTTAGGACAATTTCTGAAACTATTTTATCTGAAACTAATACAAGCAGAGCCCGTACCTGAGAACTTTATTTGCTTTTTCTAGGAAAAATCCTAGCTTCAGTGTTATAAAGCTTCCTTTGTGTAACTGTTTCCAAGATGGCGATTTTCTAGCTTTCGCATTTGCAATAATGGTATATCCCTAATTCTTTGGCAGCCTCTCACGAACTAATTAGCTCCACTTCTTTGAAGATTCTTTCTTATCAAACTCTAAAAGTTTTCAAAGACTCTTTGTTGATATAGAGACATTCCAAACAGGGTTTTTTTTTTCCTTTTTTTTTTTTTTTTGCTGAACTGTTTTGGTGTAATGCCAGTCTTTTGAAACCTTCCGTAAACTCTCTGCAAAAAGGGAGGAATTTTTCTTTTTTTTTGTAAACTGCACAGCGGGCTAGCAAAATTTGATTGTGCTTAAAGCAAAGACATAATGGCATCAAAATTAAATCCTGCGAAACTACCTCCTAGATCCACGTCCCCCATACCTGGCACAAAGTTGCAGCCCCCACCCTCTATGCCCCCTAGTGGAGATGTACCAATGAAAGAATTCTTTTTGGAAATGTTCAGAGAATCTAGAGAACAGAATTTAGAAACTTTCAGAGAATTCAGAGATGAAATAAGAAATGAGATAAAAGTCTTATATGATAAATTTGATACTAAGATCACCAAAATGAATGATGATATGATGGGAATTGTAAACGTACTGACAGAATATGTTTCTGGAATGGAAGATAACTTAGAGGTTCTTAATGAAGCTAAAACTAACTTGACATCTAAAACTGAAGTGGTGGAACAAAAAGTTGAAAATGCTGAAAAACAAATTATTATGATACAGTATAAACAGATGGAGCTTGCATTAAGAATCAGGGGGCTGCGCGAAGAGAAACAGGAGAACTTAAAGCAGATGTTTTCAGAGGCTTTTGACTGTCTGGTGGGAAGACCGGGATCCAATTTTGATTGGCAGATTGACAAAATTTATCGCATTAATTCTTGGGCGGCAAAACAGAAGCAACTCCCCCGAGATGTGGTAATATACTTTGTTACAAGAGAGTTCAGAAACATGATACTACAAGAGTCCTATAATACCAGGCTTCAAATTGGCGGACAGGATTTGATTGTCTTGAAAGAAATACCACCTCAAATGCTAAGAGCCAGAAGAGATTATGCTTTTTTGGTGGAAGAGCTCAGAAAGCGTCAGATACAGTATAGATGGGATGTCCCATTTGGTATCATAGTTACATTTGACAAGCAAAGATATCGTCTCAACTCTGTATGGAAAGCTCGAGATTTCTATCATAAGATTCTGAAGGTGGGACACCCTGAATCATCGGGATATGGAGAAAGACCATGAGAAGGACAAGATAAACAGCAAACCACACAACTACCAGACAAAACGTACCATCTCCCCCTCCCGGAAGAGCAAGGGGTCAGGGAACAAAGACCTAACTGTACGACCACCAGACAAATGGAAAAACAAGCTACAACGCAACAATCTCAACAATCACCGGCCATTGATCAAGGAGTCACAGCAACAAGCTCAGAAGCCGTGGGAAGAGCCAGACCAAAAGTTAGACAGGCCATGCGGGAGGCTCTAAAAAAGCTTCAGGCAACCAAAAATGACAACTAAGATTTTGACATGGAATGTCAACGGACTGAACTCTCCACAGAAGAGAAAGAAAATATTTCATTATCTCAAACAGTTTAAGAATGATATAATTTGTTTGCAAGAAACTCATATCAAATCAACTGATCAAAAATATTTGTTTAATCCCAAACTTGGTCAACATTTTGCGACCTCTGCTACGGAAAAGAAAAATGGCATAGTTGTATACTTAAGAAAAGACATTAAAGCCGAGCTAATTGAAGCAGATCCCTTTGGAAGATATATCGCACTAGACTTAATCTTAGAAGGGAAAAAGACATTACTTTTGGGAATTTATGCTCCTAATCAACAACAAGATGGATTTTATAGAAATCTCCATGCTAAATTAGTACAGTGGGACTTTAAGTCTTGTATACTATTGGGTGACTGGAATGGCGTGATTGACACTAAAAGAGATAAGAAGACATCTCGCCTGAACACTAAATTCCGAGCTAAGTTACCCAAATCTTTTTTTGACATGATGGACGATTTCGAATTGCGAGATGTTTGGCGCGAAAGGAATGCAGAAGAATATGACTTCACCTTTTTTTCTGATAGACATCAATCTCTTTCAAGGATTGATTTTATACTAATTACTAATGATTTACTTTCTAGGGTGAAGAAGACAAAGATTGCGGCGAGAGTTCTTTCGGATCATAACCCAGTTTGGATGGAACTGGGAAGGGTAGTGCAGGCAAGAAGGTCTTGGAGGTTGAATGAAAATTTATTTAGATATGAAAAGTACATTAATGATGGTAAAAAATTGTTATCTGAATACTTTGTTCTCAACATGAATAAGGGTACATCTATGGAATATGTATGGGATGCAAGCAAAGCGTATATGAGAGGAGTACTGATGAATATAAACAAAATACATAGACACAAACAAGGGCAAAAACGAAAAGAATTGGAAGAGGAAATTAAAGGGAAAGAGTTGGAACTAACACTGAATCCAGGCGATATAAAGACTAAGGAAGCAATCTCCATATTAAAATCCCAATTTGATATGCTGATCTCTGACCAGGTAGCCACCAGTTTATTATATGCAAAACACAATACTTTCTGCAACGCAAATAAACCCGGCAGGTGGTTGGCTTATCAGATTAGGAAAAAAAGGAAAACTCGAAATGTATCCAAATTGTGTTATAGAGGGAAGGAGGTGTTTCAACAGGAGGCGATCCAAAAGGCATTTCGGGAATTTTTTACAGAACTGCACAAAGGGGACAAAATTAGGGGTTTAGATATAGATAAATATTTAGATAAAGAGAAAATCCCCCTAGTTAGAGAAGAACACAGGCAAAAGTTGAACCAACCAATAACCTCTGGGGAAATTCTGCAGGTAATTAAACAACTAAAGTTAGGGAAAGCACCAGGTACAGATGGCCTAACAGTGGTTTATTATAAAAACTTACAGTTAGAAATGGTAGAACCTCTTAGAGAATTATTTAATAAAATTCAATCGGAAGGTAAAGTGCCCCCATCATGGAAGACAGTGTTCATATCGTTGATACCCAAAGAAGATCAAGATATTACTCAGCCAAAAAATTATAGACCTATTTCATTACTTAATGTAGATTATAAAATTTTTACTAAAATATTAGCAAATAGGTTAATGGTGGTTACTCAACAATTGATACACACCGACCAAACAGGTTTTATACAGGGGAGACAGATGAAGAGCAATGTTAGATTAATCATTAATGCTTTAGAATATTTGGGAAAGAACAATCAAATCCCTGCTGCATTCGTATTTTTGGATGCTGAGAAGGCCTTTGATCGAGTTAATTGGCAATTCCTGTTGAAGATATTGCAAAAAATGCAGATAGGAGATGGCTTTTTACGGTCAATTGGTGCAATATATCAGCAGCAAACAGCCCAAATCATAGTCAATGGAAGTTTAACAGATTCCTTTCAAATCGAAAAAGGTACAAGACAGGGCTGTCCTTTGTCCCCACTATTGTTCATTATAACTTTGGAAGTATTGTTGAATAAGATACGGGGCTTGGATGGTCTAAAAGGGATCAAGATTAGACAGCAAGAATATAGAGTCCGCGCCTTTGCGGATGATTTGGTCATAATATTGGAACAACCGCAGGAATCCAGTACGGTCTTAATGAATACGATTAATCAATATGGTCAAGTCTCTGGCTTTAAAATAAATTTAGGAAAAACTAAAATATTAGCTATAAATATGAATACTAAGCAAAAGGAAGAATTAGGAGTGATGCTAGGATGTGAGGTAGTTAAAAAAGTCAAATATCTTGAAGTTAATATTTTAACTTCAAATGAGAAATTATATAAGCATAATTATGAACCACTTTGGCATAGTATACAGACGGAGATGAAAAGGTGGGAGAAATTGCATTTATCTTTGCTGGGTAGGATAGCGGCAGTGAAAATGAACATCTTACAAAAAAATTTATTTCTTTTTCAAATGTTACCAATACTCAAAAGAGATGCGAATCTTTTAGAATGGCAGAAGGGTATCAACAAATTTGTATGGGCAGGAAAGAAGCCGAGGGTAAAGATGAAAATAATGCAAGATGTACGTGAAAGAGGAGGATTGAAATTACCTAACTTAAAATTATATTATGATGCAGTGGCATTATCTGCAATTAGTGACTGGACCCATTTAACTAATGATAGAATATTGAATATCGAGGGACATGATTTGGTATATGGTTGGCATGCTTATTTGTTATTTAATAAAAAATTGGATAAGAATTTTAAAAATCATATTTTAAGAAATGCTTTATTGCGGGTCTGGAAAAAATATCAACACAAACTAAACGATAAGTTGCCCATGTGGGCAATTCCTAGACATGCAATTCAAAATATGAATATAGAACAAAAACACGATAGAACCACTTACAGACAACTTCTTACTTCAGAAAGGGGGGTGTTACAATTAAAATCTTTAGAGGTACTTAAAGAGGAGAAGGTAGTTCAAATGTGGTTTCAGTATGGCCAATTACAGGCTAGGTGGAAAATAGATAAAAAAACTGGCTTTGTAAAAGCTGAGGATAATTTGTTTAAACAAATAAGAGATCAAAGCTTAATGCATATAAAGAGGATATATAATGTACTAATACAGATGGATTCTGAAACAGAACTGATTAAAGACTGTATGATAAAATGGACTCAGAATATTGAGGAACCAATAATGCTGGACACATGGGAAAGAATATGGGTAAGAAATGTGAAATTTACACAAGCACAAAATCTGAGAGAAAATTTTTATAAGATGTTTTATAGATGGCATTTAGATCCCAAAAAGCTTGCTTCTATGTATCCGAATGTACAGCCTAAATGCTGGAGATGTGGTTCTCTTGACGCTACATATTTTCATATATGGTGGACATGTCGTAAGGTTAAGGCATTTTGGATAAAAATATGGTGGATCCTGCAAAATATCTTCAAAAGAAGGATAAAATTCACCCCTCAGTTGTTTTTACTAGGTATATGTACTGACTTTACAGCGGTAGAGATTAACTTGGTTCTGTACTTAATAACGGCAGCAAGACTACTGGTGGCGCAATACTGGAAGAAGAAAGACGTGCCTACAACTCAAGAATGGACTTTGAAAGTTATAAACTTAGCCGAAATGGCAAAAATTTCAGCATATCTTAAAGAACATTCAAACGAGAGATATAAACGAGACTGGAAAAAATGGATTGATTATACACAAAGCAAATATGGGACTAAGAAATTCCAGATAGCCTATGCTTAAGATTAGCAATAACTTAAACTGTTTAAAGTTTGGGTAACAGTAAGAAGCTGAGTTCAACGTAGAGATTTTATCGACCTTTTTTTTTTCCCCCTGCTTTGTTTTAAGACATTTTAGACTGTGTTTGCTAAAAAATTATACCGTGTACGGGCTCTGGGAAGTCGGGGAGAGGGAAGGGAGGTGGGGTTCTAGGGGGAGGGGGAGGGGGGAAATATAATATGTGTTAGATCTTAAAGCACATGATTGCACTTGTATACTGTGGCTTTTTAATGTTAGTGTAAAAATAGGACAAGCTGAACATATTGGTAGACAATAGAGGTACACCAAAGGGAGGAGTAGAGTGAAAGAAGAAGGAGGGGTGGAGAGGGTGGGGGAGAGGATTGGAGGCAGGAGGAGAAGGAAGGGAGGGAATGTATTGAGAGAGAGGAGTGATAGAGGGGGAGGGGAAGTAGGAAGTAGAGGGGTATGTTGGAAGGAAGAATGAAAGTTGGAGGGGGGTGAAAGAGGGTGTATGGTGGGTCAAGGTGGTATATTGGGTTTGTATTGTGGGGGGTATTGTCTATAAAAGCGAGGGCTGTGTTTATTATTCAATGTTATATGCCACGGTTATGCACATTATACATGTGAATAAAATGGAAATAAACGTATTTTCAGGAAAAAAAATGATGTAATAGATATTCATGGTTGAGTAGAGAAAAATGGAGAATAAATGTTTTGTGTTTCTTCATTATTTCTTCTATATTCATTGTTATTGGAAGGCTATAGCCTTCAAGTTCTTTTTTAAAAAAAAATGCCATTGTTGTCCTCTTGCTCTGGGATTCAATTCATTTGCAAAGAAATAACTCTGAACTCTCCAGTGATTTTATGAACCTGAGGAATATTAGAATTCTTTACTAAAAATGTTGTATTTCTTCTTATCTTAAAAATGATTTCTGGCTTTCTTGATACTCTCACATACCACAGTACATCACATTGGTCTTTTGGCGCATAATCACTGGCTGGACCGCTATGTTCCTGGTATTTATTTATATATGAGTAAAACTCTCCATGTAAGTGGGAACAGTGAAAAACTCTAGCCTTTAAGACTGTTCAGATCTGGAAAAATATTCTACAAGACTAGAATTAAACTTTATTTTGCCATCTGATTGAAGTTCTTGGTCTATCTGAGCTTGGTTGTTACCAGCTAGGAAACATCATCAGTGCAAGTGAGCATGGTTCACCGACAAAAGGGCGAATGACAAAAGCGCGCCCGACTAAACCGCAGTGATTTTTGATTTGATTTGATTTTATTGACATTTGTAGGCCGCCCTTTTCCCTGAGGGGACTCAGGGCAGCTCACATAAAATCAGGGAAGGGGAAATGCAAACAGTAACATAGACACATATAATAAAAACAATAAGCAACATACATTCATCATTCGGGAGGGGCACTATCCTTGTCCCCAGGCCTGACGGGCTAGCCAGTTCTTCAAGGCTGTGCGGAAGGCCTGGACGGTGGTGAGGGTGCGAATCTCCACGGGGAGTTCGTTCCAAAGGGTCGGGGCTACTACTGAGAAGGCCCTCCTCCTTGTAGTTGCCAGCCGACACTGGCTGGCCGATGGAATACGGAGGAGGCCTAATCTGTGTGATCTAATTGGTCGCAGGGAGGTGATTGAACCGCGAGTGACAAAAGAGTGACAAAACCGCGAGTTCTAAAGAGTGACGATGAATGAGCGCTGAAGCGCGATGACAACAGCGCGGCAACAGAAGCGCGCTGTAAACTTAACCCTAACCCTGACCCTAATTCTAACCCTAAACTTAACCCTAAACCTAACCCTAAACCTAACCCTTACCTTTACTTAAATTGCGTTTCTGTCGGCGCGCTGTTGTCGCCACGTTGATGATGTCACGGTTTTAGCACCGCAGTTTTGTCGGTGCGCTTTTGTCCTGTGCGCATTTGTTGGGTCATGAGTGAGCATATCATCAGCTTTTTTATATACAGTATTGTAGCTTCCCTGCCAATTTTAATAGGGATGTGTATTTTTCCTTGGTGGTTCTTTGATTAGAGTATTGTTCTCTGCTTGATTATTTGTCTATTGTTAATCCATGTTTATCTAAATGTTAGATGGTGGAAGGATTGTATTCTAGTTTCATTCCTAATTTTTGTTATTCTTGTTTTTGAATGGCATGTAAATGGGCTTTATCTCAATATGTCTATTGATGGCTGATTTGTCTAAATGCCTGACTTCTTTAACATTTTTGGATTCAGGATGTTAATAAATGGTTGAATTTGTATATATGTTATAAGATTAAGGAGTTTTCATCAGAGATTCTCTTCTATTAGAAATGTTACTGAGCTTTTCTTCCTCTTTCCTATATCCCAGTGAGTTATGGCAGAGCCAGCCTGAGTTTCTTCCTAATATTATCTAGTTTAAAACATTCTATAAGCTCTTTTTGTTTTTATCGCAGCTTCCAAATGCTTACCTTAAGGCAACCTCCATGGTTCTACAAAACACAAGTCAAGCTGAGAAAAAAAACATTAAGGACATCTTTTTTGCATGAAAATAACTGGTGAAACCAGGTGCATCCTGGGACAATTTTTGAATCAAAGTAGATTCATTTTGTTTTAGTGGTTAAGGCACCAGGCTAGAAACCTGTGACTATGAATTTTAGTTCTGCCTCAGGCATGAAAATTGATTGAGTGACTTTGAGCCAGACTCACACACACTCTCAGCCCAAATTAACTCACAGGGTTGTGGCTGTGGGGAAAATAAGAAGAAAGAGCATTAAGTATGCTTGTTGTCTTGAGTTAAAAAATAGTAAAGGCTGGATTTTTAAAAAATCTTGAAGATGATGTAGTGATGAATTTATGTGTCTGTGTGTGTGTATGTATATATATATATGTCTGTGTGTGAGTGTGTGTGTGTGTGTGTGTGTGTGTGTGTGTGTGTGTGTGTGTATAAAATCTAATAGATACCTTTCACCCTGGCTTGGCTGATAATGGATCAGAGCCTGTGGCCTAATGGCTAAGACGTCTGCCTAATATGTAATATAGCCCAGGTACAAATCCCAGTAAGGGTATGGCTAGCTGATGAGAGCTAAATAGCTTGAAATTGATCTATACTAGTCTCCCTTTATTTATTTATCAGCACAAATACAACATATTTGTGTCACAACCCCTGGTATGCGCCAATTATGGGAGGAAGCTAACTGCTTCCATTATCTGTCTATCGGCTCATCACAAGAGTCCATCACGACAGAAACCCAATATTTTTACTGTTGCCTTTGTTACATTTGTTGTATTTGTGCTGATAAATAAATAAAGGGAGACTAGTATAGATCTATTTCAAGCTATTTAGCTCTCATCAGCTAGCCATACCCTTACTGGGATTTGAACCTGTGCTGTGTTGCATCTTAGACAGATGTCTTAACCATTGAGCCACAGGTCCTCCTTCTTATCAGCTGAAGCCAGGGAGGTAGGTATATATTTAGTGTCACAACTCCTGGTATGCCCCAATTATGGGAGGAAGCTAACTGCTAGCTGATGAGAGCTAAATATATATATATATAAACTACTTTCCTTTTATTTTAATTCCCTAGCAAAGAGTGAAGAACAAAATGACTAGGTGATCATTCTTGTTTGTTACTATTTAATGTATCTTCATCTATCTCACTAATGTTAATTGGTTTCTCTTCATGTTATATAATTCTTTCTTTGTAGCTACTATAGTCTCTTGAAATTATTGTCTGTATTCATCCCACAGCACATTAATATAGCATTCAATCATACTGCCCACTAAATGATAAAGAGGGCTAGGATTCTATTTTCTGAATCTGAAAAATTTTAAAGTCTTTTCCATGTCTAATATTATCTTCAACTCATTTGAGTATAATATTAGCACAGGGACTGGATATAAACCAAAGTAGAATTAATTTTGAAGTATTTTTTCTTATTCTTTTTGTACTGTGTGGGCACAATTGACTTAAATCCAATAAAACTTACAAAAATCTTTTATAGCCATAATTATACAGACTATTATAATTCCCTCAGTGAAGATTCCAACATTGCATCTTTCATAATGCATTGCATACCGCAACTGCTTATAGCGTCTAACAGCCAGGTACTTAAATATGATGCTTCTGAAATCAGATTTTTCTATAGGTTCAGTAAGATACTAGATTTGGAGCCAGTTTTCTATTTGGAAAATCACTGGTGTGGAAAGCAAGGAAGAGGATGATTTGTTTGTATGCATGCATTATCTAATCCACATATATATGCAGTATAGAAACACTTTATGCATTTCATGAAGCAGATTTTGCTCCATGATATTTACTAATAAGGCATCCTATTTGTTTGTGAGACAAATTAATCCAGCTATTTTGCTGGAAATTGGCATTGTATTCATTTATTCTATTTTACCCGAGCAAGAAAAAGCATAGATTCCTTCCCCTTGGAAATAAAACCAATTTGTTAGACAGTAGGACTTCTCTGTATGTCTTTTTGTTCTGATTTTAAAAGAACTAAAATGTTGATTGTGTGAATATTTCACCTTTATCTTTGCTTCCTTGAGGTCTTCCCTGTTTATATTTATACTTCCCTGTTTTATGTTTTCCCCCTTTTAACAATCAATAATGTTATCTTACACTTCATCAGTGCCTTGGTTTCACAGAGGTCTGGGTTTAAGAGTCCTGCTCAGTCTTGGAGCTGGGTGACTTAACCATACAGATGAAATGCACATGTATACAGTTCCCAAAATGACAAATAGCAATTGTGAACATTCTGCTTCATAGTACTTTGATACTAAAGTTTAATGCTCTCTAGCCTTACATTTTGCATATATGCCATAGTAGTTTCTGTATGGCATCTATATAATACTACTGATCCAATACAGAAATCGAATAGTTTTTGGATGGTTAATTAAGGAAGCAGTTCTGAGGAATATAACTGCCATTAGAGAAGGTTATCATAATTATAATGCTCAAATAATGCTCATGTTTTAGTTTTTCCAACTTTTTACCTTCATTATTCATAATCTTTGAATGTCGCATAAGTGACATAAATATTAAAATTGTTCATAGGCACATTCAGAATAATTGAGCATTACAATTACTTTTCATAGAAAGAATCATTTTACATAGAGACTATAGAGGATTTTCATAGGAAAGAAATCCATTTATCTTTAGCCCCATATTAGTTTCAGCAAAAAAAAAAAAATGTGAGAGGCAAAACAAAAATATAATACTTGCCAGCCTATTTGGTAATTCTGTTATTGTGTGTGTTTTGATTTAGACCTTGAAAAACCTTGAATAAAATCCAATATTTTTGAGATGCCTTTATATAAATTAATCAATATACAGATAAAGAATGAAAAAGGCAATAAACAAAACTGTAGCCAGCAATACTGATACAGGAAAAAAAAAGATTAATCTATGCCTTATCTATTATTTTGTTCTTGGTGTATAATCAGTTTTCAATAGAATAGATTACTATTTGCACCATATTTTTCTCTCTTTTTTCTCTCAGCCTTTTTTTTTCAGAGAGTAATTGACTCTTCTCTGTAACCTATTAAAATTACATCAATTAGAATATATTTCATTTTGTGTTACTTGAATTACTATGTTGTATCTATATCCTACATCCTATAGAAATTAGAAATATTGTTAGCTAGAGGAAAGCTTACCCTATATTTTCTTTCTTTCATAAAAACAGGAGATGTATATCAACTAAATCATATTTTTATCTATAAGCTTATAGGTACTTACTGTACTTATAGTAGTTGTTGAAGAAAGTTCACTTCCACAAAAATATTTCCTCTTCTCTTCTTTTCTCTTCTTTTTCTCATCCTATTTCTCTTTCTCCCTTTCCTTTCCCTGCCCTCATCCTCTCTATTAACTGATCAGAATTGAACCATTATTTAATAATCTTTTCCATTTATAGGACAATATTTCAAGTACAGCTATGTGTTCTATATTTAAATTTTATCTAAACAAGCAAGCATAATATAAGTAAATGACTCTGTAAAATTGGAGTTTTGATGTTGATGTTTACTGATGTTAGGGGTATGTAATCTTGATTTTTTTGAGCTACACTTGATTTAATTCCTGTAACTCAAATTTCCTTGCCTTGATTTAGCTATCCTGTATTCTATATTTCTTGAATTCAGTAAGCAAAAGTACATCATTTTTTGTTTCTTTTTTATTAATTGCATAGTACTATGCTGCTTAATTTAATATTTTTTACCTCATGGTAATTTCCATTGTATGATAAAGGACACTATTTTAGTTTTGCAGTGTCTAGAAATTGTGACAAGTTGATAGATTTCAATCTATTTTTGTAATAGACATCCTTTTTTTCACGAAGTGAATCGCAGCCACTGACTACTTTTTGAAAACTTGAGAATTGCATGAAATGAAAAATATATTTTAGTTTCCTCTGCTTAGAAATTTGGGCACATTGAAATGTATTGCTGAATTAACTGATTTTTCCTGGGACACTTCAGGATGGAATTAAAGACATGTACAATTATGATTCCATTGAATGAAAAGACTGGAGGAAGGACAATCCACTGTTAATTGCAGAAGGTTAAAAAAGAGGTCAAACTGGTACTAGATTTATAATGGGCTAAATCTCTTGCATATTAGATATATATTTTAAAAAGTTAAAACTATTTCAGTCCAGTACAAGATTTTGGACTAGAAGTGGGAAGATGTGGATTCAAATCACTTTTGAACCATGAAATCTCATTGGCTGGTTTGGAGCTACTCATTCTCTACCAACCCAGACTTTTATGGGGAAAATTGGGAAAGATAATGTGGTGACTGCCCTTTTGAGTTCCTAGAAGAGTGGTGGGAAATAAATACAACAGTTGAAATAAGTAATTTCAACATCAGGCTTCATTTAACAGCTGATAAAAAAATGGTATGATCAGTGCATATTTCATGCATTAATACATATTTTAAGATCCCGGAAGGCAAAAGTATTGTCTTTGTAATGAATAAAGCAAGCATCCAAAAATATGCAAAATTAAAAATATATATTAAAAAAACTGAATAAATGAAGTCAGGAATCAAGATGACTCCAGGGCCATTTTTAAAAAGTTTTTTTTCCTTATCCAAACACACTTTTTTTTGGTTACTGAGTGGTTTCCCCCCCCCCCTTATTTATAGAAATGTCTCACTAACAAGATTCACACTTCTTTGCATCTCTCAGAAAATACTGACTAGGGTGTATATGGGAAAAATGGTTCTTGAGATATTAGTCTTTTCCTTGTGTGTGTGTGTTTGTGCTTTCGAATCAGTGTTGATGCCTGGCTGTTGTTTGGACAAGTCCTTGCAAGTTTTGGGAGGTTTTTTTAGGACTGGGAGAATGAGAAAGAGAGAGCATCTGGCTCAAGATCACTCAGTTGGCTTCCTGCCTAAGATGGAACTAGAAATCTCAGTTTCCTGATTTCTAACTTGATTCTTTAACCACCACACTAAACTGGCCCTCTAAAACCACAATCATGCAGAATTCTAATCTACGGAAAATGCTGCAGGAGAAAGTCCCTTATGCCAGATGTTTGCTTTGCAAGGTGTAGAGGTGACCAGGATAGCAAAAAAAAAAAATGTTTCTCCTCATATAAATGCTTTACCGGAGAAGACCAAATTTCTATTCTAGCCCAGCATTTGATTTTCGCTATAACTATTAGCAACACAATGCTAGTGTTTCTGTGACATTTTTCAGAGATATTACCTTCAAATGAATTTGAAAAAAAAAATATTTAATTAAAATGCTAGTAAAAATCTATTTTGTAACTGTACTTTGGCTTGCTACAATGAATTATTTAATGTTTTGTGCATAACTTCAAAAAATAATTCAGAAAAAGTACTTCAGATCTAATTGAAGCACAGTACATTTCCACTCTTAATTAAAGCAGGTGCATCTCTTTATTTATTTCTTTATTAGATTTATTAGCCACTGCAATACAACTCTTGGTGGACAACATTTTAAATGACTAAAAAACAATATTAGAATAAATAATTAATGTACACACACACACACACAGAGACAGACACATAGACACACACACATTCACACACTGTAAAATGATGGTTCAAGCATAGCAGAAACAACAATCTTTTAGTACCCTAAAACTGACCAATTATTATATAAACTTTCAGTTGCAGACAACTTTATTAAATACATGGAATATAATGATAAAAAGTAGTTATTTATGTATAAATAATTGAGATTTATCTTTACAGTTTTACCATCAAAGACATTTATTAAAATATTCTGCAGTATTTATTTCCATATTAAAGGACTATCACTAACTCCTATAATTTGCTAGTTTCCACTTTATTGCATGCTGTTTATTGGCACCAATAAAACCAATGTTTAATATTCTAGTCCTATGGCATTTTATTTGTTTAAAATGTGCAGCGACAGCAAGGAGAGATCAGAAGTTTCAATTTCATGTTAATAAGAGATGGATTAAAAATGGATGTATGAACTGCACAGCAGATGTGAAAAGTCTTGTAGATGATATAGATAAGGAGTAATTCATGTTTTTGAAAGACTCCAGGGCTTGGAAGCAGACAGAAGGCAAATCAGAGTCCTCTATAACACAAACACAGTATTAATAATTCTTTTCTTGCCCAAGGGAAGGAAGGTAGCTATTTTTCTAATGGTTGAAGAGTGTGGTTATATTTGTTCAACACTTGTTAAATGACAGTGGAAAAAAAATAGCTAAGTGAAGGAACCATACTGGCGATAAATATTTATTTGAGATTTACAGTGTACTGGGCTGGATAAAATCTTTGGTGTGAGGATGGAAGATTAGATTTGTGCATTCCACAGAATTCAGAGCAGGTGGGAGAGAACCTTTCCAAATAAAAACTAAAGTAATAATTTTGAAAGAATGAATATATCCATGGAACTGAAGTTCCTATCACCTACCAATTCATAGTCATTCATATGTGCTTCTCAGAAACCTTTGTAGAACGTTTCTTTGTAGAAAGAAAGAAAGAAAAAATGAGAAATAGTATGGTAGAATTTCATTTTCAAAAAAAAAAAGGTGAGCAATGGGAAAATTGCTTCATTTATCATGTATGTAAAAGAAGATCCATCAATAATATTATTAAAGGCAGGAAGATGGATTTTTACCGGTTAGAATATGACTGTTTATTTTAATATCACCTAAATGAGGATGAGGTGGGGAAGTAGGAAATATACAATTTTATTCCCATTGTTCCCATTATATTTCAGAATATTTTCTGAAATACTAGTATGCCTTTGTAAGTACCAAAGATTTGTTGCAATAATAATAATGCCAGAATCTTTTTTATGGGATGCAGTGATGCTGATGGTTGGTACTTTACCCTGCATTGACATTTATGCTCATCATTGTCTCCTCTGTTCACAAAAATAGTGAACCACCATATAAATACTACACATAGAATAGCCCAAAGCATACACTTTGCTAGAGAGAAGTTTCTTGAGGATGGGCTCCAGCATGAGTCCAAACCTTGGAAGACTAAACCTCTGATTCCTGTGACCAACCCAGATTGGATCCATTTCTGCAACATTATCCTGAGACACCTTTATTCGTCTTCATTTGATAGGACAAGTAATTTGAAATTTTGATAGCCTTGTGGGAGGCAGTGCCAAAAGATTACTACCACTGTGAAAACATGCATGACTTCAACTTGTAACAGCTTCAGGTGTAAGTATTGCTTCAACAGCTTTAATTGTGATTTGTTTTCATGTAACTCACTGTGAGAAAAGTAATCTGATTAAATTATTGAACTCCATGATTCAGAAATTGGATTTTGCTTCCAAATGAAAATGACCTTAAAGTACAGTAATGGCTCCCTCAGTTTAAAGCTATTGTGGATTGTATGCGTCAATGTCCTATTCATTTGGCTTTGATCTCTACTGGATATAGAAATACTTTGTTCCAATTAAACTTTAATCAACATGCAATGTGTACCTTTTCACAAACAAAACTTGAAAAATGCCTAAATTCTAAAAGATGTGCAAATAAATATTGTTTTTAATGTCTGGAATTTGCAAATACTGTCTGGAATGTATTATTGTGTATACCTAGTCATAAATAAGACAAAGATTCTCTTTTAGGTTTGGATTCCTATTTTTATTAGATGGTCTAACAAACATGAAAAATTTAAATAATAAACCATATGATTCTGGGATCTGGATCAAATGTGTGAAATAGTGTTTAAAAACATTTGTTTGTCTTTCTTTGCCCTATGTTTTTTTTAAAAAAATTAAAATGTAATAAATGTCAAACAAACAAAAAACAGACTTCAGTATTTCTAAGAAAATTTCTGAGGCAAATAGAGCCCTACGCTGCAGTGTCCTTGGTGCTCTCTGAGTTTCATGGATTTCTTGAAGACATTTCATCACCAAACTAGGCAACATCATCAACTACAAATAATATTTTCTACTGATAGCTCTACAAAACAATACAAGTCGTTTAGGAAACAAAAACAGAAGTTGATTGTTGCCTGGCACTAAGATTATTGCTAAGGATAATGGCAAAGGGAACACAGTCTTGAGATAAATAGCATCTTGAAGACTGCAAAAGATAGAAGGGAGCATCTCTACCCATTTGTCTTCTGACAAAGGAGTGTTTTGTGACTGGCAATGCCCATATGGCAATGTAACAGTTCATGGTTGTCATTTGTAAGCATTCCACTATATACTTGTCAATATATCAAATGTATCCATTGACTCAGAAAGTTTAGGGACCCTGATATTTGTACTAGAATCATTCTATTTAGATAAATACATAGATTTATTGCTGGGGTCCTCACAATGTAGTACCTGGGTAGCCTGATCTACATGCCAATGCTTCCCTTGGCACCAGTCAGGTCCTGGTTCCCCATATGACATATTTTCTTTATTCTAGTTACAAAATATGGGCATTGCCAGTCACAAAACACTCATTTGTCAGAAGACAAACTGGTAAAGATTCTCCTGGCATGCTGGTAAGAAAAGCACCATCTCTGGCATCATTCTTTCCTGGAAAGATTTTCTGGATGCAGGATAGATGCTTGGAAAATAAAATGGGTAGCGGTTGTAGCCAAGCCCTGGATTTGGAAATGAGCCTCCCAAAGACAAAAGGAAGCCGGACTGATAGGGAAAATCCAGTAGGCGTAACACTAGAGTGAATAGCCAGTATATTCTGTTTAATCTAGGCTTTATAATTGATTGGGTCTCCTATGGCAACCATATTTTGAATGGCAAGCTCAGAATTTCATATATGCCAACCATCCCCCCCAATTGGTATGGAACAGTAGTAATGATATAGCATCTGTAGAAGAGAAAATAGCAATTACAGGTTTCTTGGAAGTCATTATGGTACATTGACTTCAGCATCGCTGTTAATTCTCAAGTCGCTCTGATGTATTCATAGATGAATAATTTGAATGAGAAAAGCTTTAGCCAATTAAGTGACAAAAATCTATTATGTGAATACAGGAAGCTGCTACACAGCCAATTTTTCAAGTGTTTACCCACAAATCATGGAAGTGCAAGTTTTGTCAGCAAATGTGATTTATGCAATAGTAATCATCTGGCATGAAAAGATGAGAAGCTCAGGAGGTAGGAGGTAGAAATAAAGAATGATCCATATTTCTTCTGTGATTGCATTATGTTCACAATTCCCTTTCTGTAATATGATTGAATTGTGCTAATTCTTCACATTTGATAGATGAATACCAACCACTCATCTGTACTCATCTAATCTTCTAACATGAATATAAAAGATACCTGTATGGCATTTCTCCATTACTTTTAATTGTTCATAGCAGGAAAAACTATGTATCTAAAAAGAAGGAACCAGAATGGGAATATTAATGGCTTGATATCTCTACATATTCAAACAGAATTGTACACACAAGTACGCTTGCCTGCTGCTTATGCAAAATCATCCCCTCTTTCACTCAACCCCCATTAGTCAGTTAAAATGAATAATTAAAATTAGATAGGTAGATGATAGATAGATAGATAGATAGATAGATAGATAGATAGATAGATAGATAGATAGATAGATAGATCAGGGACGTGCAGTCAGGGGAGGCAAGAGAGGCAGAGCCTCACCACTGTCATCATGAAAAGAAAAAAAATGTAAAAGGAAAAAGGCTGAGCTAGTTGCTGCCAGAGTCACAGTGGGTGACTCTACTTAGTGCTTAACTGTTTAAAAAAGCCTCTAAAAAGTGCCCTCTACTGGAGGAGGTGAGAGAACGATGTGCCTCATCTAGTCTGGTGTTTTATAATCACTTGAGCAGAGTTAAGCAAGGGTTAAAAGCCAAAAAATTCCTGACGTAGATGAGGCACGTCGTTTTCCTGCCTCCTCCTGTAGAGGACACTTTTTTAGAGGCTTTTTTAAACAGTTAAGCACTAAGCAGCAGCATCTGGCAGCAACTAGCTCAGCCTGACCTCAGCTTTTGCCTTTTTCCTTTTACATTTTTTTTCTTTTCATGATGGCAGGCAAGAGCAGAGTTGAAATCCTCTCTGAAACAGCTGGAAAAGGTATGTGTGTGGGTCAGAGGGAGGGGGAGGAATTCAAACTTCATCCTCAAGTGTAGATCCCTCCCCAAGTGTAGTTTGATTGCATGCAGAGCTACGTTGCCTTTTCACATACACATACCACACACCACACACACACAACACATACACACACACACAGCTGGATAAAAGTATATAAGCCCAGCTTCACTGATTACAAGTTTGAAAAGGCAATGTGGCTCCACCTGCAATCAAAGGCTAGGATTGGAAGGCAGCAGGGGAATTGTGGGGGGTATGGCAGAGGAGCTGCTTTCAAGCCGTTGGAAAATATATCCAATCCAACTTCTGTGCTTGTATTTGTTTGAGAGTGAGTGAGTAAGAGAGGGATCCAACTTCTCTGTGTTCATGTGTCTGTTTAGAAAAAAAATGCTGTCGCTTTAAATCGGAACTGAACATGCCTGGCTGTGGAATTCTGGGAGTTGAAGTCCACAAGTCTAAAAAAATTTGAAACTCCTGCATCAGTGCCTCATCAGCCAAAAACCTCAGAGCACATCACTGAGATAGATAGATAGATAGATAGATAGATAGATAGATAGATAGATAGATAGATAGATAGATAGATAGATAGATAGAGAGACAGACAGACAGACAGACAGACAGACAGACAGACAGACAGACAGACAGACAGACAGACAGGAATACCTAAAGAATGCACAGGAATGTGTAGTTTAAAACAATATTGTTTAATATGATTTTTGTATCACTTTTTTTTAAAATCACCAATGTATATGGAAAGGCATACTGACATACGAGTAAAATATCATGGCTTTAAATAAATAGATATCTCCTTCCTTTTGAAAGGAATGAAGGTATTTATTTCCTTACATTTTCATATTTTCTGTTTGCTGATGTTAGACCATTTGAAATATTCTACCCCTTTTTAGTCTTATATTTTTACAATTTTTCTTTCAACAAGTTTTTTTTATTACATAATGCAGTTGATTCTTAAATATGTCAGTGTTTACATTCTCATAAAATGGATGAAGGTGTTTTTCAGACACATAAGACAAGCTCTAATTTTCTCCTGGATGAAAGGTCTTGATAGATTGGATGACCTTTATGTTAGCATATCAAAAGAAGGTATAATTAAATAAAATTATTTTCCAGAATTGAAATTATATACAGAATAGAAGCTCTTCAAGAGGCAGTAGAACAGATATCACTTTCTCCTTCACTGATCTTTGCATCTCTTTTAAAGAAAGATTTTCCATTTTCATGTTCAGTGGTCTGAGAAGGTTTTATGATATAGAAATAATAATTTGCTCAAACAAATTTATCTCCCAATTTCTTTTGTTATTCTACCAATTACGCCTTTCAAAAGATACTTGCATGCCAATCTGACTGATGGCAATGTATTTATGAGAAGCATAAATAACGTTAAATAATGTTAATGTGAAGGATAATATTATGATGTCCTATAACAGGTCATGTAATTTTTGACTGATTATATGTTTTTAAGCATAGATAGATTTACATTAAAGTAACTCAGTCAAAGTTGAACAGGTCCTGCAAATTTTACTGAGATAAAATTAAATACATGTTTTTGTTTTAAAGGACTTTTTGGAATTTTCTAAAATGTTCTTCCAGCATACAAGAAAATTCTCTATTTTCTTCCAGCAAGGGAGGAAATTCTGTAATTCACATATTCTTAATATAGAGTACTTTTTGCTACTGAACAATGAATGAGGTAAAGTTTAGGTTTATTTTATTAAAAGATACCGTTATGCTGAAAAATACTGAAGTTAAAAAAATAATACATTACACAGCATCCAACAAAAGGCTATTTCCAGGTTAAAATCCACAGCATAGCCTGGATATCTGCATCTAATGATTCCCAATATATATGATACTGAAAATAATGGATCTCCTTGTATCTCGCCAATGTAACTCAGCACTTTTTTAACTCCTGTTCAGTCAAATCCGATTCTTAGAGACCGGTTGGTCCCTGCAGTTTTCTTGGCAAGGGTTTTCAGAAGCAGTTTGCCATTGCTCTTCCCCAAATGTAAAAGAAAAGCTAGCTTTGTGCTTGTTGCACTAGAACTCACAGTCTCCTGCTTTCTAAACTGATGCTTTTACCACTACACCAAACAACCTATCAACTGATAAATATCACACAGGGTATACACTGGATAAAAACAAAAGATATTTTTCCCTTCAATACGACTGGTGATGGAAGTCTATAAAATCAGGAGCATGCGGGCACGACATAGTATAACATCTGCATCTCTCTATATGGAGAGCTTAAGGGACGATTAATTGCATGTACCATTCTGATAGCTTCTAGGTATCTCTTTCTGTGACTGTGAGTTCAGTGTGAGTCTGTGAATCCAGTTCCCAGTAGAGGACTTAAATGGGACAGAAGGCATCTGGGAAGCTCCATCCAATGATTCCCCCAAAAAGATGAAACCTCAAGACAAAATGATCAGCAAATAAATCTAATAAATACAAATGTGGTACCACTTGGTGGTAAATATATGTTTGTGCGTGACCCGTCAAAAGCGCGGACGGCAAAAGCGCGATCGACAAAATCGCGCCTTTGACGTCATCACAGCGCGACGAAAAAGATCGAAAAATTCAAATAAAAATTAATAAAAATTAAATTAAAGCAAGCCGATTCACATAAAGGTAAGGGTTAGGGTTAGGGTTAGGGTTAGGGTTAGGTTAAGGGTTAGGGTTAGCTTTAGAGCGTTAGCGTTAGCGTTAGGGTTAGGATAAGGGTTAGCGTTACGTTTTTCGTTACTTTAACGGTTAGGTTTAGGGTTAGGTTTAGGGTTAGGTTAAGAGTTAGGGTTAGGGTTAGGTTTAGGGTTAGGTTTGGGGGGGTTAGGGGAAGGTTTTAGCTTTATTTTTACATTTTTTCGATCATTTTCGTCGCGCTGTGATGACGTCACAGCGCGCTTTTGTCGAGCGCGATTTTGTCCTACGCGCTTTTGTGGTGGAACCTGTTTGTGATTTTGAAAAAGCATAATATGAAATCATAGACACAGAATCTAATTAAGTCAATGGATTTTACTTTTAAAAAAACTAAGGATTGTGCTATCTAGCATTTTAAAAACTGTAAAATATGCAATGTATCATTAAAAAGAAATAAAAGACTTGTACATCTTCAGTCTCTGTTCATTTCAGTAAATTGACTAATACTACTCCACATTCTAAATCAGTATTTGAATTTTCAATTTGCTGGAGTCTACAAATAGAATCTGATGTATCATTTTCATGTAGAAAAGATGCATATTGTTATAAACAAGGGAGCAAGGACTATGTGGATAGAATATAGGACGTTATTTATCACTGTCAAATTACCAGTTCATCTTGTTGGCTATTTCTAATTAGCAATATTTTTCACAAAAGGCACAGGTATTCATGTCCAGCAGATAGAAGGAAGAAAAGCATATAGATCAGTGATATAGATACTCAGAAACTGGAACTTTTCAATATAAAGTTTGCCTTTGCATACAATACAATAGCAGAGTTGGAAGGGACCTTGGAGGTCTTCTAGTCCAACCCCCTGCCTAGGCAGGAAACCCTATACCGTTTTACACAAATGGCTATCCAACATCTTCTTAAAGACTTCCAGTGATTTCCCTTTTTGTTTCTTATATACTGGCAAAACCTCTGAAAAGATATGCCTACAACCTACACTACTAAGTTCATACCCTAAGCTCTGGAAATCATTCTTCACAGAAAGTACATCTTTTTGGGACAGATCATTTGTGCCAAGATGTATAGTAGCATCAATGTCACAGTCCTTACTTGCATTCTTGACTATCTTAAGAATACTCCTCTTGTCTCTGCTGGCAGTAGCACCTGGCAGACATCTGACCTCTTTTAAAAGCTCCATATCCTTTCCTAAATTTACATCCTTTATGATTGAATGACCAACCAGAATGTGACTTCTCTTTTTACATACCTTGATCTTCTTGTGCAATTGATGTGTGATATCAGGGTCCCCATTTCGCCTTTCCGAAGAAAGTTCTTCATTTTGGACCACGATCCCCTGCTTATTTGAGTCATCATTATAACAACTACCTTGTCCTGTCTCTTTAGTGTCCCTATTAAGGTCAGCAAGGGTGCTATATCTGTTATGCTGGGTCACAGCAAAAGCTTTGTGTTTATGGTTCAGACTGCTCGTCTCCTGCAGGATCTTTGTGGTAGAGGGGGCTGATAGCGCGGCATCTCCATAGTGTAGAATGACCAAATTGGGCACCTAATTTCTGCTTGGAGAGCACAGATTATAGATTCTAGATAAGTAATCTGTTTATGTAGACTAGTAATTTGTTTACAAAGGAGACAGTATCCAAATTTGAAAAGAGTATTGTGAAAGGCAGGTGCAAAGCAGCTATTACATTGAACTAAGCAGGTCATTCTGAAATAAAATAAAATCACAACCTCAAGCGCACTAATCCAGAATGTATTATTGCTATTTTGGTTTATAGATATATGATGTCTCTCTGACTCCCCCCTTATAGAAAACAGCTTCAATCACCAGCCTCAGGAAGGTTCAAATGAAATGGAGTTAAAGGGCTCCTACCTAGTCCTCTTTGTCTCTCTGACTTCCCCCTTGTAGCCAGCAGTTCCAATCACCAGCCTCAGGAATGTTCAAATGAATAGTAGTTCATTGCTCTTTAATAGTTCCTTACTAATGAGGTAGTTATATGGAAGAATGGCTAGGAATTATTTGGGGCATTTTAAACAACCCAAAGAATATATAAAATCAGTTCATCCTTCTGTCTTCCCCGTGAGCCGAAGCAAATGAATTAGTCTTCAAACAATTATAAAGTTTAACTCTATATTGGAGAAGAACCCAGTTGGGAGGACAACTCAAGTGGGAAATTAATCTGGAATCACTATATAATCACAAGAGAGCAAGTCTGAAACACACAGACCTCGTGCCTTTGAATCTTATCTAGTCTTTCCTATATGAAAGCTGACAGTCTGACAGATTCCTCTGGAATAGGCACAGAACAATGAAGTAGTTTGTTTGAACTCTACAAGTCTTGGTCTGGTTGTTCATGTCTGACACTAACGATTTTGATAGATTTCTCCATTTTCACTTTACATCTTAACATAAATATGCAAACAACATACCCTGATGAGTGACACATTACACAAGTAGTAGAGAAACTGATAGCCAAGCAGTTTTTCATCAAGAAAGCAATCTCCTTAGAAATATACTCCATTGAATTCAATGGTATTTATTCCTAAGAAAATAAAATTTATTTTCCCTCGTCTTCCATTTCTTCACGATTGTTAAAGTTAGGCTAAGCAAAACGCTTTTAAAATGGGTATTTAAAAAGCCATCAATAAAAGATTTATTCTACATAGAGATTGTTCTTTTAAAAAAAAAAACAGAAGCACTGATCTGTCGATGCGTTGCAGCAGCAGTAGCATTTCGGTGACAGTTTGGGCAACATACTTATTCAACATTTTGACACAAATGTTTGCATTAAAGTGATTTGCACCTGTCTGAACAAGTAGATCAAGGAACATTCTTTGAATGTACAAGAAACCATTTGTCATGTTTATAAACTTTAGCAGACTTCCTTGTAAATTACTGGTTTTGCTAGCTAGATCTCTTACTTTCAGCATAGAATTCATTCATTCTATAGAATTGTGACAATTCACCACAGAAATCCTCAAAACAGTCATTCAGAATTTCCTTTTTAGCACTTAGGGGACATTTTCATGTTTTAATTTTTAATGACAGGAATGCTCCTATAACTCTTATATTTCAGCTCTATTTCAAAAGGGAACAAAAAACTGTGTGACAGCCATGAAGTTACAGAATAACAAAAGATGGCAAGGATGCATTCTTTTAGCTCTGGATAGAATGATGAGCAATGCTAACCTAATGCTACCTTCCACAGATAAAGCTATATACATTTCATAACAAAACATAATCTCAAAAAAAAAATGTCCTAAAACTGAAAAGTACAATCTAGCCCGCAAATCTGTGACAACCTATATTTAGTCATGCCTTTCTGCTGGCTCTTCCTGCAGCCACCCAAATATAGCCAAAGCAATGTTATAGGAGAGGATCTCTGTTGCTGGTCTGGCATTAGAGGCAAAATCTTAAAATATACAGGAAAAAAAAACAGGATGAAAACAAAAATATGGGAACCAATGGCTAATAACTAAGATGGACTTAGACACCTCTGCCTATTAAAGGCTGTTGTATAGGTTGGTAAACCTGAGTTAAATCAAATTAAAGCTAAAGCTTTGTCAATTTGGAGACAACTCTAGAGACGATTAAGAGAGTTTGCTTGTTTATATTTTATCACGGTCTGTAACCAGTAAAGAAGAGAGTTGTTGAGCATGATTTAGAGAAGAATGCTAAGATTCTTAAGAGGAGGATTGTCATGTAGTCTACCCCACAGATGATCCCCTAAGAATTGAAGAAATGGAAAATTAAATGTTTTGAGAAAAGCCAGCTGCCAGCCCAGATTCATATTGAGAATATTGCCATCAATATCTGAAAATTCTGCTTTAACTACATTAGGAAGTAGATACAATTTGGAACGAGACCACTGCACAAATATATTAGCCAATACCATAGAACAGGGTTGTGAAACTTATGGCCCATAGGCCGGATGCGTCACGCGCTGGCCATGTCCACACCCAGTTTAGCGAAGGGGGGAAAAGTCCCGATATGTCATGTGATGCTGCTGTGATAACACAGGTTTGACACCCCTGCCATAGAGTCTTTATATATATCTAGGTACAAATATTGAATAGCGTTAAGGGGACAGAAAAAAAGTTCAGTTACCACACAGTTACTTCGGATGGCTGCAGATATTTTAAAAAAGGAGAAGGAGGCAGTACCTAAACCTGAATCTTTAGTCAATAACATGTTAGCTAACCGAAGTAAGAAATGTGGCTGAGAAATTGGAAGTATTTATTGAAGAAACGTAACTTGCTTGCTTGCTTTATGTCTGCTTATCTGAATGCAAAAAAGTTTGAAATGATGTTTAGCCCCAACTTTCTACCAAATTCTGAGAATCCACAGGCAGCCTTGCTACAAAGCTTCCAAAGCTATCCCAAAGTTACTGAAGAATTACTATTTTTAGCATGGCAATGACAATTTGATACTTGGTGAATAATCATATTAATTATACAATATTTAATAAGTTACATTTGGATTAAAATAAAATTAGATGTACTTTTTATCCTTAGCTGGCCTTGAAAGCTAAGCAGGATTAAGCTTGGTTAATACTTGAATGGGAGAGTCAATATCAGAATTGTATGCTAGATTATGGAAGAAAAACACATTCCAGAAAAAAACATGACATGTCAGTATTTTTATCAAGAAAAACTACATGCACATATCCATAAAGTCATTAGGATTCAAGGTCAACTTGAAAAAGAAGTTACTTGTTTTCTGATAACCTTGAACCACTGTGCATATCAAGACCACTGTGATATAGTGATTCAAGTATCATACTACATACTGAGAAGACTGAAGTTACATTCCACCATTGACCATAAATCAACTATTGGATGACTTTTTGCTGGTCAGCCCAACCTATCTCACAGAGTTGTTGGGGGAAGAATTGGAGAAGGAAAAACTCTATATGCTACCTTGAGCTCCCAAAAATAAGATGGGATATTAATATAAATCTTACTAAAGAAGCAATATTAGCAACCAAGCAATACTATAAGGATACTTCTTAGAGGCCAAATGCCACCTTATCTGAAAAAAACCTGTGCTTCCTTGCTTTAAGATTTTAAAGAAAAATAGGAAGAAGCAAAGTTTGTGACAGATGTGAACAGCAAATAAACACAAAAGAGTTAGCCAGGCAGAGAAATGAAGGGGAGGAATAGTAAAAATAACACATGATCATTTTATGAATCCAGCTGCTGAATATTTTCTAATGCCTGGCAATCTAATGGCATTTTAAATCATCTGGGGAGAAAAGGACTCATAGTGACTGGATAAGTGTGAGAGTTATCATGATAATAATCACACATTAACTTTGTAGAGGAGAATTATTTATTCTAACCTGTATGTCCCCACTTTTGGCACCAGATGGCATTCCACATGTTGATGCTGCCTAAAAAGAAAGGAAAGGATGAATAATTATCACTTAAATATATTCCTCAAATGAGAATTAAAGCTGGCTGACAAGGATTGTCAGCTTTTCTTGCAAAGTTATGCAGAAGTAACCAATCAAAATCAAGGATCTTTTCTTTGCTAACTTGCAATGATGGACAAAAATTCAAATACCTATTTACTGATACCACTTTTGTAACAATTCTATAAGAAAGAATTAGTGAATCTGAAATATGCCTTTTTTTTTTACTACACACTGATTAAAAATTTCCTATGTGCTGGGCAGATGGCATACTTACGAAGATATATGGTGAAAAGTTAACAAATGTTAAACAGATGTTTTACTCTAAAAAGAGGCATAAAGTGATGTGTATTCAGGCCATCAAATTATGGTGTCTGAATGTAAATTACTTGATTGCGGAGGTCTTCAGTTTGTCTCTACAGTATGTAATTATACAGATACCTACCACTCCACACACCCAATATTATTGTTGTTGTTTCCAGAGGAGTGGCTAGGTTGATCTTTTACAGCAAAAGGTCTTATGGCCAATTAAAGTCTTATGGCCCATTAAAGACTTAAACTTCCCAACTTTCAGGGGCTATAAACTACTTCATTAGATGAATCTAATCCATGAAAGCTTGTACTGGAATAAATATGTTAACCTTGTGCCATAAAATAGATGGATAGGTAGGTAGGTAGGTAGGTAGGTAGGTAGGTAGGTAGGTAGGTAGATAGATAGATAGATAGATAGATAGATAGATAGATAGATAGATAGATAGATAGATAGATAGATAGATAGATAGATAGATAGATAGATCGATCGATCTATAGAGATATATAATAGCAATAGTATTGAGACTTATATACTGCTTCACTGTGCTTTACAGCCTCTGTAAAGCACCGTGAAGCAGTCACCATATTGACTCCAACAATCTGGGTCCTCATTTTACTGACTCGGAAAGATGGAAGGCTGAATCAATCTAATAACAGATAGACAGTGCACACTATACATACATATATACATACTTATTGTGACCTATCTAGTGTGTAAAATAATATACCGAGCTGTCAAGAATGTAATTTCCTTTCAAAATTAGTTTGCTGATAGAAAACAAATTATAGAAACAATAAAATTCACATTCCTTCCTCGTCATTTCTTCCAAAATGACTATAACCCATTTGATTATTAGGAAGTCAAGAGATAATGAATTCTAGTCCCAGTAGGTAAATCAGACTAGGAAATCAACTGCACATGAAAGCGAAAACTACTTTTATTACGATTGGCCAGAATAACAGAATCATGAAAGTGATTGTGTTGTACCTCTTCTTCAATCTACAGTGAAGGTGGGAGCTATCTAGGTGTCTCTGAGTCACTTCTAAATTTTATCTCATTGTTTTGGACTTTAAAAATGTTTTAATTTCTTTTGCCTAGGTTCTTGCATATTTCCATCAAGGTCATCTTCCATACTGTCTACATGAAGAAGTAAACTGACCAAATTCAAATACTGGAACAGCATTGCCTTCTATATACTGTAAAGCTACAAATTATAGTTTGAGTCCCTTAATAATGTCAAAGATGATATTGTCCTTCCCTCTCTCTGTCAAAAATGTCAACACCCATGAAGTTGACATTACAGACAATTTAGAATGACCGATCTAATAACTGATTGTTTCTGTGTTGTCCTCTGAGTCATGATAAAATTCAGTGACATTTCTCCTTTATTAAGCCCATGAGAGAAATGTTGAAGAAACGACTTTGCTTATACTTGGTCCTAAAGCTACTTTCAGCTGGATAATTACTTCTGCAATGTCATATTCTGTACCATAAACTGATCACTAAAGTGCTCAAATATTAAAACAAATCTGTGAAACAAGCTGGACTGAAAGAAAGTTGATCTGCAGGGACTTGGTGTTCTATGACCTTGGTTGTTTTCTTGGAGAAGTTTCATTACCAAAGTGCACTGATGTTGTTACCTAGTTTGGTAATGAAATGTCTGAAACAAAATAACCAAGCTAAGAGAGTACCATAGACCTCAACAGCTCAACTTTTAAGCTACAGATATTCTCTTCTTGATATAAGTGTTTATGTGGAAGACTTTGGCAGATGTGGTAAAAAGATGCTGCCTAAGTCAGAAAAGAGAGGGCTTAGTCTGCAGTTGGTTAGTGTGCAAATCAAGAAGCTCAGGAGGGACACACCCTAGTTTTTTGGGCTATAAAGAAGACAGTGGGAGATTTCAGGCTTGTAAGATTCTGTTAACAGAGTCCTGCAATACAATTAGCTCATCTGGTTATGTTTCCTATCTAGTCTCTAGAATGGCTGACAGTTACCTAAAGTCATCAATTGAGCTTCTGTGGCTGGAGGGTAAACTAGACTTGATTTCTAGACTAGATGACCACTGGGTTTCTTTATTCTCTATGACAAAATGATGGGTCCTTTTATGTGACTGCATCTTTAGTACTCGGTTGTTTTGCTACTGTGCTCCTTTCCCTCCCAAAAAACCCAACTTACCGTTGAAATCACAAATTTGCTATGCATTAAGAAAAAAATATCCAACTGATACTTAAAATAATCTAAGAGTATTATTGTGACAGTCTCGAAGCCTTTTCTAATGCAAAAGAACCACTTACACACATATATTTAATGGACCTTTTTATAAATAGCATGTTTTGCCAAGATCACTGTTGTGAGGGGAGGTACATTTGCTTGTATGAAGCTCATATATTCTCCCATTTACTGTCAAAAACCACATTACAGTTCCCTTCCCACTTCCATGCCATTTTCTTACTTAATTCCGAATGATAGCTAAAAATAATATAATAACGAACAACGTTTTCAATATGAAATCTTCTGCTATTCCAAGTACAACATATTTCAATAGGGTTGGATACTTTTTGTTTCTATCATTATTTCCATGTTTGTAATTTTATATTAGCTTTATTCTCTTTCTACTCTGTTTTAGACAAGAGCCTGAAATCTATAAGGTAAAGGTAAATGTTCCCCTCGCACATATGTGCTAGTAGTTCCCGTTCTAGGGCACAGTGGTCATCTCCGTTTCAAAGCTGAAGAGCCAGCGCTATCCATACACATCTCCATGATCATGTGGCCAGCATGACTAAATGCCGAAGGTGCATGGAACACTGTTCCTTCCCAACAAAGGTAGTTCTATTTTTCTATTTGCATTTTTATATGCTTTTGAACTGCTAGGTTGGCAGAAGCTGGGACAAGTAACAGGTGCTCACTTCGTTACATGGTGCTAGGGATTCTAACCGCCAAACTGCCAACTTTTCTGATCGACAAGCTCAGCGTCTTAGCCACTGCATCCCTTCTGAAATCTATAAGGCAATTATTACATCTGTCAGGCACTTCCTGAAAACTTTTCATCAGGATTTTCCTATAGGAATGTGATGGAAGGAGGACTTTGTTTTCCAATGCCTTTTCCAAGTTCCAAGTAATATGTCCATAGCAAACAAAGCTATGAGGCAGGTAGATTCTTCAAATAATAATTTCATTGGAAATATTGGCACAACATGGTGAATTAATGACTATGTAGTTAAACTACTTTATTGCACTATTGCATTTTCCTTTCACTTTATTGGATGCCCCTCAATTTAGAATTGTATTGGTAATGATGGAGATTGAGGCATCATGACTATCAAAATAGCACCTACGGCCAGAGGATCAAATAGTTGATAAACTAATAAAATAGAAGGGAACCAGGCTTCTATGTGTGTGCAGTATGCATAAAGGACATTGAGATAAAATGTTGGTTAAGGCAAATCAGCCCTGCCTCAACCTTTGCTAAGAGAGAGCTGCAGCAGGTTTTTCAAAAAGTCATTAAGGGGAATCCCTCTGCCTTTCCAAAATTAAAAGTGATTCTGATTGCTCTGCATAATAGGTATACATTAAATAAATTCCCCAGATGAACATTTTAAAAAATAAATAGATTTTCCAATTTTTATGCAAGATTTTTAACACTAAAATACACACACTCACACACAAACACCCTGTATATTCAAGCCAATGTACATTTCTGGATTGAAGACCACAAAATTCAGGAAGACTCTTAAGGAGGAAAATAGCCTTTCATTTCAAGCATTGTTTGAAAATTCCAAAAATAGAATGTTTTTATTAAATCTCTAGCCAATTCATTTTTTTTATTAGCAGCTGTGCAATATTTACGACTTATTATAAGTGTAAGAGATTGTAGAACTTGTTTAAATATTCTCTCTTAGAAGCCCATCTTGTTTCTGACACCTCTCCACATCTCTTGAAATCTTCCTACTTGCTGCTTCCTGGAAATATCAGTTCATCATGAACCCAGGATAATTAAAGTATCTGTCAGTTAAAAAAGAATTGAAACAAACAACTGTCTGAAATAAAATAAAATGTACTTTGGGGGAAACAAAAATAAGCATATCATCAACAACACAGAGCATGAGAACTAAGGGTTTGCCAAATGAGGTTCCTTGACTTTTCTTTAAGATATATGAGAATAAGTAGCTGAGTAGCATTTTTTTAAACTCAGATTTTTTTAAAATCTAGATGGTCGAGTATTTTAATCACTAACTCTGTTCATTTCAGCACTGATGACTGAAAGCATTTTTCATTGCATCATTCAGTAATTCTTGAAATGAAAAAAGTTGGTCTACCATATTATTTCAGTCCATAAAGATTGGAAGGTGCAATAAATAATTAAGCAAAAATGATTTTTATCAGTATGTACACATGGTTATTTAAAAAGTGATTGGGAAATCTACTTCTACACACTCTAAAGCACCTTTCTGGAACTGAATCTGAAGTGTGGCTCAGCGCTAATCTATATATGATTTCACAATATATAGAAAAAGCCATTAGTTTTCCAGCAAGGTTGTTAATTTAAGATTATGAAAAGAAAAGAATACTACCCCCTTGGGAGAAACTAAGTTGATTAAGTTAAAGCATGCCGACCAAGATAGAATATTACTAGTGATCCTTGAAGAATTTGCCACATTCAGGATAAAATATAGGGTAGTGTGTTCAGATTCTAGCAGTAAATGTAATTAAATTTATTAATAGGTCTAATATATTATTTTATGCAAATTGCATTCTTCTTAAAATATCCAGCAAAAAAACTTCAGTTGATTCTCCCACTAGTTATGGCAAGACAGCACAATAAAAAATAATTCTTAATATTCATTAAATTCATATTACATACTGTACCTTGTAGTATCTAATTTTCTTTTTAAAATAAAACCTCTGTTTTATATATCTTAATGGTAAATTGGTAGTACACCAGGAAAATATTTGAAAACAGAGAAATTGATATTTGTTTGTTTGTTTGTTTATATCCCATTTTTATGAATAACTCAAGGTGGAGAACATATCCAGGCACAACTTTTTTCCTCCTATTTTCCCTACAACAACAAAGCAGGCTTCCTGGTTAAGCCAGGACTTGAATTTACAATCTCAGGCTTTCTAGCTTGGTGGTTTAAGCACTGGAGCAAAAGGACTCTCAGTCAGTATTGCCTGCTTAAAACAATGTAGAAGAGTCCATAAACCAAAGCATTTATTGCCAATGTTTTCCAAATGTGACCAAAAATTATGTTTTAATTCTAATGCATCTGGAAAGAGACAGGCTATGAAAAAAAGGTTTAAGTAAACTAAAGTTCAGTTTATATTATCTCAGTGTGAGCAAGGCATGTAAAAATATCCCAGACCACAGAAGGAAAAGGGTTCACTGTGTTTCAGAAGGGGCAGATTTTAGAGTAAAAGGAAGAGATGGAAGAAATACTTTCAGTCTTGCAAGGTTCTTTTAATATAACTTTACAATAAAGATAGAGCTATGATTCATTGTTGTGCTTCTGTTGGGCTACTTTGAAAGGCTAATGTGATGCAGGGTTGGGTTTCAAATTTTGTGGCTAGATGGGGAGGTGTCTTGTGATTAAATGGGCATGGCCAACTTGACATCACTCATGCACACTCAGCCACATGACACCCTCACCAAGCCAAGCCCACCAAAACGGTGGCGAAAAGTTTTGATGGAGGGGGGGGGGCCTCCAGCCACTCTGGAGCTAAGGGATTACCTGTAAACTACCCAGTAAGAAAAATGTTTTTTTCCCTTCCCCAGCCCCCAGAACCATTCTGCAGGGCTAAAAACACCCCCGTTATTTTTGCCCATTTTTGCCGGTTTTTTGCCCATTTTTCACCCATTTTTTTTGCAAAAACTGGGGCATTTTTTCCTTTCCCCAACCCTGCTGGAGCCTGCAGACTGCTTCTAGAGGCTGGAGGAAGGCAAAAATGCCTCCGTTTATGCGAAAAATGGCCCATCTCTGTGACTTCTATGGGACTGGCATGCGCACACCATTAAAAAAGGGAAAAAAATACATTTTTTCAATGAAGACTGTTCTGCGCATGCACAGAACAGAAAATAAAGGTGGTGGCACCCAGGATAGAACCGGTGCAGTGACATGTCCGGCTGAGTTACTACCTATTTGGCTGAACCTGTAGGAACCCACCTCTGCCATGATGGTGAAGCTACAGCATACTGCAGACTGTTCTGGCATGTGTACCGTTACCCCAGGTCAGATTTCCATGGTGTTTCTTTCATGAGCTGCAAACAATGAAACAGAAGCTCACAAAAGAAAATAACATCTTCCCATCGGCCAGCTGGTCTTTGGGTCTCTGCAGGAGCATGTCTGCACATGTGCATGTTCACGCATACACACATTCACATGGACTTTTCAGTTTGGGCATCCGTGTGTGTGCAGTTTGGGCACTCAGTGTTTAAAAGGTTCACTATCACTGCTCTATACTCATTCCTTCTGTACAGGTAGTCCTCAACTTTCAACAGTTCATTTAGTGACTGCTTAAAGTCACAACAGCACTGAAAAAAGTGACATAAGCATTTTATGACAAGCAAAGTCCGTAGGGAAGTGAGATTCAGTTATCAATCTTGTTAATAACTTAACAGCTGCAGTGGTTCACTTAACAAATGGGACAAGAAAAGTCATAAAATGGGACAAAACTCACTTAACAAATTTCTCAGACAGCAACATAAATTTTGGGCTTAGTTGTGGTTGTAAGTTGAAAAATACCTGTATTCAGCTTGTATGCTAAATATTCTTATAAGAAAAAGTCTGTAGTATTAAAAACAGAGGAAAACAAATCAGTACATTGGGCCATGCTGGTGACATTAATAGCTAAAAATGCAACTGATCTGCAAGCTGTTGTAATAAAAATCAAGGATCACAATGAAAATTCTGACTAAAATTACAAGAAGGCCTAACAAATGACAACTAGAAGAGCAAGCAGCCTTAGAATGGAAACTGAAGCTGTGATAGACAGCTTATGTCCTTTAGGATCAACTATCCACAGTAAAGAAATCATTAGTCAAGAAATTCACTGCAGACAAGCATTTGGAAAAGTAGCCACGAAGATCCTGCAACATGTCTGTACCAATAAAGATCAAAATCTTGATGGCAATAGTTTCCCTTGTGTCCCTTTATGGAAGCAAAAGTAGGATTTTGAAGAAGCAGGAGAGAAAGGGTACTGATGCTTTGAAACTTTGGTGTCAGGGTCGACTCCTGAGAATACTACAGATAGTGAAGAAAACAAACCAGTGGATCATACAGCAAATCAATCCAGAATTCTTACTCAAGAAACAAATAACTAGGTTTGAATTACTGTATTTCTAAATCTGATGAATAAATTTTAAAAATTGGATACATCATGCAAAAACTAATCTCTATTGAAACAGCTAATACTACAAAAGCTTGAAGAGAAGTGGATGATAAAGCATCCATTGATAAAGCATAAAGTAGGATTCTATTATAGAGATTAGTGCATTGCTGGAAAATCTGAAGGGCCAGTTGTGTATAGATTGTTCCGGAGTAGGTCTATCTATGCAGTCAAGCACAGTCAACATTAACTTGATAGTATATAATCAGTTGACCTCTGCTTCATTAGATCCCCAAAATTTTAGAAACAAAGTGGTTACATTTATTTAATTATTTATTAAATTTGTATTTAATACAAATTTAAAGATGGGAAATCTTCTCTACAAAGTGACAGATTCCATAATTATGATTGAAGTGCTAATGATTAAATATAAATAGATTAGTTACTAATATATATTAATTAAAGACCATTCTTCAAAAATAATTTTCCATAAAGCTTAAAATAGCAAAGGAAAAATAAAACTTTAAATCTGAAAAGCAACCTAGCAATTATACTTCAAACATTTTTGTAAAAAAAAAAAAAGCTCAGGCAAGCCATAGTCTAGAATTGGTTCATCTTTGCCAAATTCTTTCAACTACAGTTTATCCCCTTTCGTTCATCTCAGAGGTCACTTTAAGAAGACACATGCTAATAAATCATGCCCATCCAGAAGTCCTGTAGGTACTTAATCACAAGCTATCTAGGCCAACCCCAGCTAGACTTCTTAGAATAATACTGTGCTTGATACTTCCCAGGAAATAAAAAAGACAAATTTGTTATTTGTATTTTTATGTATTATTGGATTTATACCTTTCTTTCTTCTGTTTGACAATCAAAGCACTCTTATACAGTGAGAAGAATATAAAGAATATCTTCTGGCTAGGTAGAAGATCTAAACTGAATGCAGTTTTCAATGTTCCAATCAAACAAAGAGACATATGTCACTTTTTAAAACAAAATTCACCAGGTAACTATCATCTTTGAGGATAATTGATTAATTTCCTGATTTTCTATAGCATAGAATAACTATCCTTCACTCAACCATTGTGAAGATAAGTTTCCTTATATAACCACAAAATGGTTATATTTTAAAGGAGATCTGCTATAATTTCTAATGAGTGCAAATTTAACCAGTGATTGCTTGAACTGATCATGTATCTTTTGGGTGAATCATTTAATATTTGTTCAGCATTATGTGTAGTTCATATAAAAATATGATTTGGTGGCTCAAGGGACACAGTGGGTTCAGTGGCTAAGATACTGAGCTTATCAACCAGAAAAGTCAGCAGTTTGGTTGTTCGAATCGCTAGAACCATATAACGGAGTGACCTTCCATTACTTGTCCCAGTTTCCGCCAACCTAGCAGTTTGAAAGCATGTAAAAATGTAAGTAGAAAAATAGGGACCACTTTGGTGGGGAGATAACAGCATTCTATATGTCTTTGGCATTTAGTCATGCTGGTCACATGACTACAGACAAAGCTGGCTCTTCAGCTTTGAAAAGAAGATAAGCACCGCCCTTTAGAGTTAGGACATATGTGCAAGGGGAACCTTTACCTTTACTTTTTATATAAAAATATGTCTGAAATTTGATGTCATGTAGACATTCATTAATTTGGCTCCTTATTGACATTTGTCTTTTTTGCAGATTCATGGCATACAAATGGCAAATTTGTTAGTGTCATCCACTATGACAATCTTATCAAAAACTAAAGTGGATTTAAATAATAAGTGTCAACAAGGACATCTGCAGATAAGAAAACACAATTCAAATGTTGCTTAACAATGGATATTGAATACTGGATGTTAATAACTAACTGTTATAATAGCAGTTTTTTCCTGTATGTCTGCCTTCCTCACTGTATTTGTCAGCATGCCTCCACTGAAAGAACTTCTTAGTTTCAAAGTTTTCACCATCAGCTAAGAAGTGACAGATTTGCTAAGAAGGATTAAAGTATCAACTCATGAGCCTTATTTCTGGACAATAATTTGTCCACAGCCTTACACTACAAACTAAAACATTGCTTGGTTAATTTAAAAAAAAAATAGCATCTTGGTCCAAATGGAAGGACCCAATGAATTCATCAATAACTCAACTCACTATGACAGAAATTATGATCAGTTGTCTAGTATTCTGCAAGTGTCATAATAGCAAATACTATTTCTTTACTGTATTGCCTGGAAGATTTTCTGATGAACTCATTTTTTGACTTCATCCTTGATCCAACTATTCCATGCCCTGCTTCTTCCTGAAAAAAATAATCAGAGAGCTGATAATATGTTCCAAGAGCCTTGCCTGAACTTGTAAGTAGGAAATGTCCCTAGATATAAAATAAGCCTCAGAAGACATATCACAGTAGTTCTTCTTTTTCCCTTTGATGTTACAAGCTTAGTTTAAATCAGATAACATATTGCTCTAATCACAGTTATAGGAGACTATTTCTAGCATGTGATGCAGTTTAAGATTTGTTATGGAGGTTTTTAAAATCCTCATCCATTCCTAATGAAGTAGCCTGCTAGAACTAACTGATCTGCAGCTGGGAGATGTAGTTGGATAGCACGTACTTTAATAAATTAATAAAACCATAGTTATTGACTGCTAGTGACAATACAACACAATACAATACAATAGCAGAGTTGGAAGGGACCTTGGGGGTCTTCTAGTCCAACCCCCTGCCTAGGCAGGAAACCCTATACCATTTCAGACAAATGGCTATCCAACATCTTCTTAAAGACTTGCAGTGTTGGGGCATTCACAACTTCTGGAGGCAAGCTGTTCCACTGATTAATTGTTCTAATTGTCAGGAAATTTCTCCTCAGTTCTAAGCTGCTTCTCTCCTTGATTAGTTTCCACCCATTGCTTTTGTTCTACTCAGGTGCCTTGGAGAATAGTTTGACTCTCTCTTCTTTGTGGCAACCCCTGAGATATTGGAACACTGCTATCATGCCTCCCCTTGTCCTTCTTTCTCTTAAACAAGACCCAGTTCCTGCAAGCGTTCTTCATATGTTTTAGACTCCAGTCCCCTAATCATCTTTGTTGCTCTTCTCTGCACTCTTTCCAGAGTCTCCACATCTTTTCTACATCGTGGCGACCAGAACTGAATGCAGTATTCCAAATGTGGCCTTACCAAGGGATTATAAAGTAGTATTAACACCTCACGTGACCTTGATTCTATCCCTCTATTTATGCAGCCTAGAACTGTGTTGGCTTTTTTGGCAGCTACTGCACACTGCTAGCTCATATTTAAATGGTTGTCCACTAGGACTCCAAGATCCTTCTCACAGTTACTACTATTCAGTGACATGCAGTCAGCTTTAGGGCTGGTGAGGCACTTTTTAGACTTGTGAACTTCAACTCCCAGAATTCCACAGCCAGGCATGCTCAGTTCCGATTTAAAGCAACAGCATTTTTCCCCTTGCAAAATAAGTTTTCCCATTCTTTTTCTTCTCCCTCCCACTCCTTCTTTCCTCTCTCCCTCCCTCCCCCCTCTCTCAAACAGACACACGCACACAGAGAACTTGGATCCCTCTCTCACTCACTCACTCTCAAACACAAACACAGAAGTTGGATTGGATATATTTTCCAAAGGCTTGAAAGCAGCTCCTCTGCCATACCCCCCCTACCCCTGCTGCCTTCCGATCAAACTTTTTGAATTCCTCCCCCCTCCCCACACATGCATCTTTTCCAGCTGTTTCAGAGACTATTTCAACTCTGCTTCTGCCTGCCCTGCCCTCCCCTCCCCTCATGAAAGGCTAGAGCTCTGAGTCAGACTGAGCTAGTTGCTCCCAGAGAACTCTAAAAAGCCTCTAAAAATGCCCTCTACAGGAGGCGAGAGAATACGTGCCTCATTTGCATAAGGAATTTTTTGCTTGTTAACCCTTGCTTAACTCTTAAAAGGCGAAAAATTGCTTATGCACAGGAGGCCCCTATTTCTCTGGCCTCCTCCTATGGTTAACACAAAGCACTGTTCCAAGTCACTGTGAATCTGGTAGCAACTACCTTGGCTTTAATTATTTTTTAAAAATTCTTTAAAATTCTTTCCTTTTCCTCATGACTGGTGAGGCCACACCTTCCCTGCCTCTAGTGACTGCACGTCCCTGCTACTATTGAGCAAGGTACCACCTATACTGTACCTGTGCATTTCGTTTTTGCTGCCTAAATGTAGAACCTTACTCTTTTCACCATTTAATTTCATTTTATTAGATAGTGCCCAATGTTCAAGTTTGTCAAGATTCTTCTGTATCTTGAGCCTATACAATGCTTACCATTTTCATGGCAGGATTTGGAACTCTATCCATCAATTAGTGATTACCTACTGGTTGGAAGAAAGAAAATGGAGTGTTATAATGGTTGGTTGCAAAGTGAACAAGATGGTTAGACTGGATTTGGAATTATTGTCCACATATCCCTTCCAAGTAACTGGGATGGGCAAATATTGTTGTTTGATGATTAAGGGTATTGTCACATGTGTCATTATTATTGTTAAAATGTAATTTTTGCCTCAACATCTAGTGACTCTATGTGGTTTACAAACATAAAAACAACAAAATAGTAAAAAGGAAAACAAAACCAAAGATGGCATACACAACCAGGTGGAAATAAAGATCAAGATCAAGAAGAAGAGGGGTTCAAGTATAGTCATTAAAGTCCTGGATGTAAAACCAGATCTACTCTGTTTTTCAACATATACCTTACATAAGCCATGTACTGTATAGCAACAGTTACATGTACTGTATAAACCTCAGTTATCTGTAGAAAGTTTAATAATGCTTTACTAATGAATTGCGAGATCACAAATGTGCTTTTCTATTGAAATGCTTGGCGTTTCTTGTGTATATTTGGAAAAAATATTGACTTGTTCATGTTGCTTCCACTTCTGTTCTTAAAATGTACAGATAGTTCGCATACAAAAGACAAAACATAAAACCCAATTGCATATGTCGCATAATGCAAGAATGCACAATGTGTGGCCTTGGGATGGCATTCTGCTTTTACAAATCTTGAATGTTGCTCCCAGACAGGAAGAGAAAAGCTTATTACATAATGAAAGTAAACTTGCCAGAGAGAGGGGGGGGAGGGAGGGAGGGAGGGAGTGAGGGAGGGAGGGAGGGAGGAAAAGAAAATACCCTGTAAATAATAAAATTTACAATATGAAATTCAGAACAATAAATAAATGCATTTTTTACTGTTTCCTTTTATTTAAGCCTTTTAAAGAAGCTAGGAAGGCAAAAGAGAAAAAGAAAGATAAACATTTTAAATGATTCTATGAAGAGGAAAAGGCTAGACCAACACTGCCAATGTTAGTATGTAAACATTAATAACCAAGTTATACTATAGCTTTCTTTCATAGAGCCAGTGAATGATTCCAAAGCCATTCAGCTCTGTATCTTTTTGTATACTTTATGAAAGTGTATCCATCTCATTAGTCTGGCCTTATTTTGTTGCTCCATTTGTGAGATTTTAAAACATTTTTATAAAAGAGTAATTTTCCATCCATTCCCACACATGCCTTCAAGGAGTTCTCAATTCTTTTATACAGAAAAAAAAATTCTAATTGTCAATTACATGATTTTACATTCTAATAAGCACTGCTAGTAATAAAAAGAATTCATTTTGTGAAACGATATATTAATTCCTGACAAAATGATATCAGCAGTTTTATCAAAGTGCACTTGTATTACACAGCATGTAGCATTCTATTTTTTTTTATTTTAATGAAATACAATAATATGACTTTAGTTTTACCTTGATTACTTGAATCCAGTTACCAAACTGATGAATCTCGCTGGACTGCTGAAAAGTAAAAAAATTGCAGGTTGTGATTTGAAGGTCAGCCTTTGCAGGTTGATTAATATCATTTGGACACCAATTCATATATAAACCATAATAGGGATGTTAACATAGTAATCTTTCTCTCATTCTCCATACTTAAATCTTTTATATAACGTATAAAGATTCTTATATTAGCATTTATACAAGTTGTGATGTGATTAATCAGCTATACCTAATCAACTTTAGAGAGTTATCTGGGGTGCCAGATTTTATGGGGCACCAAAATTGATAAGATTTCTAAATAAACAATATGAATATAAAATCTGTTGATTTTTCTTGTTGTTCTGAAGATTTTCTTTCTACACTTTTCAAAAGCACTCATCACAAAATCAATAGAGTGGTAGCAAGCAGCACATTAACCAGATCTTGCAAGTCACGAAAAATGAGTTATTATTACAGCCATTGATCTCTGGAAGCTGAACATATGAAGCAAGACCAGGTCTGATAGGGAGAAAAGGAGCAAATTGAGTGGCTATCAGGTTATTGAAGTTATCCCCGGAAAAATAGTAAAAGTGTAGTTTATGTAACACTGCACCTGCTTGAGGGTTAAATATAATTGTACAGAATTGTTGCCATGTGGTGACAATGGGTTCTGATGCAATTATTTGCTGTGATTCATAGGACATGAGGTGAACATGTCCAAAGGAAAAAGGGGGAAAAATTCCTAGAGCTGAAAATTGTTAAGTTCAAAAACACAAAGTAAAAAAGAAACAAGAGGGCATCCTTTTAAAATTCCTAACAAAATCATATGGTAAACCAATTCCTAAGAGGCAACCAAAAAGTGTGTGTGTGTGTGTGTGTGTGTGTGTGTATGTATGTATGTATGTATGTATGTATGTATGTATGTATGTATGTATTTATTTATTTATTTATTTATTTATTTATTTATTTATTTATTTATTTATTTATTTATTTATCATTTACATGGTCGCCCATCTCATGGAAAGTGACTCTGAGCTGCATATAACAATCCAGTAAAACTAATGACTTTGCCTAGAGCAGGGGTGTCAAACTCGCGCCGTCACCACAGTGTCATGTGACATATTGGGATTTTCCCCTTCCCTTCACCAAACTGGGTGTGGATGTGGCCAGCACAAGATGTATCTGGCCTGCGAGCTGGGAGTTTGACAGCCCTGGCCTAGAGCATCAAAACATGTACAGTTGGTCCTGGCTTAATACCACATATATTTCTAAGCACTATAGTACTGGTAATTCAAAAATTAGGCCAATCACAATATATATTATAAATTAGTATATATTTTTGCAGTGAAATGTTACTGTGCTTGGGAATGTTCAAAGATCAACACATCACACAAAAGTGCTTTTTCATGAGGCAACTGGACTTTCTTGTTTTTCTTTAAAGATGTTTCGCTCCTCATCCAAGAAGCTTCTTCAACATCAAACAAGTGAAAATTGCAACCAATTAAAACATTTAATGAAATGTATGTAATAATTGTTTATGGGGCCTGAATTTTGTTACACCCTTTATATAAAATATGATGCTAAAAACAAATTCTAATTTGTTTGTTTGTTTATTACATTTATATGTTGTCTATCTCACCCTAATGACTTTAGAGGGAGAAGAGGCAGAGAGCCTGGAGACAGAGTCAAAAGAGGACCAGTCAATGATTTAAAGGTAGAGGAGTTTTAGAATGGATGTAAATCCTCAATTTACAACTGTAATTGGGATTAGCAATCAGGTTGATAGTCATTATAGTTGTAAATCCATGGTTTTTAAACAAATGCTGTGATTGTTAAGTGAACATTTGAATGGCTTTTTTTCCAGAAACAACTATTAGAGGCTCTAAAGCACTCAATTTATGTCCATTATCATTCCAGTCATAAAACAACCATTGTAAGTTGAGGATACATATAACAATAGCAATAGCACGTAGACTTATATACCACTTCACAGTGCTTTACAGCCCTCCCTAATATGCTTACAGAGTCAGCATATTGCCCCCAACAATCTGGGTCCTCATTTTACCCACCTCGAAAGGATGGAAGGCTGAGTCAACCATGAGCCTGATGAGATTCGATCTGCCAAACTGCTGGCAGCCGGTGATCAGCAGAAGAAGTCTGCAGTACTGCATTCTAACCACTGCACCACAATGGCTCTTATGCCTTTCTTTTGTATTCAGATGGCCAACCTTGAATGAATGTTTCCTCCAAATAGTATCCATGCAGGAAGGTGGGGTTGAAGAAGGTAAGTAAGCAGCTATGGTCCATCAAATATTGCCCCTTTGTATAGGCATAAGATGTTGACACATGTACAAACGACTTTTGACCATACTGTAACAACCACAATCCTACCTTTCGAACATAGACATTCTTGACTCCAGTGCTCACTTTGCAACTCTTACATAGGGGAGGGAATGGCTTCTGTTCATCACAGTACTTTAACAGAAATTATGAAACCTCATCAAAGCAAAATGCTTCTTTAAAGGTCTTGGCAACTTATACCTATGTTCCTGGCTTATAATGTCAAGAGCCAAATGATAGAGCTCTTGACATTTGTGCTCTTCTACAAATATCAGTGCAAACGCATAAGGTAATTCAAATTATATTACATTTGCCATTGCTTTGCTTTGCTGTGTTTGCCAATCCTCTCAGGCTTTATAAGGTGCATAGCAACATGTGAGCAGGAAAGTGACATTCACACATATTTATGGACTGTTCTTTAGTGTTTTATGTGGCCAATATAAATATAAAAAGTAGGCCATTTTTGCTGAGTGAAGTTAGCTGCTCTTATTTGATCAGAACTCCTGTGGAGAAGAAAAACTGAAAGCCTTAGTATTAAACATATAAAAATGTTAAAAGGATCTATTCCTGTGAGTTACTTGCCTTCGTTTCTATGGAGCTTTTAGTTCTATGAAAACTTACTCAGGTGTGTTACTTGACACTGAGATCAAAATATTTTCAAGGCCAAAGCTAACTGAGAAATATTTTTAAATAGTGGTATAACTAGACCAAATTGTCAAGAACAAGAAAAACTGGGCAAAACATAAAGTTAACAAAAAGTAGACTGTAATGAGGACTTTGATCATTGTGAACCAAATCGATAGTAAGATAATTGCTGTTATATTCTATTGAAATAATTTGGAAAAAAAATCAGTCATGCTTTAATTTTACCTCTATTAATTTCAGTGAGAATTAGGAGCAAATTATTATATAATCCAGACAAAAACATGACTGAATATAAGCTGGGTTCCCTAGACAAAAATATGATTAGACATGGAAAATATAAAAGAAACAGATATAAAACAGATATAAAAAGTCTTTCCATTTTAAGATAATTATTAGAGAGGAGGTATATCTAAATATAATAAAAAAGGTTATTTTATTTACCCAATTTTTTTATTGGGTAAATAAAATAACGTCATGCTTGTTTATGTTTATTGTTTCTTCTACCTCTACATTTCTTCTACATATCCAACTTCAGCTGAATAATTACAGCTAAATTGAAATCAACTGCATATTTATCAGCCCAACTAACTTGGAATAAAAGAGAAAAATAGTTGATTTTTATAAAGTTGCAGCTAAATTCAAAAGTTAAATGAAAAACATTATAGTTTAGATATAGCAAACACACAACAAACTTTTGATTCAACACTGGAGGGTTGTTTTTTTTTCATTTTATGAATATTGAGTTCTGTAGTTTGCTTTAAAAATCTATTTTAGAGATCTGAAGAGTCCTCCCAAATAGATTAGACTGGCAACTGAAATCAGAAGAAAATAAATAAATAAAGATTGTCTCTTAATCCTGAAAGAAGACAATTTCTTATTAGAATTTATTAGATTATTCATACTGCTTGAATAAAAATTCTAGATTTTTAGATTTTTCTAGATTTGTGGATGACTTCAAGGTTCAAGAAATGTGTAGTGCATCCATTCTCTGTCTTCTTGATCTCTTAGTGGCTGATTATGGCACAATATTGTGATGGATCTTTTTCCCTCTCCAAGAGCAGTTTCAAACAATGTTGTTAGGAAATAAGAGACATGAGTCAAGACCTTTTCTCATAATTATGTTCTTTCTCATGCTTAACATCTACATGAAACCATTAGGTAAGATCATGCACTGTCACAGGATTAAATGCCATTGGTACTCCGGGTTGACAAAGTAATATTGGTGAGGTTCTTTCTCAGTGCCTAGAGGCTGTGGGGATCTAGATGGGGAAGAATTGACTTCAATTCAGCCAAAACAGGACTATGTAAGTTTGGATTTTAACCTCCCCTGCATCTGGAGTGCTACCATTTTTTAGTTTTAAATGGGCAGGCACTGCCCCAGAAAAAAATAGTGTACAATTTGGGGGTTCGCCTAATCTTGTTGTCCCTGTTTGAAGAGTAAGAAGCAGCCAAAACCAGGAGGACTTATGCATAGATTTATTTTGTATACCAACTGTACCTTTCCCTAGATCAGGCATCATTCATGTTTTGATCATTTTCTGAAATGATTACTGCAATATTTACTATGGGGGACTGAAAACCACTCAGAAGCTGCAGCTGGTCAGGAATGAAGCACCATGAGCAATTAAAATCAAACTTTGGTACACCCCTATTACCTACTGCTCCATGATCTGCACTGGTTCCCAGTAAGTTTCTGAGTGCAATTCGAAGTATTGATAACTATCACTAAAGCCCATCATGGCAGACTATTTATGAGAAAATTATTTTCACCAATTGGTCTTGCCCAGTTATGACAGAGTCTACTCTGAATCACATCTATTAAGGTGATCTATCTGGTGAGACCCAGGAAACATCCATTTCGAATAGTATCTCTATTGCAGTGCTATCCCTCAATGAACACAGATTCATTGACATTCATGTAGCTGTTATTCTATTGGCATTTTGTAAATGCTGGATGTTATCCTAGCATGGGGCCTGTAAATTGGGTGACACCATCATTTTGATTTTCTTAGACTTGGCTGTGACTATATACTTAAATTGATTGCCCTAGGGTGCCTGTATTGTATTGTTATGTCACTTTGTTTATGGACAGTATTTCTCATCTTTGTTTTGTTGGATTTTATTCTTATGTTTACTGCCCAGAGTCATGACTGTGAAATTGGTGGCTATATTAAATAAATAAGTCAAATGCTTTTATGCTATTTCAATCTCTCAACTCTTAAGTGTCTCACAAGCAGGTTTTACCTGTGGATTCCTATATATTCACCAGCTGAAATCTTTGGAAAATCTTCTATGTCAGTTCCAAGAAGAATCCATTAGGGTAAGTAATTCAAATGTATGCAAATTATATAAAATTAGATGGTATAGTTAATAACAAACAATCTTGCTAAGTTAGTAAAATGGGCTGAAAAATCACACAATGAAATCAAACAGAGACAAGGGTGATATTCTTCATTTAAGAAACAAAAATCAAACATATAGTTATAGGATTGGAACTGATGATGGGAAAAAGATCTTAGAATAATATTTGACTGCAAACTGAATTTGAGTCTGCAATATAACGTGACTGAAAAGAAGAAAAATGTCATTTTAGGCTGTTGTATCAAAAGAAGACTTATTTAAATAATAGTTAGAAATAATAGTTTAATTCTACTTCATTTTGCTTTCATCAGATTCCAGTCTGAGTATGTGTCCACTACTATGTAACACATTAGGAAGTATGCAAAGGAACAACAGATTTAGAGAAGGACATTGAAGATGATCAAGATAGTAAAAACTACATCTTATGGATAGAAGCTGAATGTACTGGGCGAGGTCAGTCCTCAGAAGACAAGATTACCAAGCTATATGATTTTATTGTTGTTTAGTTGCTACATCCCGTGACCCACTCTTTGTGACCTCAGGCTCCCTGTCTTCCACTGTCTCCCAGAGTTTGCCTAAACTCATGTTTATTGCATCGATCACACTATCTAACCATTTAATCCTCTGCTGTCCCCTTCTCCTTTTGCCACACATTAGGGTCTTTTCCAATGGGGGATACAGTAGCACCCTTCAAATACCTGAATGCATATCACACAGAAAAAAGAAAGCTCCACTGTGTTTTCTCATTCCAGAAGATATAGCATGTAATAATGATTTTAATATCTAGGAAAGCATATTCCAGTTAAATGGTAGAAAAAACTTTTTAGCAGTTCAACAACAGAACCCATTATCCAAACACTGATGGATTCTTCATCACTAGAAGTCTTCAAGCCATCTGTCAGGGTTGCTAAATTTCTGTTCTGAGAAAAAGTTGGATTTCACTATTTCAATATACCTCCAATTTCCATTACATTATGAACTGGGACTCCCTGTAACTCTCACTGATGATCATACTGAGCTGTTTGAGTTTAGGTACTGATTCTCTATCTCTTGGTTGAATTAATACTGTTGTGCATAAACAGATATAGGCTAGCATTTTTTTAAAATCTCTAGGTAGAAATAATGTAGGAACATAATATACTAAAGAGGTCCTGCCTCTAATGGAAAAAGAGCCATTACTGAGAGAAGCACTTTCTGTTAAACGAAGAAGCACCTCAAATACAACCTATTATAATTGTTATTTACACAAATAATTACATTAATGAAAAGAAAACCTGCTTCTGTTTACTTGAAAATAGTTTAATGTTTGCAAACCAAATCCTCACTTGAAATGTCAGAAAAACAAAACCATATGCTTTCTTGTGAAAAAGATTTAAACATGAAAAGGAACAAAAAGGATGTCGAATTTACAAGACTGCAGCAATCATTGTGCTACGTCTGAGATCAAATGTATGACTGAGCCTACAGTTCTTCAGAGGGAAGCTTCTTATCACAGTGCATTTTTTATTCTTTAATCAAAAAACAAACAAACAGAATGCCATTAGCACCCCATCTAGTTTGCAAACTCTACCCATTCAATCTCCTAGAAATTCCCTTGGCAAAACAGTTTAAGGGAAGAATAGGCTTTGCTGCATAATCTATTCTGTTTACAAACTGAACAGAAGAAACAAAATAAAGCACTTCATTTTGAGAGATGTCCTTGAGCTGAGCAAGGACGCACATTGCAAAGATGTATTCAAAGCTATAAACAGAATATTTAACTTGGAGCAGTGAAAAAGTGGACAGTCATTCATTGCTTATGCTGTCAGACTTTACAGTTCAGGCAACCTGCCCTCCCCTCCTTTTTTCAGGCTTCCTCTAACAGTTCATCCTGTAACTGCTTTGAAATTATGCACCTCGAATGGAGCTGGATGCAAATGCTGAGACCAGGGAATTGACAGGCATGCCACTGATGGTACTTAATGAAGCTCTGAAAGTTCTGAAACATATCTGATTCAGTACTTAGAAGAAGACACTTAATCTTCAAGGTGAATTTATGATGCCAAATAGAAAAAAAAGATTATGATATTTGGTATGATTTTTTGATTGCATTTTACCAAACATCAAGGTGTGAAGTTTTCTGTCACTTCAAAATCAATGCAGAAAAGAGGCAAAGATGGATGGATGGATGGATGGATGAATAAATGGATGATTTAAAATTTAATTTGTACCACACTTTGCTTTGAAATAATTCATAGTTATAAAGAAAAGGTAATAAAAAGGAGCAAGTGAAAGAATTGATACCAAATTAAGCCATCAGCAAAACAAAAGCATAAGTACACAATTTAGCCTTGCAACAATTAAATATTTCATAGAAACATTCCTATGAAAGACAAGAGCAATAGGCTAAAATGTCTCAAGGTGCTTTTTTCAAGACTTTCTTATTTTTCTTTGAAGGCATTTTGCTTCTCATCCAAGATGCTTCTTCAGTTTTGACTATATGGTGGGGAATATATAAGACAACTCTTGAATGAAAAGCAAAATGTCTTCACAGAAAAACAAGAAAGTCCAATATTTTGGGACAACCGTGACCTGGATAACGGAGAATCTTCATTGAAAATAAGCTAAAATATATTTTTGATATGTTACTTTTTGTATATGAATTATTAGTTTCTGAAACAGGGCTAGGCAACTTCTTTATGTTGAGGATTGCACTTTCTAAAGCTTGATGTCCCTGAAGTTGCTATTAGGCAGGATTGAAAGAAGCTGCAACTAAGGAATGTGGGAATACTTTTTCCTTTGCCATTTTCTTCTATTTGCTCAAATAACAGACAATAGGGAACAGACAGGTTTATTTTGCATACACATTTTGAACTTAAGCAGAGATTTACATTTGATTAACAACCTGCATTCCTGTGGAGGGCCAAGTAGGGAAATAAGTCCATGCCATTCAAAGGGGTTAGGGACAGGCGTGGACTGCTACAGGTCTGTAGCTAACCTGTAGCTAACATTATGGCCGGTTCAAAGAACCTCCAAATCCCACCCGTGGCTGGCCCCGCCCACTCCATTCCTCCTATTTCCTCCCAGGAGTTTCCATGCAGCCCATTTTGGATGCGACATAAGTGCAGGACCCACGCAGAGGCTCAGAGAAGGGAAAAAATGGGCCTCCTGGAAGTTTCAGAAGGTTAAAAATGGGCCCATTTTCAGCTTCCAGTGGACCTCCAGAGCCCAGGGCAGGCAGTTTTTGCCCTCCTAAATCTCAAGGAAAGTGTCCGGAGCTTGGGGAAGGCAAAACACCCCCCTGCCATGATGCAGAAGGCCGACTAGGCCATGCCCACCATGGCAATGCCCACCCAGCAACTGGGCAGAGAACCCATTGCTGAAATTTTTGAAGCCCAAAAATTAGGCTTCAATTTTTAAAGCCCAAAAATTAGGGTTAGGGAAGGGCAACATTTCTGGGAAGAGCACAGGTTCTTCTAATAAGCTATTATGGAAGAACACTGGCTATGACAAATTGCATCTTCTCTCTCTGACTGCTATGTTCAAATGGCACGGTTTTCAAAAACACATAAAGATGTAGAACCTATATTCTATGTTCTTCAAATGAGACCTCAAAACTCTTTTTTTGCATAGTCTTCTAAATTAATAACTTACCATTTTCATTTTTTAAGCTGTTACTAGCTCAATTGACACACCTTTCATCTAATATTTTTTTTAAAATATTATATACCAGGTTTTATACATGAAACTGTTCTCAATATAGAAAGGAGTAGACAAATTTCAGGTATATTTCTGGGAAAAGAAAATAAGGTAGGAAGACATATATTTAGGAGACAGATAGACCAACATTTATTTCAGATTATAATCATTGCTAAAAAGCTACTGTATCGTGGGAAAGGGAATTAAAATTCATTCTTTTTTAATGGATAAGAATCACTCTGTGATGGTAATGGGTGGTTTTTAAATATGACATATCAATAAATAGATTTTTGTATAGAAAATTTCTTATGGATCTAAGAGCAATATATCTTATTTGCCCATAGCACTGCTACATGCTAATCGCTATGCAGTTTGAATGTGTGTTTCTTGATTATTGCTATGTTACATAAGGGGACCATGTGAGCCACAATTGTGCCATAACAATGCCATTGAACTACATTCCTTCCTTTTTTCCCTATATTGGGGCCTATTATTGAATCTTGTAGACTCATTTTAATAAATACAGTACAACAGTTTATTCACAAAAAGAAGCCGCCTTGGACAATCTCTGCTAGCAGCAAGATGATATTTTCTGTACTCCTGAATTTCACTTTAAGTACCTTCAGCATTCATTCCAGTAAAAAAAAAAAATTTTAAAGCATTCTCAGTAACCAAATAGTATTTACTTCAAGGTCTGGATGAGGGCTAACAAGCTTGTACTCAACCCGGAGAAGACCGAGTGGCTGTTGTGTTTTCCTCCCAATAATTCGACCAATGTTCCATCGCTCAGGCTGGGGGGTCAAATTCTACACCCCTCAGAGAGGGTTCGCAACTTGGGAGTCCTCCTGGACCCACAGCTGACTTTCAACCATCATTTGACGGCTGTGACCAGGGGGGCATTTGCCCAGGTTCGCCTGGTGCGCCAGTTGCGACCCTACCTGAATCGGGAGGCTCTCACAACAGTCACTCGGGCCCTTGTGACCTCTAGGCTGGAATACTGCAATGTGCTCTACATGGGGCTGCCCTTGAAGAGCATCCGGCGACTTCAGCTAGTCCAGAACGCAGCCGCGCGAGTGATTGTGGGTGCACCTCGGTTCACCCACATAACACCTATCCTCCGGGAGCTGCGCTGGCTACCTGTTGATCTCCGGGTGCGCTTCAAGGTGCTACTTGTCACTCATAAAGCCCTTCATGGTAGTGGGTCTGCGTACTTGAGAGACCGCCTCCTGCCAATTACCTCCCTGCGACCAATTAGATCACATAGATTGGGCCTCCTCCGAGTTCCATCTGCCAGTCAGTGCCGACTGGCAACTACAAGGAGGAGAGCCTTCTCAGTAGTAGCTCCGACCCTTTGGAACGATCTCCCCATGGAGATTCGTACCCTCACCACCGTCCAGGCCTTCCGCACAGCCCTTAAGACCTGGCTAGCCCTTCAGGCCTGGGGACAAAGATAACTGACCCCACCCGAATGATGAATGAATGTTGCTTATTATTTTACTTTATGTATTGTATGTGTTATTGTTTGTATATCCCTTCCCCTCATCTTATGTAAGCCGCCCTGAGTCCCCTCAGGGAAAAGGGCGGCCTATAAGTGTTAATAAATACTCTAAATACTCTAAATACTCTAAAATTTCCATAGTTGTTTAGCATTGTATTTATCCGGATTCAGCTTGCCAGGTTGTGAGGAGAATTTCAGCATATCCCTTGTCCCTTTCCCTTTGTCTTCTGTAGTGTGGGATCTTATATAGATATTTTCTTTAAAAAAATACTTTACCATTTAATAGTGACCTTGCATCCATCAAGTTTTATAGGGTTCACATAAAACTAGTCAGTTTAAGAAATATACACAATGTGCACAGTTCAGGAGAAACAAAATGTGTAAGTGCTTGTCTGTCTAGCTGAATTTCAGTAAAAATGTAATTTACTGAAATTAAATAGATAAATCATGAAGAATTGTTCTCAGTTGAGAAAGAGGTTCAACAGCATATATCCAAGGTCCTAGTTTAAAGAAGATTTCATGAAGTCATTTCAGCTAGATCCAGATTTTCATGTAAATCTCCAGAAACATCTTTTGCCATATGGAACTTGCCCCTTGGTCCAAACTGTATAGATTATTTGATATATGATGTGATGCAAATTGCTGGAGCAAACTGTGCCAACAGAGATGGCAAAACTCCAATCTCCAGATACTCCTAGATTACAGTTCAAACGTCCCAGTTTGTTGAATTCCAATGATACCTGGAATGTGGTTGGTTTCCCAATCCCGGTCACACAATGAATATTCAGTGTCATAGTGCCCTCTACTGATTAAAAAATGATTGCCCGTGATTCTTTGGATACAGGTGTAAGAAAGAAATGCAGTAGGTTGGCTTTACTAGTTAAAGGGTTTTTTTTTTTTTACTAGCAAGCAATAAGAAGAAGAGAATCAGTGTCACAGGTTTTTCACTACTAGAAAAATGTTGCTTTTTCTTTCCTTTTGGAGAATCTGCAACTTTCGGTATAAAGAAGTTGAAAGAGAGTAGGAAGAAAAGTAATGACAGGACAAAGAAGGTGGAAGATTTGAAAGTGCATAAGTGATGACAAGAGGGAGAGGGAAAAGAAAGGCTACAACTAGAGACAGGGAAGGTAGAAGGAACCTGAAGTAAACATATAAATAGGGAGTATGCAAACGTAGCAAGTCTAGTAGGCAATGTTCAGGAACAAGTAATTGAGGCAGTTTCAATGACTGCACTAAGCTGCATGAAGTCTATTCCCTCCTAAAATGAAGCAACATCTTTTCCTACATCTCCTGACTATTCTCCCAAAAATCTCCTTTTTGTTGTATTTCCCAAGCTTTCTTTTGTGCCAACATGGAAGAGTAGTCAAAATTGTAATATAGCTTTCTTTCAAATCGTCTTTATCAACAATGCTATATTTTAAATATTTCCATTTTGATTATGTCATTAATTTGCAACATAGATGACTTAATGGTAGACTGGTTGTAATGTGCGTAGAAAGTGCACATTTTTCTCTCCTCAAAGAAGGAGGAGAGAATTGAAGTAGAATTGAAGTGATTGAAGTAACTAACTAGTCCTCACACTTGCTGTTCATCTGCTTTAAATTTTCTCACATGAAGTCACATGGAATGGAGCTTGACTTAAAGACAGCTTTGCCAAATGAAGATGGTGACCCCCCATGGTTCCTTGGAAGGCAGCTGAAATGTCCTCAGATGACCTTTCCCCTTGAAAGAATCCCAAGAGTTGGCAGAGAAGATTAGTCAAATAGAGACATCACAGCTCATCCACAAATAAATTAGCTCACCTCTCATATGCAGCCAATGCAGAGAGATATGATGCTGTTTTCAATCTGTTGTCTTGTGAAAATATCCTTTTCAGCTGTTAAATATTGATGTACAGTAACTATCCAGACATTGGATTCTCTTTTAGATATGTTTCAGTTTCTGGTTGCAATTCTTTTCCCAGGTTGCTTGTCTCTTGTTCTATTCAATGGGGCTCACGTAACCCAGCTGTGAACAGAATTGCAGCCCTTCTAAGAAAAATGGGAACTAAAACATGAAAATAAGAACAGGAATAATTCTCAATGGTAACTCTCAGTAAAATTAAAAGATCAAAAAACTGTGTCATGAAGAGTGGTGTACAGATTCTCAGATTGTCTCTCAGTTTCAACAAAGATGAAAAATACAGGGAAATTAATAAAATGCAATCTAGTACATTGAATTGAGGCTGGAGTAGTTAATTCCTACCTTCTTGAGGAAGGATTCCCTCTAACTAAGGAGGGAATTCCATTAGATCAATGTTTCTCAACCTTAGTAACCAACCCACTGTGCTGACTGGGGAATTCTGGGAACTGAAGTCCACAAATATTAAAGTTTCCAAGGTTTAGAAGCACTGCATTAAACACTGTGAGGCTTGTTTCTGAATAAATATTTATAGATTTATACTATGAATCAATGACTTTCTAGAAAGCATTCCCTGTTGCATTTATTTACATTTCTTTTTATTTTGTTTTATAGAGTGCTAACCAAGAAACAGATGATGAGCAAAATAACATACTCACTATATGTAATACAGTAGAAAAATCTGGTGGAGTTATACTTTCAGAGAAAGGATTTCAAGTGATATCAAGCTACATTATAATAAATAGATGCCAAGTGCAATGCTTTTATTCAGAATTTTAGCCACTGAGCAAGACTATCTTTATAATACTAATATATTGTCTCTCTCCCCCTTCTCCCTCACATATTTTAAACACCCTTCAGATAACACTGTGGAACATTACCATTGAAGATGGTAGAAATGCACTGGAATGTATTGCACCTGCTGAAATCCACCCAGATTCATAAAACCTCTTCTTCTACTAGTTAGAGAAGTCTCTCTAGAAATTCATCAAAGACCATAACTAATTGGAGGGGTGGAGAATGTATTCTCCAGTGATTTAAAACTGCAGGCTGACAGCATGAAAGATTGCAAGTAAGGCAATAATATATACTAAGGTGTAAGCTGAATTTGTTTGTGTAGCATAGCACAAAGGGACTAATTAGGCTGAGCAATTTCTTTTATCTCATGCTATATCAGTCTACACATCTATCTAGAGACTGCTAGCAGTCCAACTATAGGGCACAAACCAAAAATTAATTAATAGCGGTGTTCATTCGAGTTCAATTACTTAACAGATTTCAGTAATTGTCTGCAGGTATTGTATTCTCAGGCATATAAGAGAGTGGGCTATATCTGAATGTTTGCAGTTCAGATGTGGTAACCTTATTAAATCTTGCACATCTTGTTCTATCATAGAATGGTGAAGTTACAAGGGACCATTGGAATAATCTAGTCTAACCTCTTCAATAAAACCACCCTTGAGAGGTGGTTGTGCAACTTTAAAAAAAACAAAAAAACATCCAGAAGTGGAAAATACACAACTTTTGAGCATAAACTTTTTCAGTGTTGAACAAATCCCACTCTAAGGAAGTTTTAGCTTATATTTAAATGAACTCTGGCCCCTTATTTTTTTAAGTTGTTTAGGACTCTAGTGGTCCACTTCAGGAAATTCAGTTTTGCAGCAATTCTTCTCATCCCAAAGGAGGTTACAATCAACAAGTCTGTCTCTCTCTCTCTCCCTCCCTCCTTCCCCCCCTCTCTCTCTTTCTTTCCTTCTCCATTTCTTGTCTATCTCTCTTTTTTGGTCTCCCTCCCTCCCTCTGTCTGTCTGCCTGTCTCTCTCTCTCTCTGTCTATCTCTGTCTCTCTTTCTCTCTCTCTCTATCTCCTTCTCTGCTTATCTCTCTTTCTGTCTGTGTCTTTCTCTGTGTCTCTTGTCTTTCTGTCTCTCTCCTGTCCCCTCTCTCTCTTTATCTCTCTCTTTTTCTCTTTCTCTTTGTCTCTGTGTCTCTTTCTTTCTCTTTGTCACTCTTTCTCTCTCTCTGTCTCTCTCGCTTTCTGTGTCTATCCCTGTCTCTCTGTATGTCTCTTGTCTTTCTCTCTCTCTTTCTCCCCCTCTCTCTTTCTCTTTCTTTCTTTCTTTCTTTCTGTCTCTCTCTCTGCATCTCTCTCTCTCTCTCTCTTTCCTTCTTCTCCATTTCTGTGTCTATCTCTCTCTTTTGGTCGTCCTTCCTCCCTCTGTCTGTCTCTCTCTCTCTCTGTATATCTCTGTCTCTCTTTCTCTCTATCTCTATCTCTCTATCTCCATCTCTGCCTATCTCTCTTTCTGTCTGTGTCTTTCTCTGTGTCTCTTGTTTTTCTCTCTCTCCTGTCCCCTCTCTCTCTTTCTTTCTTTCCATCTCTGTCTCTCTGCATCTACCTCTGTGTCTGTGTCTTTGTGTATGTACGTATGTGTGTATGTATGTGTACACACACACACATATACACACACATACATACATCATACATACATACATACATACATACATACATACATACATACATCTTCTGGAGGCAGAGGAGGCAGGGAGATAAAAAATGGAGGGTGCTTATGCCTTGGGAGGCCTCCCTGCATTCCGTTTTTGGCCTGCAAAGTGCTACTGGAGGCAGTGGGAGGCTAAAAACAGGCCCATTTTTTAGTTCCCCCACCTCCAGAAGCATTCTGAAGGCCAAACACAGGCCCATCTTTGGCCTCCCGGGTGTCCACACACACCCACTCTTGGCCTCCCCCCGCCTCCAGTAGCACTCTTCTGGCCAAAAATGTTGGGTTTACCTTCCAGTTCCAGCCTGCGGGGCTCACAAAAGTAAGTCCTCGGATGAAGGGTGGGGGTTAATCGGTGGGCAGGATGATGTGGGTGGGGCAGCCTCGTGGTCCTGCATGGGCCAATTTAATGGCTTTGGCAGGTCATAGTTTCAGGACCCCTGATTAAGGATATTACACAAGACGTACAACAAGTGATATCTCTAACCTAAAGAAGCATATTATACTATTCTTAAATAAGCAAACATATAACTTGAATTTTTATTTCAGTTTATCACAAAGCAACCCTTGTGTCTTCAAAGAAAAACCATAAAGTCCAGTTGCCTTTTCAGGGGGTGGGGGGGAAGCACCTTTGGGACAATCCCTTGTGTCCTAATTTTGCTCAAAAGTAAAGGGTCTGGCAATCTGGTTACTCTCTACTCTATTTATCTCCTACCACCCAACATACTAAATGAATTTAAAAAAATTAAATTTCCATAAGATATCTTAGAAGCCACGGTGTGAGGGCACTTTTTTCCAGTCTATCTACAGAAACATCTGTGGAAGCCCTTTTCAATATCTTTAGGGTCCTAGGCTGCAATGAAGTATTAGAAACAGACAGCATGATTCACTCCAGAACAGCCAATAAACAGGAAGACCGAACCCACTCTGGCTAATGGTCAGGTGTTTTTTTCTCTTTCTTCCTTTAATGCATGAGCCTGTCTTCATCTGGCAATCTGCCAGCAACAAAGTCTTTGATTTTATAGCTTACAACCGGAAAAGCTCGTCATCATCATTAGCAACACTTGTCAAATGCACACAGTGCATGCACATACACAAACATTTGCATTTGCTTACTAGCTACTTGCTTGAGAATGAAAGTGCTTAATATAAAAAAACATACAACTGAAACTATGAATTTTAATTTGCCCATAGCTAAGAATTCATAAATAAAGCAGCGAATTCATGCTACCATGCAGAGAAGAAAATGAGAACAGTTTTGATCATTTCTTTTCTGGATCAATCTTCCATAATTGCTTCTCAATGCAGTTGTGCCCCCTTGCCAATAAGCCAGCCTAGCCAGGGAGACGCACATGTCAAAAGCTGACATGTATATGAGATATGACACAACTTTTTTTACTTGTGTTAGTCATTAGGATGCATGGGTATAATTACATCATTTGTGTGATAAATATTGTGATGTAATTTTCATTGTATTAACCTTGTTGTGGCTGAAACTAGATAGCTGTGGTGAAAGGCCCAGCAATATTTGCATCAACCTCTGCACATATATTTAAAAACTCCCCCCCCCCGCTCCGACCTCTATATGTTTTCCTCCCTCACCTAGTCTTAAATTACTGTGACAGGGATGCAGGCTGGTTTTTCTGGAAAGAAAAAGAAAAATTGCATCAATCAAAATTTATAGGCAAGCAAGTGTTAGTAAAAGCAAGTGTTAAGTCAGTTTTAGTATTCAGGATTTTTGGAACATTTTAAAAATGCTTTTGAAAACATCCCAAGTCCAGGCAAAACCAGAATGATTTATTCCAAGATTGAGACAGAAATCTTGGAATACATGTGTTTGTTTGGGGTTCTCAACACTAGGAAATCATACATTTGTGTAGAAATACAAAATGCATAATACACAATAAAAACAAACCACTGTAAACAGCCCATTAAAACAGCATGTACAACACTAAAATTAAAATGATATGTCTTCATTAGAGATGTAAAATTTCAGAAATGTTAAATGGAGCTTTATGCATTATCATTGGGCGTGAAAGATTTATCCCACTTCTCAATCCACATCCAGGAGCTCAAGTTTACTCCTCTATGCAGCATTCCTTCTATTCATTTTTCCTCTTTTTCCAATTTCCCATTCATATGCCTGCTATTTATCAGAAGCACACATACCTATGTCCCAAAGGTGCTTTTCCCAAGAGGCAACTGGACTTTCTGATGTTTTGCTTCTCATCCAAGAAGCTTCTTCAGCTCTGACTGGATGGTGGGAATGGAAGTATTTATACTCCTTGAAGACAATTGGTCATTTGCATTATTTTAGTAAATTGTTAAGGTCACCAGTGGATTGATCTGTGTCATCAGGATCACCTCCAGGTGACATTAACAATTTGCTAAAAGAATCCAAATGACCTATTGTCTTCAAGGAGTATAAATCCTTCCATTCTCCACCACCCAGTCAGAGCTGAAGAAGTTTCTTGTCTTCAAAGAAAACAAGAAAGTCCAGTTGCCTCTACAAAAAACAAAGCACTTTTGGGATAACCATGACCTGGATGACTGAGAATCTCCATAGACATCCATATCCATGTTTTTTCTTTTCTGCTTCCAAGCCATATCTATAAAAAATGTGCACTACTTTTTTCTAAAGGATTAAAGGTTTAATCTGTCTGCAGCCCATCTCAAGTCCTTCAGTTCTTCCACAATTTTGAGTTTAGGGCAAAGTGTCTAAGAACCTCTTTCTTGATAGGAAACCACTCAATTCTGCAGTAAAATTGGAGAAAGCTTGCTTGCTGCATTTTGCAGCACTTCATTGTTTTTCCAGATATAGTGCAACTTTTTTTGACACATAGCTTTTAAAAAAAAATTTCATTGCTTTTTACATGGGAAAAGATTGTTCGCTTTGGGAACTAAGGAGAGCAATCTTATATGTCAATTTGGAAGTATATGTTCAAAAGTGCATTGGCAGCTAGTGCATTGATGAAGAGGTCTCTCATTCACAAAAAATTTGTGAATTGCAGGTTTCACATGCTGCACTCAATCATGGGGTGATTTGGTTTTGACCTAGCAAAATGTGTAAAGCTGGCATCTTGTGGACCATCTTGTCAAAATGGTGCCTGAAATATAATACATCAAACAAAGCTAGCAATGCAACTCATGTCTGTGTTCCACAAACATTATCTTTCAAGGAAAGTATTTCCAGAAGTATGGCATAACATAAATAGATATCCTTTTCATAACATTGATTTAGCCATAGCGGTTAGTTTGCTTTTGGTTTAATGAGAAGTGCAAGGCCAACCATATTAGTTTGAAAACCATGTTTAATGGCTTAGAGTTTACTTTGGCTGGACCACTTTGACTATTTTAACAAATCATGTTGGCCACAATGATATGATTGAACCCAGGCAACAGTTCAGCTGCTCTAGTGAACTTTATTATTCTTGCTGATAGAGACTAGCAAGGCATTCTTCTGGAAATTTGTACATAATAGCCACTTTCTAGCATAAAAAACAAACTCTGAACATTGTTTCATCATGAATCCTAGCAAATCTAGTGCAATTTAAACCCTAGTTATACATGACACATACAAAGATAGAATCAAACGCCCCATAAGGTTTGCTGGTAATTCAATTTAAAATGGAGAGAGTGAAATTCCCAGTCAAGGTAATTCCTCTTAAATGCCTTGCTTAATAGCATACATGGTCATTGCGCAAGAGATGAATATTGTGTTTGCTTTCTAAGTAAGCACTACTTAAAAGCTCATTAGCTCAACTCAAGCTCAGACTGGTGACACTATTTTATGGTGTTTACTAGCAACTTGCGAACCTGCTCGTTATGCTTGAACTACAACCTCATCAAACTGAGGTAAGTTATCTTGGGAGGAAAATATGCATTTTTAAATCTTTCTGCAAATATGCAGAATTAATTTTTCATTTTGATTCATTTTCCCTTCACTCTGGCAAGATGTGTGAACAGAATAAATGATAACCATCCACTGTAATATTGAATATTGATACGTTGCAATTGTTTTGGTCATTTAATTGTATAGCTTTTTGTCATCTGACTATTGAGGAAGAAGAGAATAGGTATATGCAATGTCCCTCTCACTGTCTCAATTATCAGGAGACAGATTTACAGCTTTGGTTGGTATCTTTTTCACCATAATGCTTAAGCAGACATTTGGAATGCCTTACATAGCTTTGCTGTTTTATTAGACCTCTGAGCTTATCTTTTTTGTAGAGCTCTGCCTGTTTGGTTTAACCTAAAAAGCCAGAGTCACCCTACATGATTTGTAGATATTCAAATTGGCCAGGTTCTTAAAACATGCTTGCTAAAACATAAACTGTGCTGAAAAGCCAGTAGCTGGGATTAGACAGATACAATTTTTGGAACGTCTGGAAGGGAATATGAAATTTATTTGGGAGGCTTGATCTCTTTTGTTAGGAAGGGAACATCGCATGACTTTGAAGAATCCAATATACGAAAGATATTTTGCCTCCATAAAGCATTGTCAATGGATTCATCTTTCAACTTCTGTATATGTCTACAAATTCACCTGAAGAATATTAGATTGCCCTTTTTACACCCCTTCATGACAGGGATTGAATTATGTAAAAGCAAAGAATATGTTTTCTGACACCATGACACCACAAAATCTACCCTCAAAACAGATACTTCCTTCCTTCATAACTATCTTGGATTAGGCACATCTTCAAAGGATAATTGAGGAAAACGTTGCAGACAGGGGGATTGAGGGGATTCATTTAAGGTAATAATAACATTGGATGCAATCTTTGGGCTCACTTACACTACTTCCTTGTTCTGGTCTGAGACACTTGCTTACAATTTTTTGAGTGAGAACAGGACTACTGGCCTACATTCTTGAGATGTAGAAACCAATGGTTTAAGAATTGGCATAGTTTGCACCATTTAGGGACAGGAATAAAATACATTCTCATTATGTGTGGATGGACACTTTAATTCCCCTTCCTTGAACCTAATGCCATATTTACTTTAAAAAACTCCAAAATTAAATCTTAGGCAAACTTACCATGTGGATAGTTGTGTTTTTTTTAAGCTTGATACACACTATAACATTCAAAGTGGTAAGTTAAAATATTGATGTCTGAAAACTCAACTAAAATGCTGAATATTCCTGCCAGGAGCTTTTAATCGTCCAAGATGAAGTGTCAGACAAACACTGTTGTTTCATTGGTTTGGTACAGCTTTCAAGTTCCCACCCATACATTCACTGCTGGAGTTCCAAAGTTGCAGCTGAATTGCAATGTTTAATGTAAAGGACGTATAAAATAAATAGTTGAGTTATTATGCTAACTTAATCATTTAAATTGTAACAGAATAACAGAGTTGGAAGCTACCCTGGAGGTCTGCTCAAGCAGGAGACTCTATACCATTTCAGACAAATGGTTGCCCAATCACTTTTAAAAGGGTCCGGTATTGGAACATCAACAACTTCTGGAGGCAAGCCGATCCACTAGGTAATTGTTCTCACTGTCAGGAAAGTTGTCCTTAGCTCCAGTTTGGATCTCTCTTTGATAAGTTTTCATCCATTGCTTTTATTCTGTCTTCAGGCACTTTGGAGAATAGACAGATCTTGTCTTTGTGGCAGCCCCTTATATGGGAATACTGCAGTCGTGGGTTTCAAATTTTTTTGGAACTTCTTCTGTAGGTGTGGCCTGCTTTCCGGGTCCACTGGTGGTTCGGTACATTTGATGAATTGGTTCTACCGAATAGGTGCGAACTGGTAGGAACCCACCTCTGGAATACTGTCATCCTATCACCCCTAATCCTTATTTAGACTAGACATACCAAATTTCTGCAGCCATTCTTCATATATTTTAGCTTCCAGTCCCCTAAATACTGATACTAAACATTTAGTATTTTTGTCCTGGATCTTATATGAGAGCCCAAAAATGTTGCATGCACACCCATAATTAGCAATGGCGGATGCCAACTACTATAATACCATTTTTCCCTTGTTCTAAATTGTTAGTAAAACAATTGTTAAATTATGTATTGTACTTGTCTCTGAAAGAGGGAAATTACTAGATATTTTCCACCTTCTTTGTATTCAACACTGTGAATTGATTTTTTGATGAGAAATAATGTAAACACTTTGGTACATGAAGCACAGATGCTGTCGCTCATCTGATAGGATCAGATAGCTCTTCTGGATATAGTCATAGCAGCCGTCTCATACAGATAAAAGTGATAAATTCTACTCTACATGGTGAAACATTGATTACGCTTCCACAGCATTCATTAGTACAGCCTTCTTCAGCATCCCATTGTTGGGATGTGAATTTCAATTCTCAGAATTCCCTTTCATCATACTACCTGGCAATTCTGGAGTATGAAATCTAGTGCAGCTTAAGGAAGCTTGCTGAAGATGGATGTTTTAATAATTTGGCAGAAGTTGCCATACCTCTATAAAGCTAATATTTCTTTTACCATTGACTTTGATGCACAACCATTCTGAGCTCAACACATTTTGTGTTGCCTACCTATCTTATTCCACGTTTCTAAGATTCTTTGCTAACATGCCAATTAGACAAAGAAATGGCTAAAAACAAATGATGGCTATATGCTATCTCTATGTTCAGAGACAGCCTGTCCTCTGTAGACCATTTGCTGGTGAAAAAGAAGGGTTTCCCAAAGAATGTATTTCCCAAATTGGTATCCTCAATATGTGTTGAGACTGAAGTTTTAGCAGTCATAATATCCACAAGTATTTGTATTTCCATTTTTATATATGGCTTTCGGGCAAAAATTAGAATGTCAGGCACAAGAAATCAGGACCTTCAGTTAGGTTGCAGCATAGAAGATCTATTCAAGCCATATCTAAGTATCTGGTCAACTAGAATTCAACACTAAATTGGCACAAGATAAAGGTCAACAGAAGTCAGGAGGGGTTAATGATGTGTTTAACTACTCCTCCCATATCTGGCTGCTTTTCTCCTAGCAATAGCAATAGCAATAGCACTTAGACTTATTTTTTGCGCATGCGTGAGAATGAGAATGGCTGCCGAGCCTCACCGCTCCGGCTACCGAAAGACAGTAAAGAGATAGTTCGGATGACCAGGACCCCGGACATGGAAACAGAGGGGTTCCTGCAGGACACGGATGTTCGGGCTCTTCAGAGAGGTAACCATTTGAGGAGGGGGATGCATTTGAGCGGCTCCTGGACGGCGTTGCCTCCCTCGTCTCTCTCATCGACCTATTTGCACAGCTGGCTGGCGGCGGTGGCGGAGACAACTTTGCGCAAGAGGCGGCGGTTTCGGCCCCGTCGCTCTGGGAAGTGCTGGACCTTCCCTTTGACTGAGCAGTACCGAGACGCTAGTTTGTGCCCCGAAGAGGGGGTGGGGAGCCCAGGAGAGATGTATATCGGAACTGGGGGACTGGCTTCTCGCCTCCACCATAGCCCTGTTGACTCCCCCCCCTTCCCTCCTGGCGCGGCGTTTTCTTTTTTTCTTGCCGCTGTCCCTGCGGGGCCCTACGTCGCCTGACCATCTTTCTGCCTGGACTTGGACTCAAGGAACCCAACGACGGGCCTCCTGTGGTGACCAGTGCCATCCGCTGCTGCTACTGCTTCAGGAGTATCGCGTTAGCCAACGCTATTGTTATCATTTTGTATCAGACGTCATTACTCCGGAGAGACAACGAGCTGGCAGCTTGGACTCCCCCCAGTGGCCACTATTGCAACTGCAGCCCTCAGATTTTTATATGTATGAACGAACTACACCCGTTCAATCAGTGTCACCTCTCTCTGCCTCAGTGTCACTATTGCAGCCACTCAGACTCTGCCTTTTACTACACGTTTGGCAGTCCGGACTTAACATCTTTGGCAGGCCCCTAAATCATCTAGATTCCTGGGACTTTTCAATCCTACCAGAGGGAGGGAGGCACCATCCTCCCCCCTCTATATATCTTCAGTGGATTGGAACTGGGCCTTTAACCATCTTGCCAATTAATTGCCATAGGAAGGGAGAGGAGTGGAGTACCTCTCCCCCCCCTCCCCTCCTAGGGGAGGGTGGAGGACGCCTTGGACTATCACAAGCTTAGCACGGACTTGCCAACTTGCGCAACTTTTAATTTTAAATTTTTAAACTGGTATGTTGAGTGCATGGGATTGTCTGGGATGGTGTGAATGATCTCACTTTTATCATTATTATCGTTGTAATTTGTGTTTTTTAATTACTCATGAGGACTGCTTGTGTGAGAGCTTGGGTATGATTGACTCGGAGGAATTGCCGGGGTTCGCGGGGGTCACCGGGGTGGTCGGGGGGACTATGGCCATGGGAGAGGGTCGGAGCATTGCGGTCATAACAGGGAGGGGCAGATATGGCGGGGACTTTAGGGCAAGCCATTACCAGGGAAAGGAGGGTTCGCTACATTGCAGAGATCCCTCCTTCCGGCCCTATGAGTCCCACTCCAAGACCAGATGGCGTGAGTAGTCAGGACCCTGGTCTCAGGCTGCTGTTGCTAAATGCCAGGTCTGTTGTTCACAAAGCTCCCCTCGTCCGGGACTTAATTGTTGATGAGAGGGCAGACCTGGCATGTATTACTGAAACCTGGCTGGGCACAGAAGGAGGAGTCCCCCTTGTAGAGATGTGCCCAGAGGGATTTCAGGTGCTTCATCAGCCGAGAGCCCAGGGAAGGGGTGGCGGTGTGGCTATTATTATCCGGGAGTCTCTGTTACCTCGTAGGGTCCCTGCTCCGGAGCTTGCCGGGTGTGAGTCCCTGCTGATAAAGTTGGACCTCAAGGGTCAAGTGGGTTTGCTGCTAACGTACCTGCCTCCCAACTGCGTTGCAGCATCCCTCCCCTCACTCCTCGAGTCAGTAGCCGAGCTGGCAGTTGAGCTCCCCAGGCTTATAGTTCTGGGGGACTTTAACCTGCCATCGCTCGGTGAACGCTCTGATGGGGCGCAGGAGTTCATGGCTTCCATGACAGCCATGGGCTTGACCCAGGTAATTCGGGGCCCAACTCATACAGCGGGACACATGCTCGACCTCGTATTCCTCTCGGAGCAGTGGATGCGTGCTCTTGGTCTGAGGGGTAATGAGATCATACCCCTGTCGTGGTCAGACCACTGCCTACTGAGGCTTGACTTCTGGAGGCCAAACCCCCACCGTAGGGAGGAGGAACCGACCAGGTGGTTCCGCCCCAGGCGACTTATGGACCCTTTGAGGTTCCAGACGGAGCTTGGGGTAATTCCCGACACTCTCGCCCACAGTTCGGCGGAGACTCTGGTTGCCGCCTGGCATTCGGCGGCGGCAGAGTCTCTTGACTGGATTGCGCCACTACGGCCCCTCCGGGTCAGCGGATCCCGGAGACCTCCTTGGTTCACCGAGGAGCTCCGGGAGAAGAAGCGCCGGAGGAGACGCCTAGAGCACCTGTGGAGGTCCGATAAGTCCAAGGAGAACCAAGCACTTTTGACTATCTGCACCAAGGATTACATCCGGGCACTAAGAGTTGCCAAAAGAACGCATATCTCCGCCTTGGTAGCGTCCGCCGAGTCACGCCCAGCCGCCCTGTTTAGGATCACCCGCTCCCTCCTCAATAGGAGGGATGCGGGAGACCCCTTGCAGGGTAGGGCTGAGGACTATGCCCAGTTCTTGGTGGACAAAGTTGCTCGGTTTCGTTCGGACTTGGACTCCACCGCCGTAGATCCAGCCGAGACACAGGGGGTTTACTTGGTAAACCATCTCTGGGTTGAGTTCCAGGATGTTGCCTCTGGGGATGTGGACAAGGCCATTTGAGCTGTAAGTGCCTCCACCTGCATTTTGGACCCGTGTCCCTCCTGGCTGGTTGCCAACAGCAGGGAGGTGACACATGGCTGGATCCAGGCGGTCGTGACCGCCTCCCTTCGGGAGGGGCACTTCCCCACCGCACTTAAGACGGCGGTGGTGAGAACCCTCCTGAAGAAACCATCCTTGGATCCAGCCATTTTAAACAACTATCGTCCTGTCTCCAACCTCCCCTTTATTGGGAAGGTTGTCGAGAAGGTGGTGGCCTTCCAGCTTCAACGGGCCTTGGAGAAAGCTAGCTACCTTGACCCCTTCCAGTCCGGCTTCAGACCCGGTTACAGCACTGAAACCGCTTTGGTCGCATTGACCGATGATCTCTGGAGGGCTAGAGATGGAGGCCATGCGTCCATCCTGGTTCTCCTTGACCTCTCAGCGGCTTTCGATACCATCAACCATGGTATCCTTCTGCGACGACTGCGGGAGGTGGGGGTGGGAGGCACTGTTTTGCAGTGGTTCTCCTCCTACCTCTCGGACAGGTCGCAGTCGGTGTTGGTCGGGGGGCAGAGATCGTCCCTGAGGCCCCTAACATATGGGGTGCCGCAGGGTTCGGTCTTATCCCCCCTACTATTTAACATTTACATGAAACCGCTGGGCGAGATCATCCGGAGGCACGGGATAAAATACCATCAATATGCGGACGATACACAACTGTATCTGTCCGCCCCGTGCCAACTCAATGAAGCGGTGGACGTGATGAACCAGGGCCTTGAGGCCGTTAAGAACTGGATGAGCGCTAACAAACTGGTACTCAACCCGGACAAGACCGAGTGGCTGTTGTATTTCCCTCCCAACAATTTGGCCGACATTCCAACACTCAGGCTGGGGGGTCAAATTTTATACCCCTCAGATAGGGTCCGTAATCTGGGAGTCCTCCTGGATCCACAGCTGACTTTTGACCATCAGTTGTCGGCTGTGACCAGGGGGGCGTTTGCCCAGGTTCGCCTGGTCCGCCAGTTACGGCCCTACCTGAACCGGGAGGCTCTCACAACAGTCACTCGAGCCCTTGTGATCTCTAGGCTGGAATACTGCAATGGGCTCTACATGGGGTTGCCCTTGAAGTGCATCCGGCGACTGCAGTTAGTCCAGAATGCAGCCGCGCGAGTGATAGTGGGCGCACCGCGGTTCGCCCACATTACACCCATCCTCCGCGAGCTGCACTGGCTACCTTGTGATCTCCAGGTGCGCTTCAGGGTATTGATGACCACCTTTAAAGCACTCCATGGTAGTGGATCTGGGTACTTGAGAGACCGCCTTCTGCCGATTACCTCCCTTCGACCGATTAGATCGCACAGATTGGGCCTCCTCCGGATCCCATCTGCCAGTCAATGTCGATTGGCGACTACACGGAGGAGAGCCTTTTCTGTTGCAGCTCCGACCCTGTGGAATGATCTCCCCGTTGAGATTCGTACCCTCACCACCATCCAGACCTTCCGCACGGCCCTTAAGACCTGGCTCTCCCAGCAGGCCTGGGGATAAGTTCTTAAATTACCCGCCCGAGTGTTGACTGTTGAATGCAAGTTGGTGTTTTATTATTTATCTTGTTTACTCATTGTTTGTCTTTTATTATTGCACCCCCTTCCCGTGATTGTAAGCCACCCTGAGTCCCCTCAGGGAGAAGGGCGGCCTATAAATCTTAATAAATGTTTAAATGTAAAAAATAAAAAAAAAGTCTAAAATGCCACTTCACAGTGCTTTGCAGCCATTTCTAAGTGGTTTACAACATATTGCCTCCAACAATCCTCATTTTACCACCCTCAGAAAATGAAAGGCTGAGTCTACCTTGAGCCAATCGAACTGCTGGCAGTCGGCAGAATTAGCCTGCAATACTGCATTCTAACCACTGCGCCACTGCAGCTCTTCCTTACTTCTTTCCTATGGTGATTGACTTTAGCTCAGTAATCTTCTAAGTACATAGTTCATGAACTTTAATAAAGTGATGTAAATGTTAAAAAAGAATCCTATACTGTATGGTGTCTCTATAAGGCATTATACAGTTTCTTATTCTACCTATCTACCTTCCAGAGCAAAATATCCCAATGGATATTTAGTGATTTTCTTTGGAAGTTGCAGAAAGTTGTGACAGACAGAGGAGACTGTGAGGAGACTAGTCTCTCCTTAGGCATGAAAAACCAGGTGGGAGACTTTGGCCCAGTTGTTTTCTCTCAGTCCCTCACAGGATTGTTGTTGTTATGGGAAAAATAGGAAGAGGAAGGAATATATGAATCTCTACTGCCTTGAAATGTATAATGGAAAAAAGCAGGATTTTAAAAAATCTAAAAGAAATAATAAAAAATGAAAACTGTAATTACAAACTGATGGATTCCTTCCTTGAGGAGGAGAAAATTGTAAAAGAAATGTTCTCTTTTTATGTAATGGCCAATCTTCAGCCACTTACTCTTATTAAGTAGCAAATATAACCTTTTCTGACCAAGTCACTGAGTACTGCACTTTTTTATATGGTTATTATTCCACATTATCTGGTATGTTACTCAATTAACCTGCCTCGAAAGGGATGGGCTGACCTTCACCAATAGAGCAACAACACACTGACTTTCTGCAGAGCAGCAGGAAAACTACACACTTAATTTGATGGTGATAAATAGGGACTGTAGTCCTGTTCTTCCCCTAATGTGAGTTCACAAAACAGATTCACTATCCAATGAGTTAGCCAATGTTGGCTTCATCATGAGTTACTGAGACTTTTGTCTGAAATTAAAAGAAGTGGCCTTCTTTTGGGGATTAACAGGGCAAATTTTTAAAACAGAATTATCAAGACTTCACTCCTTCTGGGTAACAAATGGATTTTTTATTTTGTTTATTTAAATATGTAAATCTGGCAATGAAAGTTACACTATTTTTAAAGTACATAAACATTGCACGGAGAAATGCTTTCAGATGCAGCAGTAAAGCATGGGAGTGAAATATTAAATTTAATGTATTGAGAAGGCTTAGAAGCTGAATTATCACATCATACTGTGACACTGAATCACTAATAATGAAAGATATTTTGACTGTAATCTATGAATGTATGCACATTATTTTATTTTTACATACTCATTCAAATATTCTTTTCCTGTCAAGAAAAATATGAGCCTAAAGGTAGTGAATGAAGAAAGTATAATGTAATACATCTGTGTGAAATCGTGTGTTGTCCCGATTGTAATTGGAGCCCTTGGAGCAATACCTAAGGAGCTACCTCGATATTTGGAAATTTTAAATTTATCACACTTGAACATTGTGACTCTACAAAATCCACCCTACCTGGAACAGCTTATATCCTCTGAAGTTACCTTAACAGTTCCTAGGTCCTTGGTTAGGATTCGAGCTGTTGAGCTACCAACCAGCCCCAAAGGCTGTGAATCTCACCAAAGATTAACATAATAATAATAATAATAATAATAATAATAATAATAATAATAATGATGATGATGATGATGATGATGATGATGATGATGATGATGATGTTGTTGTTGTGATGGTAATGTGATAAGGGTGATTCACTTTCACCTCTTCTCTTCATCATCGCAATGATCCCACTATCAGTAATCTTTAAAAAAAAATGAAATTAGGCTACCAAACAGCCAAAGAAGCTGAAAAATTTTTGCATTTACTATATATGGATGATTTGAAACTCTATGGAAAGTCAGAAATAGAAATCCAATCATTGACAAACACAGTCCGAGTATTCAGCACCGATATTTCAATGCAGTTTGGCATGGAAAAATGCACCTCTGTATCCATAAAAAGAGGCAAAATCACTGCATGTGAGGGAATTGAAATGCCCAATGGCCAATTAATTAAATGCAAAGAAAATGAAGCCTACAAATACTTAGGCATTCTGCAGTTGGATAACATCAAGCATGGAGAAGTAAAAACTATTGTCAGGCGAGAGTACACCAACAGAGTTAGGAAAATTTTGAAATCTAAATTGAATGGTGGAAATACAATCAAGGCCATAAATACCTGGGCAATACCAGTTATAAGATACACAGCTGGCATAGTTAACTGGACACAAGCTGATTTGGACCTTTTGGACCGAAAAACCAGGAAACTAATGACAATGCACTACAGTTTACATCCACGTGGTGATACTGATAGACTATATCTGCCCCGAAAATCAGGTGGCAGGGGATTATTACAAGTGAAGCAAACAGTTGAAGAAGAAAAACATGCACTGGCTGATTATTTAAAAGACACTCAAGAACATCTATTAATCGAAGTAAAGAACAAAAATCTACTGAAGGCCCAACAGACAAAACAAGAATACAGAAAAGATGTGATAAAATCAAGAATGGAGAGTTGGCAGAACAAAGCACTGCATGGTCAATTTCTGGAAAAAATAAAAGATAAAGTGGACAGGGAACAAACTTGGTTATGGTTAAAAACAGGTACATTAAAGAAAGAAACAGAGTCACTAATCCTGGCTGCGCAAGAACAAGCTATCCGCACAAATGCCATTAAGGCCAAAATCGAAAAATCCTCTGATGATGCCAAATGCAGACTTTGCAAAGAAGCTGATGAAACTGTTGATCACATACTCAGCTGCTGTAAAAAAATCACGCAGACTGATTATAAATTGCGGCACAATTCAGTAGCACAAATGATCCATTGGAATTTGTGCAAAAATTATAATATTAAAACAGCAACAAACTGGTGGGAACATCAGCCTGAAAAAGTCACCGAAAATCAGATGGTCAAGATCTTGTGGGATTTCCGTATACAAACCGACAAAATACTGGCGCATAATACACCAGACATCACACTGGTTGAGAAAAATAAGGTCACAATCATAGACATCGCAATACCAGGTGATAGCAGGGTCGCCGAGAAGGAACATGAAAAAATCGCAAGATACCAGGACTTAAAAATCGAAATTCAACGACTATGGCACAAACCAGCAGTGGTAATTCCAGTGGTAATTGGCACACTGGGTGCTATTCCAAAAGCACTGGAATTACATTTAAAACAGTTAAATATTGACAAAATCACCATCAGTCAAATGCAAAAAGCCGCACTGCTTGGATCTGCACGCATATTACGAAAATACGTTACGACGTCCTAGGCCCCTGGGTGGGGCCCGACTAGTAACCAATGCCAAATCCGGCGAAACAACTGGCCGCTGTGATACAATTGTGTAATAATAATAATAATAATAATAATAATAATAATAATAATAATAATAATAATAATAATAATAATAATAATTGGACATCACCTGGAAAGGACCAATTACATGGTTTCTGGCTCAAATATCTGACCAGTTTACATGCAATATTGGCCAGGCAACTGAATGAAATTTTACAAAAGGGCCAAATTGATGAATGGTTGATAACTGGAAAAACATACTTGATTCAGAAAGATCCAACTAAAGGAACAACACCTGAAAACTATAGACCAATAACATGCTTGCCAACAACCTTCAAATTACTCACAGGCATTATTGCAGATAACATGATGGATTATTTGGAAACAAACAACATCTTGCCAGTAGAGCAAAAAGGTAACAAAAGAAGGAGCAGGGGCACAAAAGATCAGCTTTTAATTGATAAAATGATATTAGAAAATTGTAAGAACAGAAAAACGAACTTGAATATGGTCTGGATTGATTACAAAAAGGCATTTGACTCACTGCCACATAGTTGGATCATAAAATGCTTAGAAACAACTGGCATTAGCAAAAATATTACATCCTTTACTGAAAAGGCAATGAAACAATGGAGAACTGAGTTGGCAGTAGGGAATGAGAGCTACGGAATGGTTAATATCAAGCGAGGAATTTTCCAGGGTGATTCACTTTCACCTCTTCTCTTCATCATCGCAATGATCCCACTATCAGTAATCTTAAAAAAAATGAAATTAGGCTACCAAACAGCCAAAAAAGCTGAAAAAATTTCGCATTTACTATATATGGATGATTTGAAACTCTATGGAAAGTCAGAAATAGAAATCCAATCATTGACAAATACAGTCCGAGTATTCAGCACCGATATTTCAATGCAGTTTGGCATGGAAAAATGCGCCACTGTATCCATAAAAAGGGGCAAAATCACTGCATCTGAGGGAATTGAAATGCCCAATGGCCAACTAATTAAATGCAAAGAAAATGAAGCCTACAAATACTTAGGCATTCTGCAGTTGGATAAAATCAAACATGGAGAAATAAAAACTATTGTCAGACGAGAGTACACCAACAGAGTTAGGAAAATTTTGAAATCTAAATTGAATGGTGGAAATACAATCAAGGCCATAAATACCTGGGCAATACCAGATATAAGATACACAGCTGGCATAGTTAACTGGACACAAGCTGATTTGGACCTTTTGGACCGAAAAACCAGGAAACTAATGACAATGCACTACAGTTTACATCCACGTGGTGATACTGATAGACTATATCTGCCCCGAAAATCAGGTGGCAGAGGATTATTACAAGTGAAGCAAACAGTTAAAGAAGAAAAACATGCACTGGCTGATTATTTAAAAGAAAGTCAAGAACATCTATTAATCGAAGTAAAGAACAAAAATCTACTGAAGGCCCAACAGACAAAACAAGAATATAGAAAAGATGTGATAAAATCAAGAATGGAGAGTTGGCAGAACAAAGCACTGCATGGTCAATTTCTGGAAAAAATAAAAGATAAAGTGGACAGGGAACAAACTTGGTTATGGTTAAAAACAGGTACATTAAAGAAAGAAACAGAGTCACTAATCCTGGCTGCGCAAGAACAAGCTATCCGCACAAATGCCATTAAGGCCAAAATAGAAAAATCCTCTGATGATGCCAAATGCAGACTTTGCAAAGAAGCTGACGAAACTGTTGATCACATACTCAGCTGCTGTAAAAAAATCGCGCAGACTGATTATAAATTGCGGCACAATTCAGTAGCACAAATGATCCATTGGAATTTGTGCAAAAATTATAATATTAAAACAGCAACAAACTGGTGGGAACATCAGCCTGAAAGAGTCACCGAAAATCAGATGGTCAAGATCTTGTGGGATTTCCGTATACAAACCGACAAAATACTGGCGCATAATACACCAGACATCACACTGGTTGAGAGAAATAAGGTCACAATCATAGACATCGCAATACCAGGTGATAGCAGGGTCGCCGAGTAGGAACATGAAAAAATCGCAAGATACCAGGACTTAAAAATCGAAATTCAACGACTATGGCACAAACCAGCAGTGGTAATTCCAGTGGTAATTGGCACACTGGGTGCTATTCCAAAAGCACTGGAATTACATTTAAAACAGTTAAAAATTGACAAAATCACCATCAGTCAAATGCAAAAAGCTGCACTGCTTGGATCTGCACGCATATTGCGAAAATACGTTACAACGTCCTAGGCCCCTGGGTGGGGCCCGACTAGTAACCAATGCCAAACCCGGCGAAACAACTGGCCGCTGTGATACAATTGTATAATAATAATAATAATAATAATAATAATAATAATAATAAAAATAATACAACTATCTGCCACACAACACTTAAGATGCTGTTAAAAAATACAAGGAAGTCTGATTGTGGATTGTGCAATATTTGGAGAAGAGCAGAAGAGAAGAGAAAGAACTAGGAAAAAATCACAAAATACAAAGACCTGCAAACAGAAATAAAATGACAGTGGGGAAAGAAAGCAAAGATATTACCAATAGGTATCTGGGGAGCCATTCCAAAACATATGAAGACCATCTGAACACCATCACCATCAATTGCAAATGGCACTTTACTTGGAACAGCTTACATCCCAGAATTATTCCATTAAAGCTATCAAACAACAACATCTGCTCCTTCCAGGTCTGTGGGAAGGACTTGATAGAGGGATGAAAATGCCAAATCCAGTCTAAGCATCTGGCTGACTGTTCAACCATAATAATTTTCCACTGGTCAATTATACTGAATTTGGATCACTGTGAATGCTACTCAAAAATTATACAGGTCACTGTGCTTTATGAATTTGTAGGAAATGAAGGGGGGGAAGCCCTACTGATATGAATCCTCTAACAGACTATAACAATGTCTTCCTTTGTAACTTTAGATTTAAACCCCTTCTTCAATTGGAAATGCATTCCTTATTTACAGCTGATTTTTCTTTTCCATTCTAGTCAATATTCCTGAACTTATTATACAACGTCAAGATAATTTATCATTAAAAGCTGAGAACATGAATGCCTCTCTAGAACTCAAGATCCCAAGTAACTAGTGAATTAATTGTTTTGTGGTGAACAGCTGCATGCAAGGGATTTCATCGCATGCAAGGGATTTCATCACATGCAATAACTATTATCAAAGGAGTTTCTCAATTTTCAGTTAAGTTAAAATAACAGAAGGCCAATGCATTTTTGAAAACAGATGTTCTGAGAATACTCCTGCAGAAATTAGACATCTAGGTAATTAATGTCTGAGGAAAAGTAATTCTCTCCCTCCCTCCCTCCCTCCCTCCCTCCTTCCCTCTCTCTCCCTCGTCCCCCAGTCCTCAATAAAGGACATTAGATGTGTATTCTTCATTTTGGGAATTATAATTAAGAAAAGTTAACAGTATAATTAGTAAGCCAATTATTAACCACTGTGGCATGCCTTTAAATTTTATTTAAAATGGCCATGGACTTAAATGAATATTCTCCGCTTCTCTGAGGAGAAACAGCAGGAATACAAATAATAAGCATACTGTGTTATAACTGAAGCTTAATGTTTCAATGCTAAGTGTGCCATACCAGGCTTAGATTCAATACAAACGAGATTTTCTTAACATAGAAATGAAGGTTTGTACTATAGAAGATATAAAGAAACTAGTATCATTAGCCATAATTTTAAGTCTTAGTATTTATCTTAGTTACCATTGAATTTCAGGATACTTTCAGGATAGTATGTTAAGGATTCTAGCTTACATAGAATAACATGAATATGCTTAAGGCATGGGTGTCAAACGTGCGGCATCACGTTGCTGTCAAGTGATGTTTCATGATGTTTTTCCCATTCGCGGAGTTGGGATGGGCATGACCTACGTGTGAGGCATCCGGCATGTGGGCCACCAGTTTGACACCCCTGATGAAAGCAAGACTGGCTTTCGTTGTACCTGTGTTTATCAAACAACATATGCCTAAATTAGTTTGTACTTATGGCTAGAAGGGAATGCTGCATGTGGCATTGGTGTGACTAAGACTGTAACCTGGTGTATACCTTTCCTAATTTACTAAAAAAGTGTTATGGAAAATCCTTGATTGACCAAAGGATGGGAGATGAAGAGTAATATTTGTGGATTTATGCAGTGATAACCATGGAATACAGACGACTGTTACTTGGAATTCAAGAGAAGAAAACAAAAAGAAAGAAGAAAATAAAATACATTTGCTTTATGTCTCAAAATAATGAAAATGAAAAGATATAATAGATCTGAATCAAAGGGACATGAACTTGTGGAGTGGAAAGGAATGCATGACAGAAGTCTAGGTGTAGATTAAATCATGAACAAAAGAACTAAGATGCAAAATTTTAACCAACAGTATCTGGGTTCTGGTGAGCACATATGAAAGTCAATGTTCATAGAGTAGTGAAAATGGCATGTTATAGTCAGTGAACAATGGTCATGGAAGAACCAGAGTTGATGTCATTACTTATAAAGGACAGAGAATTAATGAAAATATCATGTGAAGAAACAGATCATTATATGATAGTATCACAAGCAGACATTCGGAGAAAAATCAGCTGAAAAAAGGGGAAGAAATGGAGGTAAAGGGGAAGGAAGTGGAGAAAGAGAAGGTGTGAGTCCCGTATGCTAAAAGTATTAGGAGCCAAAGTAATTTTCCAAGAGAATGAATGGAAATAAGGGAGAAGAACATAGAGTCTACTTGAAACAGTGAGAAAATACACTAATCATACTACAGTGCTATATAGAAGTATGGAGATACATTAATAAAAAGTATGAAAAGGGATGCTTGGTGGAACAATGAAACAAAAAAGGCTGCAGTGATTAAAAAGCACATATACATCAACCACTGCTACAAAAAACGTGACAAGCTCTTTTCAGCTTGTTCGGTTAATAACTCTTTTTCTTGTGAAGCTGGTCAAGCATATATTTGAATTCATAATTAACGATGTTAATAAATGTAATCTGAATCATGCAGAAAAACCACATCGCTTTTTTGGGGGGGAACAATTTTATGGATGCCCTTAATAAACATAGTAAAAATTAATACAAACTAACTACAAGAAGGATTGAAAAGAAAAGGAAAAAAGTTCAGAAGGTGCAGGAGGGGGGAAAGTAGAAGAGGAAAAAAAGGGAACAAAGGAAGGAAAAAGTGGCTCACCAACCTTTAACGCACCATATCTCAATCATGTAGCTCTTTGGCAAATGCGAGTGCACTTAGTGTACATTACTGCACATTAAATGAAGTCAAAATTAAAGAGAATTATATAGAATTATACTGTCAAATTAAAATATTTTATTTTACCTGTTAAAAGACCCATAACTATCACTACTATGAATACTTCAACAAAGAAGAGACTAAACTATAAAAGCAGCATAATAAAAAGACCTTCAAATGTTTGTCTAACAGCTACATAATAGGCAATTGAAAGAACATAGAGTCAAAGAGTGGAAATTCTCTCAAAGAACACCCAGTTCAACTTGAATGTAAGTAATCAATCTTTCATAAGAGGCAATCTGGACTCTGCTTAAGTATCCTACAAAGAGTATTTTCTACCTTCTGGGCAGGTTGTTCCATTGTAAAACACTTGCTTTATTAAGGAGTCTGTTATAATATTTATATTAAATATATATTTCTTATAATTTATATTAAATCTGTCTTCTTTTATAGCTTCACCCTTTTATACACATAATGATACAGTACAGATGTAGAAAAAGTTAAGGAGTCTTAGTAACAACAGTGCACCTGATATTTTGCAAAATTCTCCCCTTTGTGATCATCTCTCTTTTGCAAATTGACCACATCCAACTTCTTCAGACTACCTGGTTTCTAAGATCCGTACAATTTTTTTGGTCATTAAACATTACTCAAATATGCCTCAATATACCCTATAGTGATTATGTGTTTGATTTGGTAATTAGTTTTATTTCAGGATTAAACAACCATAGAACATAAAACTTTTGAACCTGTTTTGAACTTGAGATTTCTCTTCAGAATCCATATACAACCAGTTGAGTGAATTCCTGAGACACTTTCCAAGGCACTGTAGCATGGATATTGTTGTATGTATGTGCATGTATCTTAAACTGTGTATAGAAAGCAATTATATATTACTGTGATTCAATGTGTTGGAATATATGCTGGCAAAACTCAGTTTTAAACTTGAAGGTAAATAGGCATCCACTGTAAATATTTCAACACAGGAATCAAATGTTTCTGATTCTTTAATTATTCAGCAGTCTGTGTATCTTATTTTGTGTCAACCTCAAGTTTCTGACACTTACTAGGGCAACTGTAGTACTAGACTTCCCAAAGATATCTGTAACTAAAAGAAGAGGAAGATTTAATACAACTAATCAAATAACATATTTTACATTTTTATTTCTCTCTCATTTCTTACTCTTGTCACAAAATGCTTCTTTTTCCTGATAACCCAAACATGATCCTTAGCATGTAAATAATAACATGGTTGCTTGAAAGTTTGGTTAGATGGTCTAAAATGGCATTTCGTAGCTAGACCCTAATTTATTTTTTACATTAGTTTTGTTTCCTAAATCAAAAGGCCTTTTTAGGTGAATGTATAGCATATCTTAAGATTCATGAGTATAAATTCATATTTACTGACAAAGAAATAAAGGAAGACTAGTAACATAGATCTATTTCAAGCTATTTAGTTCTCATCAGCCAGCCATTCTCTTCTGGGATTTGAACCTGGGATGAGAGCTAAATAGCTTGAAATACATCTATACTACCAGTCTCCCTTTATTTCTTTGTCAGCAAATATAAATTTAACACAAAATAGTTTGTCACAAAAGCCACTGCCTACAAAGGCTCTTGGATTGGGGCTGAACAGCGAAAGGGAAGCAGTATGTTTTCCCATATTTGAGTAGACCAGGTTGCCCTACTAGAAAAAATACTTAATTTGTGAGTTATAATCGAAAAATTAGTCCTCAAAATATTTCTGGATAGTTACATTGTGTATTTGCTGAATAGACGCTGAAGCATCTTTTTAGGTTCTACAGGAAGCCTAGCATAAAGTATCTGTTAACATGCGTTCAACACACAAAGGTCTAGATAAATAGGGGGAGAGCAGTGCATGGATTCGTAAAAGTAGGTTTGGGAAACAATTCCAAACAAATATCAGACTCAATCTCTCATCTCTGTCAGTAGTTCATGCTCCAGTTTCCTCCAGCATTTATCAAGTGGCAGCATTTCACAAGATTATCCTGGAAGGATAATCTAGAATGAATGCAGCTCTGTGTATCAATTTTCATGGCCAGATCCTAAATAATAGTCATAGAAATGCTTCTTTTCTCTGCAAAGAAGAACTGAAAACGTGTATACCTTAATTATTTCCCCCTAAGGTATAAACCTCCTCTAAGAACAGCGAATATACTATTTTTTTTGCATTTGGCAGTAGTGACACTTTGCAACTGATTTTGTTACTATATTCTACTGCCAGAATATGACGTTACTTTCTAATATAACAGGAATGAGTGTAATATTGGATAATAGAATAATGTCCGCAATATTTGATTTTCACGATATCGTTTTCTGCTTCAGGAATAGGTTTTATTTCATTCCCTTTAAGGTAATAGCTGATGCTGACAATGTTTCATACAGCTAAAGCAGAGAGTGCATCTGTCATTAAAAAAAGATAAAAGGTAACCGTAAAGGTTCCCCTCACATGTACTAGTCATTCTCAATTCTAGGAGGTGGTACTCATCTCTGTTTCGAAGCCAAAGAGCCAGTGCTGTCCAAAAACGTTTCCATGGTCAACTGGCTGGAATGACTAAACACTGAAGGCACATGAAATGCTGTTACCTTCCCACCAAAGGTGGTTCCTATTTTTATTTGCATTTTTACATGTTTTCAAACTGCTAGGTTGGCAGAAGCTGGGACAAGTAACGGGAGCTCTCTCTGTTACCCGGAAGTAGGGATTTGAACCGCCGAACTGCCGACCTTTCTGATTGACAAACTCAGTTTCTTAGCCACTGAGCCACCGTTTCCCTCATAAACTGACTTTTATCATTTACATTTAATTTTCATTCTCTACATTAAGGTAAATGTAAACATGTTACCATAATACCAACATTCCTATACACCTATGTTACTACATGTGTAAAGTTATAGTTCAATTATCTAGTGATCATCTTCATTGGCTTATATCTATATTTTTACCTGTTCACATTTAAACTTGTTTAGTGAATAAGAATTTGGGAATAGATTAAGTTTTGCTCAGAGATAGGTTTTTATATACATATATGTTTTCCTTCTCATTTTTTTAATTCAGTTGATCACATATATGGCACTATGATGTGGGTATGAGACATATGATTTAGACATACTGAAAAACTTCACCAAGTATAGCAATTCCTACCTGACTTTACATGACTTTACTTCAAGCATAAAAAGAATGAACAATTTCCAAAAAAGAGAATATCTGTAGCTCAAGGTTGAACTGTAAAGTCCTTGGGGCCCTCTGAGCTTTGTTATTTGCTTGTGTATGTTTCACTACCTGACCGGGTAACAATATCAGTATAGGCGAGTGTGACATTTGTTCCCTGTTATATTCAATAACTAGCCCTGAAGTGCCAATGGGTGTGTGGTTTGAATGAGCGATCTTGGTTATTTAAGGCTTGAAGTTTTCCTCAAACTGTTACCAGTAAGAATCCCAGATTCTTGGTGCAATGGTTGTAGACCTAAAAGAAATATTCTATGGGATGATGTGCAGGTTTCAGATTAAAAAATCAAATTTAGATTTAGAAAACCTAGAAAATTCAATACCATCTTCTATGCCCCTTCTCAACATGCTACCTCATGTAAGAAGCTACATAGGCAACTTGTCTGAAATTATAAAAAACAGTTATTGAATTATATCATTTTATAACAATTATAAAAAATGTTATTGATCATATCAACCCATCTCAGGACTTGTGTTAAGCAGATAATCTATGGAAAATGTTGGAGATTAACAAATCTGTAAAGAATAAGAGTTAAGTATGGTACTTTTATTTCACCCTTATATTATGGATTTCATGGCTCTTTCTCATTGATTAGATCTGCCTTATCCCTTTGAGGTCAGCTTGACAAATAGAAATTGTTTTGACAAAGTTAACCATAGTAAACCAGGGATTCAAAATGAAAGTTGCTCATTTCAACTTGTTTATTATTCTGCATTCTCTCCTTCACCATATTGACCTAACTGCTTCTTTTACTAACAATAAATAATGGATTGGCAATAAATAGCAGCATACCTGTGTCTGATGCTAGGCTCAGTAACAAAGAAGGATCGTCTTGTTTGCAAATTACTAGAAGATAGTTCATTTGGCTCCATGGTTACAGTTATAATTTAGAACAGAGATCAAGCCAATCACATATCTAAAATTTTGAAAGCAAGCTATGGGTTTAGCTAACCACTCTATCTCCCACCCCAAATAAACTATAGTGGGATTTGTCAGTCACAAAACATCCATATATCAGAAGATAAAACAAAGCATTAAGCTGTAGGCACCTCCATTTTAGTTTCTAATAATATCTCTGGGGTCTGTGTTGGGGCCCAGAGGCATCATTGGAAATAAAATTTATGCTTCAAGCTAGCAATTTGTTTTGCAGTTTGCTATCTTCCTCTTCTATTATTTTTAACTAAAATGACTTAAACAAAATTAAATATAGCAGGGAAGAGATAGACCAAGGGATGTTTCATCAGATACATTGCTACCGTGGGGTATCACAACTAGATTTCCCTTGCTAAGAGATTACAAAAGGCCGCCTAATCAGTGATAGAAAGAAGGAGCATCAGTCACTGCCAGAAAGTTGTAGCTGCTGGAGCACCATTTGTTCCAATGTCTGACTTTAGGAGAACTAGCGGCCTCTTCAAGAGAAATGATGGTTTTATTATCATTGCCACTAAATCCATTGCAGCAGGTGATGTGAACATTTTTCCAAGCGTCTTTGGAATAAATAGGGAAATATCATATTGGATTAGGCTAGCAGCAGCACAAGTATCTATTCAAATCTCTGACCTTGAAAAGGATTGATCTGAATAGAAAGATGCCTAAATTGATGATATTTTGCTGAACTAAATACCACTAGCCATGCTGAAATGCTGAGAGGAATTGTGTTTTAATCTTTCTAGCCTTGTCTTTCCATGCTAAACTATCAAACTTGGAAGAATAGAGCTAGCTGTATTTTCTTCTATTTTCTAGTTGTTAGTGCTACTAACAACTTTGAAAGCAGTTGATAAGAGAAAAGGATGGTGATGAACCAATTAAAATCCCACTTCCCAGCATTTCTCTTATTATATTCCAAAATATTCGTTGTCCCTTGTTCTGGATAGAATGAAGAAATCTAATCAGTTTTCCACACAGCATGTGGTCTGATCTTGAGTGTGATAAAATTTTAAAATAAAACCGGGTCATCCAAATTGAGAAATGTTGAAATAAGAGTTTAGTTAGAATTTATATACTGAAAGTCAGTTTGGTATAGTGGATATGGCATCAGGCCAGAAACTGAGAAACTGTGAGTTCTAATCCTGTTTTAGGCATAAATACAGATGACCGGGGGCCAGTCACTCACTCTCAACCCTAGGAAGTAAGCCAAGGAGAACCATTTCAGGAAAAAAATGCCAAGAAATCTGTAGGAACTAATCCAGACAGTTGCCAGAGGTCAGCACTGACTTAAAACCATGCACATGAATGCATACATACAAATACACACACACACACACACACACACACACACACACACACACACACACACTATTGGGTACTTGTTACATTCTGCTCTGACCGTGCTATTTCATAAAAGAAACTAAAGCAAAGAAAGAGACCCAGCAGTGTTGGCAAGGTAGCCAGCTCAACCAACTGGTGCTGAGTATCATGACAGGTTAGCAAATTTTTGTATCCTTTATTTAATTAGGGTTTTTTTCCATGGCACTTGTGAGATTTCCTTTCCTGTGTTTCAAAATGATGTGGTGGTATGACTTTGATTAAAGGGAAGAGGAGACATTTAATGTCTGAGATCCAGCAGCCAAATGACTTGGGCTGGTACTGCTGGGTTACAGTTGTCTAGACATTTTTGGGAGAAGAAAACTGGATTGCCTGAATATTCAAAATACCCAGCAAGGCAGTTCTTGGACCATTATATTCTAGCAGCAACCCAACTGCATTTTCCACAATAACTTTTCAACACACCTGGTAAATTTCCAAAGTTTATTATTTTATACTTCTGTCAACAAACATTTTGAGTGTTCGTTCTTATTCTACCTCTTGTTGTTTTTTACAAGTTATCTAGGTCTCCTCCTTTTGAGGGAAAAAAATGCTTAGAATTTTCATAATTGCATTTTCTGTTTTAGTTTCTTATTGGCAGAGGCATTTAAAGCTCTAGCCTAAAGCATCTTTTCTTATCTACTGAATTAAAACCTCCTCAGTACATTATTTTGTATTAATGGTCAGACAGTTTCTTCCTTTTTCTTTTTCTATGTTCTCAAATTCCAATTATCTCCCTGATGCTGTGTTGCCCTTTAGGAGATCAGATTAGTCTGTCAGAATTGCTATAGTTCAGCAAATAGGTGCAAACATCCTTTCCTCCCAAAAGGCCTTCAGCATGCTTAAATCTGTGTTGGATTGTAGCAGTGGTGGGTTTCAGGTTTTTTTAGAACCTCTTCTGTAGGTGTGGCTTGTTTTGTGGGAGTGGCTTGCTGGCTATGTGACTGGGTGAGAGTGGCTTACCAGCCATGTGACTGGGTGGGTGTGGCCAACTTGTAAAATGTGGTGAAACTCACTTAACAACGTTCTTGTTTAGCAACAAAAATGTTGGCTCAGGAACTCTGGCATTGAAGTGTGCAAGTCTTAAAGCTGTCAAGTTACAGGACCCTTGTACCCCTAACCCTTTAGGAAAAAAACCCCATGGGTGTTCAAACTTGACAGCTTTAAGACTTGTGAACTTCAACTCCCAGAATTCCTCCTCTCGCTCTTCATCTTGCTGATGTGCGGACGGGCGGTGGGAGGGAGCTGGAACTGGTTCTAAACAGTACTGTAGATTTGTGGAACCTCTTCTATAGAAGAGGTTAGAACTGGCAGGAACCCACCCCTGGATTGTAGCCATTGTCTGTGTTAAGTTGTTGTAATGATTTCTGTCCTAACCATGTAACCTTATTAGATGATTCCAATTCAGTCATAACTACTTTGCTTAATCTATTCCATAGTGTAAGAAAAATATATATGCAGGACTATGGATGTCATGTGTATTTTTTAGGAATGAAAGTAGGCTGCAAATGTAAAAAGCAAACATCATTTTCAGCATCAAGGAGTTATCTTAAAAAAAATCCATTCTCACACTATATCCTGCTCTAGAGAAGAAAAGGGTCTGTTCTAGAAAAAAAAATACAAAAAGCACATATATTTATTAGTGAGTACAGTAAACTTAATCGTGGCCCAAACTATCACTGCAATAAACTTTATAGTTTATACTTCACAAACTATTTCGAAGCTATTTCCCTGATGTTGGGAAAGATTGAAGGCAAAAGGAGAAGGGGACAGCAGAGGATGAGATTGTATCATCAACACAATGAATGTGAGTTTGCACAGACTTCAGGAAACAATGGAGGACAGGAGAGTCTGATGTGGTATGGTCCATGAGGTCATGAAGAGTTGGACTTAGCGACAGAACAAGAAAAACTGTTTTATACTCTAAAAATAAAAATAAAATCTTTTTTAGTGTTGTTACTGTAATTTTAGTGTTATTAATGTAATTTCAAATCCCATCCATCTCTGAATAGTTCACATATCAAAAAGGCTGTGGGCACAAAATTATTTCATGTTTTGTTTTTGGGGGGTCACGTTCCTTATTACACTATACTTCAAAAGTGAGATTTAGTAGTTTGAAAGAAACCAGGCGAGGCTACAGTATGAATGCTTTAATTCACTCAGAAAAAAAGTCCCTTGAAAATGATGTGGTGAACCCAAAAATGGCCAATTAACCAGAACTTCTATGCTACTCCATTTTGTCAAGCACCCAGTCAAGCCAGATCAACCCATCTTGACTTTCTGCTTTAGTGCTCCAAGTGCCATTAAGAATTGGTCATTTTTCTTTTAGGCCTAGACACGGATTTCACTTTGCCTTTTTAAAAAAGATATGGCTTCAGGCAAAGTAGAAAGATAGTTCTGTTTAATCCAAACTCATGTGATATATGTATCTATCCCAATATAATTGAATTCAGATTTCCAAGAGATATAAAAAAACAACAACACATGAATTCCAGTAGATCCAAGGAGTATGAATTCTAAATACATTATTCCAATGCACTCTCCTCTCTCTGACCACCAGATGCCTGAGTAAAAAAAGATAATCTATTGTTTTCTTGGTGCAGTTTCTGTTATGGCTGTACTGGCCTGCATTCCTAAGGGTTTGCTGGCTTGCTGATGCCTGGTAAGCTCACCATAATTGTAAAACCAATCTTGCCTTCCAGCAAGGCACATGGGATACAATTTAAGGGAAGAGCTGTTTTTGTGCAGGTCTGAAATACAGGCTCAATGCACTGAAACCTTTGGACAAGGGCAAGAAGGAAGAGATAGCCAGATATGTCAAGCATTTTTAATCACTTTGCTTATTTATTTTTAAAAATGTTCCCAAATTGTATTTGTTTGTTTGTTCATTGTACGTAGAATTAATAACTGCTAAATTTATAGGCAAATCTCATAACCTATTTCTCTTGTGGCTTCTTGTATTTCTCCTTTTAAAATAAAAAGCCTTCTTTCTATCATTCCAGTATTGGGTTTACATAGCAACATGAACTTGGACACCATTTGGGCCACATAATCCTGGTTAAAAGCAAAATGGGTCACTAATTTAAAAGCTTAGCTCATGTATTGCCCTATCTAGATTTCAGGTTAGGGATAGGGTTAGGGTTAGATGTTAACAGTGGAACTAACCACTTACATGTAATGTTTTCATCTGAAGGAACACCTCCAAATATGAATGAGGCATTTGTGACAGGCCCAACCTTCACACACACACACACACACACACACACACACACACACACACACACACACACACGTATTACATATGTACATACAGATTAAAATGAAAGCAAAGAAAGCACCTCCAGAAACATTTTTTAAATTATCCTGTTATTCAAAGATAGCCTAACCAACTTCTATGGAAATTAAACTGAAAAAGAATCACTTCACGCTTTAGGCATTGTACATATGTTTAGTTGGAAATAAATTGTTTAGAAAACCTGGTAGAAAAGAGGTTTGAAATTGAATTTCTGACAGAAGCTTTACTTTCTTAGGTCACCATAATACATGAAATTGGTGGTATCACCTCATTGTCCTCCATGGATGAGTTTTCCCATCACTCATGGATGAAGAGTTCTGATATGATTTCCTGTTGGGAAGTAAAGCAGAAAACTGACTTTCTTTAGATATATAGAGATGATTTTTTTTTCCTGCATAGAAAATGGATTTTAAAAGTTCCAGTAAAGGATCTCCAATGGTATCATTAATGGGCTGTGAAGGACGCAGTTCACCTATGAGCAATTTTATATCTATCAAAAGGTGTAGACAGTCGATTAAGCATGTGTGTATACTAGAGATTTTGTTAAAATAAACTCATTAAAATTATTTATTCTTACCTAATCTGTGATAGATTATCTATGTTTGCATATATAACCGTTATTAAGATCTAGTTTGAAAATCATGTGATCATTAATGTCAAGAGAAATGTTAGATGTTTAGTTTCTAGAAAATGAAGACTGGCTAAAGTGGCATCGTAGTTAACTAATTGCAGTGGAATTGCAGAAGACAATTATATTTTGAAGAACTTAATGACATTTTTATTTCTTCTTCATATTAGGAACAGTCTATAAGTTTATAGCTCATTTTGAACCAGTTTCTTTCTTTCATTCTAGCTTTAAAAAGGGGGGAGGATGAATCTTCACACAGCTGTTGAGAGCACTGCCTTATCAGACCTTCAGTCCCATCCCAGAGTTATCTAGCTAATTTCAGGTCTTGCAATCTTGTGACTATGGAAGCAAGGCCATGCAATTTTGATGCCAAATTGTAATAAAAGCCTTGAAAACTTTTCTTTAACTCTTCTGTGCAGGCTTGAGTGCTCAGTGCTATGCACCAAAAGGCATTGGAGGACCTTCACTGCTTGAAACAGGACTCCCAGCAGATGAAGGGACAGCATCTTGTTTGGTACATTGCTTGTTTCATTTATTATTGTTAAACGATAAAGCTTACATTTCTCTTTACCTATTAGCGTGTTTATTGTCTCTGGAACCTCAAAACAATCATTTTTCTGGCATTTGGCCACTGATTGATATAGGGCAAAATATAATTATTATCATGAACAGGAACCAGAGACAATGCCTTGGTAGAAAAGAACTGGTAAGAAAGTGATAATGGTTAGAGCTATATTCCTGGTTGATTCAATACAGGCGTTTGGGGCCAGTAGCTCAAATGCTGAACTTGGTAACTCCATCAAGGTCATGGATTCTGTGTTAGCAGAGTTTGAAGGCTCAACTCCTGATGCAGTGCTGAAATGTATGCAACTATTGCAGGTGGGAAAGAAAGTGTGTGGGGGAGACAACAGAAAGAAGTGATGGGCCTTGAATGAATCCCTCTTACGGCACTCCATAACATATAGGAACAATTAGAAGCCACTCAAAGAAAGGTGCAATGGTGGTATGAGGAAGTGAGTGCTTTTAGAGATCAATAGGATCTTCTAAGGGGAGGGGGTATTAGAAAATGCTCATTGGAAAAAAGATTTGGTAGGCAAGCAAGCATCAACTATAGCTATTCATTTTTTTTGCAAAATTAAATATTGTGAACAGGCAAAGAAGGTGTATATACTTAACTGTCATTAGTTTAGAATTCTTGTTTCATCTCAGATACCTGGGATGGAGATCTGCAAGATTGTGTTGAAGAAGTAGGTGGGACAGAAGATGGAGATGACAGTACTTTGGTGGCTAAGACATAACTTTTAGTCATCTCTAAGGGGCTACTCAGTCAATATGTATTGTAAGGAGTAACATTCAGCATGAGCAGGCTGACATATCTTAAACTAACAGATAGTAACTGGGGAAGAGGCTGAGCCAGTAGTTAATAAAGCTATGGGACCAAGGAACTAATAATGTTTACTTAACTAGGGATGAATTAGTTAAATTAGATTAATTATCTAAAGATACATTGACTAATCAATATCTGAAGCTGCCTAATGCTAATACAGATTGGTGTGTGTCAGGTATATAAGCCAGACAGCCTGCTGCAGTGGATTGGGAAGGACAGATGTATTCATGGCAAACCACTGAAAAAAGATCTTTTTTTTTTTTGTTGAACTACTTTATTCAATGGTTTGTCATGAAGAGGAACAGCTATACAAATAGGGATTTACCTGCAGGGATTCATAGCATTGGATCCTCAGTACCTTAGAGCCACAATGAGGACACATTTAATAAAAGGGGCTCCAGCGTACGTGTGTGGTCATCTTCTAGCTTATTGGGTCCAGCACAAGGGACAAGTTGTAGTGTTAATAGATGTACAATTGATAGATGTACAAAAAGAAAATACCCCCAAACACTATACTCAAGTGGCTAAGGGGGAATAAAATTTTAAAAGAAAGCAATCTAATAATAAAATGACAGACACATATTTATAGAGCTCCTTAAAATGGGGATACCAATAAGTAGATAGCATGCTAACTCCAGAGATATACCAAATGTGGAAACAGACATGTGCCATAATAAGCAAGGTCAAGTGAGAACTACCCCAACACCTCACCTGAGAAACATTTAAGGTACATCTCTTAGGTGGGCAAGGAATCAAGGGATAAGAAATGCCCTGGCCTCTGGATTGGAGATGGGATAATAAAGACAACTATCCCTGGACACCAACATCCTCAGTAGTTACTACTAATATTTTACTGATCTGTTAGTAACATAGAAGTATGGGTCCTCATGGATACAGGGGCAGAAGTAATATTCCTACATGACAAGCATAAGAGGAATACTGTGGAATGCATATGGGAATGGGGAAGAATGTACCACACAGATGCAAATGCAATTAGCTTTAGGAAAATCAGATTCTTTTTGTATTGATTTTTCGTGCTTTTGAATATATTATTAGAATTGATTTATTAAGAGGTAGAAGGATTTCAGATGCCAATGGGCTGATTTGTCTTTGCATTAAAACTATCCTAGAGGATATAAAAAAATGGACATATCTGAAAATACCTCCATTTGAGAAGTCATGAAATCTGATAATACAGGAAACAATTCAGGGACTTTTAGAGCTAGTTCTCTGAAACAATATGGGAACTTTTAGAAATAGAAGTTTTGTGACCAGCACTTCCTTTTTTAATTCCCCTATGGCCTCTGAAGAAAGTTGATGGAACAGTTAGACGTGATTATCATCAGTTAAATAAGCCTGCTTTCCCTGTCAGCAGCAGGACCAGATATAATGACTTTGTTGGAAAATATAGAGAAGAATGCTAGAACATGGCATGCTGTCATAGATTTAGCTAATGGTTTTTTTCTATTCCAATTAACTTAGATTCTCAAGGTCAATTTGCATTCCCTTGGGGAGGCAGATAATATACCTTTCAAGTTTGTTACAAGAATATTTGTGTAGCCTCACCTTATGCCATTGTAGCAAGGAACCCACATCAAATTATTCTGAATCCTGCTCTATTTCTTGCTCATTATATTGATGATATTTTAACCACAGGTCCAAAATAAACTGAGATGCAGCAAGAGCTAACTGTTGTGGTTGATCTAGGGGGTGGAAGATTAATCCCAAGAAAATTCAGGAGTCAGATTAACAGGTGCAGTTTCTAAGGGAGGTTTGGGTAGGACTGGTGAGGCATGTTCCTGAAAAAAAATTAATTGTGGCTACTTTACAAGCCCCAATTTCAAAAGTTAAACTTCAATATTTAGTTGATTTAATGGATTCCTGGAGGCAGCACATTCCTTACCTGGCTCAGATTTTAAGACCTATTTATAATATAACTCACAAACAAGTCCAATTTGAATGGGGAGAACAGTAGCCAAAATCTTTATCTGTTGCCAAAGCTACCACAGCAGATGTTGTGACATAAAAACTTAATATTAAAGGGCAGGCTTTGGAATTACAGATGCCAACAAATGAGGAAAGAGCTATATGGAATTTATGGCCGATTGTTTTAGATTTTTGGTTTCAGAAATTTCCCAATGAAAACTATACGCCTTTTAAAGGCAATTTTTGATGTGCTATTAGACACTTGTTGATACAGAAAAATTAACTGGACAAGATCCAGGAGGTACTTAAGAGTTGCCATTTCAATTATGACACAGATACAAGATAAATCTGCAAGCCCACAGGTAGGGCAAGTTCAGGAGTCTTCTATAGTGAAATGAAAAGTTCAACCATATGAATTACCTCTCTGGGCAATACCTGAGAGTGCAGGGACAGATTTTGTAATGCCAGAGGAGACATTGGTCCTAGCTGAAAGGCAGGTAACAGTGATTCTAGGCATAGGGATTGTGGTTCCCCATGGCTCTGACATTCTTAACCTACTTGCTGGGGGAAAAATGGATGGGGATCTTCACACAGTTCTGAATGCCCTGCCTTATCAGTGATCCTATCCAGGGACGTGCAGTCAGGGGAGGCAGGGCCTCACCACTGTCATCATGAAAAGAAAAAAAATTAAAAGGAAAAAGCCTGAGGTAGTTGCTGCCAGAGTTACAGTTGATGACTTTGCTTAGTGCTAAACTATTTTAAAAAGCCTCTAAAAAAGTGCCCTCTGCAGGAGGAGGCGAGAGAACCACGTGCCTCATTTAGTCTCTCTTTATGATCACTTGAGCAGAGTTAAGCAAGGGTTAAAAGCTGAAAAATTCCTTATGTAGATGAGGCCTGTAGAAGACACTTTTTAAAAGGCTTTTTTTAAACAGTAAAGCAGAGTCATCCATTGGAGGCTCTTGCAGCAGCTAAGCCAGCCTGACCTCAGCAGCTCTTGCCTTTTTCTTTTTACATTTTTTACATTTTCATCATGGCAGAAAAGAGCAGAGTTGAAATCCTCTATGATTGTGAAACAGCTGGAAAAGATATGTGGGTCGGAGGGAGGGGGAGAAGTTCAAAATTAATGTAATTTGTAAGTAATTTTTTAATGTAAGTAATTTGTGTGTTTGTGTTTGTGTGTGTTCACTTGATTAATCTCTCTCAATTTGAGAGAGAGTTGGTTTGAGAAGAGAGGGGCAGCCTTGTTTCAGAAGAGAGGGGCAGCCTTGTTTCAGAAGAGAGGGGCAGCTCACCAGCAGAAGCGGGTCTTTTACCCCCCTCTGCTGGCAGGCTGGTGCTTTCTTTCTTTTGCCCAATGTGCCATCCTTCCCTTTCTCCTCCCATCCCACCGGGAGCCCCATCCTGCTCCTCTCCCCCTTTCCTTCTCGTCCTCTCCCCTTTCTTCGCCGGCTGCAACTGAATGAGGAGGCACCTCAGGGCCAGGCCCCTCGCACCCGTGTCCAGCCCACTGGAGCTTGCCACACCAGGGGAGGAATGACACCCTGTTGTCCCATGTAGCCCGCAGCCGCTTGAGTGGGGAGGAGGAGGAGGAGGAGGAGGAGGAGGAGGAGGAGGAGGAGGAGGAGAAGAAGAAGAGCGGTGAGGCTTTGTGCCGGTCAGCCGGCCAGGTGGGGAGTAGGTCAGGCAGGGAGTGGGTGGTCTGGCTGGCTGTGGAGGGGGGCTCATGGCCACTCAGGTGGCTCCCGCCACCGCCGCCGCCACCAGCAGCTTGGGTGTCCTGGCTCTGTCCGAGCTGAAGAAAGCAGAAGATTGTTCGTTGGAGGAGGTGGGGCATGAGGCGGCAGAGTGTGGCGGCAGCGAGAAGCAGTCGGGAAGTGAATTCCAAATTCTGGGGCTTCGGGGCTTCAGTGGGGCTTTCTGAAAACCCCGCCGAAGCCCCACCGCTGTGTCCGCCATAGAGCGGGATGCATCCTGCCTATATGGCAGACACAGCACTGGGGCTTTAAAGCCCTGCTGCTGTGTCCGCCATAGAGCGGGACATGTCCCGCCTCTAATGGCGGACATAGCGCCGGAGTGGCCAAAAGCCTCTTTCTTGACAGCAGGCAAAAGGCGCTGTCAAGAAAGAGGCTTTTGGCTGCTCCGGTGCTATGTCCGCATCCCACCTCTAATGGCAGACATAATGCCAGAGCGGACATAGTGCCAGAGCAGCCAAAAGCCTCTTTCTTGAAAGCGTCTTTTGCCCGCTGTCAAAAAAGAGGCTTTTTTCCGCCCCGCAGGGCAAAAGCCAAAAAAAGCGCCCTGCCGCTTCTGTCTGACATAGAGGCGTCCCGCACCCCACAGTTGGGTCGGACATGGGTCGGGGCACAGGATGTCTCTATTTCAGACATAGCTGCGGGGCAGGCAAAAGCTGCTTTCTTTCTTTTTGCCTCACCAGCCATAAACTTCACCGCACGTCACTGGTCCTATCCCAGAATTATATAGCCAAGGTCGGGTCTTGCAGTCTTGTGACCAGAGAGGCAAGGCCGTGAAATCTTGGTGCCAATTTTTCATAAATTATGTTCTTCATTGAGACTAAATTCCACACAACCTTGAGCACTCAATACTATGCACCATGGGCCTGGAGTATTTCTATTTCTTGAAGGGGGCTGCTGAACATATAGCATCTTCTTTAGTACATTGCTTTTTTGTAATTCTTTTTAAGAATTACAAAATTATAAGAATTACTTATACAGTTAAACAATAAAGTTTTATGTGCTTCTTAAAACTGGAGGAGTGCAATGATTAAATATATACTAATTGAATAATGGTGTATATAAAAATGGCACTGTATGTATTGTGGTGTATTTCATTTACACCTTCCTTTCCTGTTGTTATGTGAAAATCCTGGGGAGGAAATTACTATTGAACCTATAGGCAACCTGACTAGCCACATGTATTACTTAAATTTAAGAATGACAAAATTAACATTATCTAGTGAAGGAGAATTATCCCTGTGTGAAGCTTTAGAGAAAGAGGAAAAACAATTTCTTACAAGTTTTCTAAATTACCACCTACCCGAAATTATTGTTAGACCCCCTGCCTCTTCCTATCAGAGGAAAACCTGGGATCCCTGAGTATATTAACCCTTAAGGAAACTAAATCTCATTGTCATGGAAGGTGAAAAATGGAACTCACCTCTGAGGAGAAAGATCATACATTTCATTAAAGCATTTACTTTATGGAAGATAATTGGGTTACAACTTACAGAAAGGAGAATCGGAGAACAGAAAGATTAGACCTTTTATAAGAATTTTGAATTATAGAGTGGCAAATGCTAGAGCTCTGATTTGGTGTCAAGATTTTAGTACCCACCCTGCCTCCAGAGCTGGAATTTGTGTGTCCTTACTAACAAGTAGTGAAGTGCTGAAGGGCTCACTTCTGTGCCAAATTTACATAGACTGCAGTTTTGCTAAATTATACTGTTGACCTTTTCCTTAGAGAATTGCACAGGACCTATCTCTGCTGCTTTAGTCAATTTCAACCTACCTTTGTTAAGATTAGCAATTCTTATTGCTTTTCGGCAAGGAAAGGATTGGGTGGCATTGTTTTGGAAAGGGAATTGTTTCCTTAGGCATTATGGGATTTTGCAAATAGACAAACTGGATCTAGGTCAGAGTTCCCCAAAGTGGTCAATATTAACCCCCAAAGTTTGATTGAACTGTTCAAAGGGTTGATAAATATCTGGGTAGGGGTTGAAAGAAGATTGGTAAACATCTTGAGGTTCATAGGTAGACAATAAATGATGCAGTTGGGGTCAATTACTGTTTTGGAGTTTTGGTTGTGTTCCACATCAGTCCCAAATTCTGAGCATGAGGTAGCTAACAATGAACTGTTACTCAGGATTGGATGGTCAGCAAGCAAGGTCTTGAGTTGTCATTATGATTGTTTCGGTTAATTATAGATGTTTAGATTGGATTTGGCATTTTTTATCCACTTACTGATTCCTTACATAGGACCTGGGATAGATGGATGTTGTTTGGTGGTGTTAAAAGTATGTTGCAAGACGTAAGCTGTTCCAAGTAAACCTGCCTTTTGCAATTGATTGATGATGAATTTGTCAATGCCGATAATGTTCAAGTGGTGCTCCATTTGTTTTGGGATTGACAGATCATATAGGAGAGATAGATGATTAAAATAGATATATGATAGGTAGGTAGGTAGGTAGGTAGGTAGGTAGGTAGGTAGGTAGGTAGGTAGGTAAGTAGGTAGGTAGGTAGGTAGGTAGGTAGATAGATAGATAGAGACAGACAGACAGGATAGGTAGTAGACAGACAGACAGACACACATAGACAGACCAACAAACGGGAAAAAAAGTTTTCTTCATTGTTTGCCTGACAAAAAAATATTCCTACAGCTCCAAAAAATTAGAGTTGTTGATTACTAATCAATTTAATTGCCTGAATTTCTGGGGTATTTTCTTATCAGAATAATCAGTTGTCTCAAACCATATTCTGGGTTAGTATCTTGCTGAAAATGTTCCATGGTGGGCTAACACATTAAAAAACATACCAAAAGGAGCTTGCATGTTTATTTATTTAAAGATGCTCCCAAAGCATCTTTGCCCTTCACATTTTCCAATCTTGCCATTATGAATTAGAAAATGATAGAAATTAAACAGAGCAACATATCTGTAGGGATAACTCTAATCTCTCTCTCTCTCTCTCTCTCTCTCTCTCACACACACACACACACACACACACACACACACACACGCACACGCGCACACACACACAAAGAATTTGAACTCTCCCACTCTACCCCATTTATTTTTTATCACACACACACACACCCACACACACAAATTCTAATTTGCATCAGTTTTTCCTTTCTTCTTCTGCTTCTGTGTATATGTAAGTTATTACATTCTTATATACATCATCTTTGCTCACTCAATCTTCATTGGTTTCCTGTAATAAATAACTTGGATAAATATAAGCAGGTATGAGCATTATGGTCCATTGTAAAATGTATTTGTTCAGGTTTTCAATCACTTTACATTTTTCCTATCTATTTGCTGTTTATTTTATTTTATTATTTTATTTTATCACTTATTTATTTATTTCCCACTTCCTCTCTATTCCTTTTCCCCTAAATTAAGTTCAGAAAGGCATGCTTGTATACACTATATCCCTATAGTATTTTTTTTTACATTTCTTCATTGGAATCTATCACCAATTTAAACTTCCTTACCTGAGAAATCGAAATACAACATGTACTTATTTCAATGTGTTTCCATTTTCAATAGTGCAACAATTTTGCTTCTCTTCAGTGACAAATTGTTAACTGCAGGATAATTCTGGGGCATGGTTAATATATTGTCTGAATGTCTCTCTGCTTTTGTCATTGTCTGGGACACAGCAAACTGACCACAGGTGATGCAAAATTGTTCTGACTTCTTTTATTTTAGTTGTTGTAAAGACTGCTTATGTGCAATCAGAAATTTCATTTCATAGAGGTAAAACAGGCTACCATCTGGTGCGTCAGGGTGATAGGTTACAGTCCTAAAATTGCTTTGTCAGGGTTACTGCTAAAAACATCCATGGAACAACTCAAAAACAACATGTAATGAATCAGTTCTGTTATCAGTTTGCCTTGGCAGAGAATAGTTATCTTTGTCAAGATGGCCATCGTGACATAGAAATATCAGGATTTCTGTCTAAACAGGTGACAGAATGGAAATAGAAATCATAACCTATCACTGAGAACAGAACAAGCTGTCCAGGTGAAACACTATAACTGAATTCATCATTGCAAGATTATAGCTGCCACAGTATCAGGAACAAAAACAGATCTGACGGTGCTGTAAATAGATGACTTTTCAGATGTTATGAAGAAAAATCACAAAACTGTATAAGATTTCCTTAAGAGAAAGTATACAAGACCAAAGAATGAAGATAAAGAAAATTCTAATATGATGCCAGACTAGTTTATATGCTTGAAGTTCTGGGTTACTTTCATATTATTGCTTCCATATGTTAAAAAGCAATTTCTTAGAATGCATTTATTACACCTACTTCATTGACTTTTAATAGTTTGACACATTATGTTCCTATGCTAAGTCTTCTGCCCATCTTAAAATGGATATTCATCAACTATAGCTTCTGTAATTAGAAAATAAAGTCTTATGAAATGTAAAAGAAATCTGTTCCCTAGCCATTAATCCATTACATGGGTTCTACTACAAAGAGGGAGAGAACACACAAGAGATGCACAATATAAAAGTTTGAATGCAGTTGCTTGTTTGTAGACTATGTAGAATATGGACAATCCTATAACATTTATGCAGCCTTAAGACTATATAAATGATATAGGATTGGCCATACTCTATAACCAATACAATATTAAATATGGACTAGACATTTTTGTTCTAGGATTTAGAAGTTTGGCTTCCTTCAGAACAATAGTTGATCCTTAAAACAGGGTGATTTCATCTTCCACTAAGTTGTGTTATCTTCAATAATTCATGTCAATGACAATACAGTATTTTTTTCCATTTTTTAACATTTATATTACAACATCCATTTTATGTCATTTTTCATTATTCTAAAGTGTTCCTAAAGCCTGTTCTCTCCTTTCCCATTGGGTTGTTGTTGTCATTACTCAAATTGACTATTAATGTCATCTAAATCTTTCCAGTTTAGGAAAGCTGTGGGGGAGGTTAGCTCTCAGTATACTCTTTATAGCAATAGCAATAGCAGTAGACTTATATACCGCTTCATAGGCCTTTCAGGCCTCTCTAAGTGGTTTACAGAGAGTCAGCATATTGCCCCCAACAATCTGGGTCCTCATTTTACCCACCTCGGAAGGATGGAAGGCTGAGTCAACCCTGAGCCAGTGAGATTTGAACCGCTGACCTGCTGATCTAGCAGTAGCCTGCAGTGCTGCATTTAACCACTGCGCCACCTCTACTCTTCATTGGCAAAATCTGAGAACCCTGTAATTTCCAATAATACATTGAAAAAGATATACTACTGATATAGCTCAATATGTTTTTAAAAGTTGCTACTACATATTGCTTTGAATAAAGGTTTGTCGTCTTAAGTATCTCATACAATCTAAGGACCAATATTTCCCAGATGTTTAGAGCATGCAAAAATATATATGGTTTGTATTTTAAAAAGAAAATATGGAGGAATCTGTTATGTTTTCTTTAACAATGCCTATATCTGACAATGGCAATGTACTTAGTGTTTCAAAGAGCATGTTGAAAAGAAGACTCAAATGGAGCTAGATTTTTCTCTCATGCATCCCCCAGGTATAAATGAAAATTGAAGTGTCATTTTTTTCACCAAGGTGAAAATGACAAAATAGCTCAATACAAGATCTCAGTAGTGTGTTTGCTTATTGTTTTAAGTGAGATAGGCATTTTCTGTAAAAGGTCAGGCAGTCCCAGAGATAGAAACTGCTCTTGCCATTGGCGGAGAAGTAATGGATAAATGTGTCTGAAGAATAGCACGTTGCCCACCAATTTTCAATAACAACGCCCTTGTTCAGCAAGGGTTTAGCACATCAACTGAGAAATACACATTTCTATAAAAATAAAATATGCCTTTATTCAATTTTTTTAGGATAAACATTTCAAGGGAAAGTGCTTCCTGTATTTGTAAGTTGCCCCATTTACCAGATGTGCCCTTTGATAAGGCTGAAATCATCGCCACATTTGTACAATTCTGATGTAATGTCAGTCATTGTTAAAAAGGGTACTGTGGCAACAGACCCAGAATCAAAAAATGTATCTGTGTTCAGTCTCAAAATATACTATCACCCTGCCTTTCAGTGGATTACTGATCCATTTCAAATTGCGGCTTCCTGCTATCATTGAAAAGGATATAGATGATCATGAAGTGTCTATATCTACTCTTATACCTGTAACAAAGATCAGAATCATGTAAGCAACTATTCCTTGAGACATTCTATAAAAGTGAAATTCAGACTTTGAAGAAGTAGGAAAAAAGAGTAATGACACTTTTGAATTCTGGTGTTGGAGACGATTCTGGTTTTGGAGACGATTCCCTACCAACGGAACAATTAAATGGCTCTTTGTACAAATCACTGCAGTGTTTTCACTTGAGCCACAAAGTGACCAAGTACAATTATTGTCCTTCAGAAGCATTAAGGAAAGACCTGTCCCTCTGGAGAAGGTTTTAATACTGAAAAACATGGAAGGGAAGAAGGGAATAACCAGCAGCAAAGTGGATGAACTCAATTACAACAGAAATGGGTACACCGCTGTAAGACCAGGTTAGGGACAGGTCATCATAGAGAAAATTTAGCTAGGTAGTCACTAAAAATCAAACCCAACTTGATGGTACATAATCAGTCAAAATCAGTTGGTTAATAGCATACAATATGATACCAGATCTGGCCATTCGTAAAATAAAAATAGATGGAAACTGCACTTTTTCCTCCCCACAGAAAAAGCATTTTTATATATATAATTTTTTTTCATTTTTTCATTTTCATAACATATAATTGCATCAGGGACATGCAGTCAGGGGAGGCAGAGCCTCACCACTATCATCATGAAAAGAAAAAAAATGTAAAAGGAAAAAGGCAAGATCTGAGGTCAGGCTGAGCTAGTTGCTGCCAGAGTCACCGTGGATGACTCTGCTTAGTGCTTAACTGTTTAAAAAAGCCTCTAAAAAGTGCCCTCTACAGGAGGAGGCAGGAAAACGATGTGCCTCATCTAGTCTGACTTTAGGTGTTTTATGATCACTCGAGCAGAGTTAAGCAAGGGTTAAAAGGCTAAAAATTTCTGACGTAAGTGAGGCATGATGACAGGCAAGAGCAGAGTTGAAATCCTTTCTGAAACAGATGGAAAAGGTACGTGTGGGTCGGAGGGAGGGAGAGGAATTCAAACTTCATCCTCAAGTGTACATCCCTCCCCAAGTGTAATTTGATTGCAGGCAGAGCGTTTTCAAACACACACACACACACACACACACACAGAGAGAGAGAGAGAGAGAGAGAGAGAGAGAGAGAGAGAGAGAGAGAGAGAGAGAGAGAGCTAGATAAAACTATATAAGCCCAGCTTCACTGATTACTAGTTTGAAAAGGCAACGTAGCTCTGCCTGCAATCAAAGGCTGGGATCGGCTCCCTTCTGTGTCTTCTCTCACCCCAGCCTGCAAACATGTGTGAGAGAGGGGGGAGGGAGGGAGAGAGGGAGGAAGGAGGGGGAGGGAGAAGAAAAAGAATGAAGGAAACTTTTTTGCAAATGAGAAAAACAAATGCTGTCACTTTAAATCGGAACTGAGCATGCCTGGCTGTGGAATTCTGGGAGTTGAAGTCCACAAGTCTAAAAAAATTTGAAACCCACCACTGTGTCAGTGCCTCACCAGCCATAAACCTGCCCGCACATCACTGAATTGCATGTATACTATTACATAGCCAACATCGTATTGTATTATTAAATGTTTATATCAATTCATCTTACCATCAACTCCACAAAACAATTATTGACTCTTCTGCTCTCCACACACCATATTTGTACCTTATCAATCATTTTCTTCTCCCTCTCTCCTCACCCTCCCTACCTCCTTTCTTCCCTCTGTCATCCTTCTCTATTTCCCCTTCCTCTCTCCTTCTCCTCTCTCCCCTTTCCACTCTTCCTTCCTCTCCTCCTCTTCCCCCCCCCGCCATCTCTCCTATCCCTCTCCTTCCCTTACCTCTTTTCTCTACTTCACACTCTTCATCTCATTTACTTGGTGTATTTCAGCTTCTGAGCAAGCTCCATTTTATGTTGATGGTATTTATAATTCCTTTTCAGTATACATATTTAATTTTAACATATATCTTTCTCCTTTTTAAAAAAGAAATAGAACAAAAAGTATACATATATAGTCATTGTGGTTTTAAACCCACCTACCCCTCCCCAGACTAATTTTGATCAAGATGTAGACCTGGTTACAATTCCCAGCTATTCCTATCATTATATTTATATAATTATACATCCTTACACACCCCCAATTTGTGATTCTGTCTTTAAATCTCAATAGTTTCCCATTGTAAATATATTTCATGTTCCCTCTCCATTTTTTCATGTCTTGGATTAGAATATCCTTAATTGTCTATAAATGGCAATCCTTACTGTTCAATGTTCATTACAATTCCCTTAATCTACTATATAAAATAACAAGTGGTAAACATCTCACTTTGTTCATCATCTTAAAAGTTTTATATATGTCCATGTTTCATGCTTAATTGTCCTTCTATTGTCATATTCAATGAATTAGCAACTCAGTTTAATTATCATGTATAACCTCTGCTTTACAATCACCCCATATCAGGTTCGTATTTGTCCATATTCCATATATTTTAACTTTATTTAATTATCTTTCCATTATCATATTCAACCAGTTAGCAACTCCATTTTATTGTCATATTTAGAAATAAATCCCTTATCTTAGCTTTATATTTTCCCATATAAAATTTCTAGTTGTCTGTTTTTTTCCTAGTTTTTTCCTTTTCCCACTTCTCTGTTCCTGCCTTCTCCCTTTTCTTTGTTTTGAGACGTCCACCCTCTTCAATTTTTCTAAAGCGACTGTCAAAAAAATGTTTTATATTTCTCTTTGTTGGAGCATAATCTCCTACTTCAATTTTCCTTATGCCACTGACAACCTATAAAACATCTTTTGTCTGCTTTTTATTCCCATTTGTTGGGACACATTCCACTTTTACAATTTTCCCTATAGCACTGCCAAGTCCAATGAAGTTTTTTGTCTGCTTTTTATTTCCTTCTGTTTCTATCCCTTCATTATCTTTCTCCCCTTCTTTACCTTCTTCTTGAAATACCTGCTTCTCTGGGTTCAAAATTTTATTTAAGCTTAATTTTAATTATTTGTGCATATTTTTTTATAATTTCACATAGTTCTTCAAATTCCCATCTTTCCATGATGTCCACTTCCAAAGTTACAGTTTGTTATACAGTTCTTATTTCAAAGTTCTGATCCACCTTAAATTTATCTACTTCAGCTTCTGTGGGGAAGAGCAACCGGAGCCATCTTGGTCTGTTGTTCTTCCTTAATGTCCGGTTCCAAAATTAGTTAGTTATACAAGCCTTATTTAGAGGCTCTAGTGCACCTTAAATTTAATTAATTCAACTACTGTGAAACCGGAAGAGAAGCTGGAGCCATCTTAATCTTTTGCAGAAAAAAAGGAAGAAAAAAAACACCTTTGTATTTCCCAGTTCTTGACTCTGTTATTATTTCCTTTCCTTGCCACTTCTCACCTCTCGTTGGTCATAGCTGCTCAAAATATATTAATTGGAACAAGTTTGCATACAGCCAAAACTCGGATATGTTTCTTCTTCACCTCTTGCTTTTCCAAGTTCTGATTTACGGTGGTTGGTTAATTAGAATTTCTCACACAGGCAAGATTAGGTTATCAGTTGTCAACGAGGAGATGCTTTTTCTTGATCTTTCTCCCTTGTTGCATTCCATCTCTCATTAATTAAGATTTCTTAAGATATGTTAGTTAAAAAACACTTGGACAAAATAAATCTTCACACTCCTAGACTCCTTTAAAAACACAATCTTTTCAAGTCGGAAGCCATATTTAGAGTTAGTATTTGAGTGGTTTGTCACTTCTCTGCTTTCTCCCTTTCTATCTGAATTGTTTCAAACAATGGCTTTTGGGGGGGAGGGCTAGGGTTTCAACCCTTCATTTTACTTTTCTTTATTTCTTTCTTTTTGAAAAAAATCCTGGTGTGACCATCAATATTATTTATGCTCTCAAGATTCTCTGCTTTTTCCAAGTTTGATTTATGACTGTGGGTTAGATGAATTTTCTTACTGGTCTTTCATCTCTTCCTCACACTCTTGTTCATTTGCTTTGACTGGAAGTCAGCTTCTTGTGCAGTATGTTGCCATGCTGCTGCCCCTACTTCAATTCAGAGGGCAAATCTCCGACCTGCGAGGAACCTATTGCCTCCCCCTCCTGGGTCTGAGGAGACACTGCCCTTTCCTCACCCCCTCTCCAGGGGGGGTTCCGATCTAAAAAATATCTCAGAGATGGTTTGTCAGATAGGGTTCCTGTGAAACTCTTGAGAGCCCAACTCCCAACCCCCCCCCCATCTTTCCAGTTGGAGAATGTCTGGTCAAATCCCAGAAAGAGCAACTTCTCACTATTTACCAAAAGTAAGTAGGAGAAAGAACTAAAAAAACATAAACACTAAATCCAATGTACAGAGAACTTACTGTACATTTAATGAACAGCAGTTGCTGGAATTCTTTCCTAATATTTTCTTCACTTTTTAAAATCAGACTACATCAGAAATTTGTATTCCCTTGATTGTTTTCCTTCAGATTTTTTTTAAGGTAATGTCAGCAACAAGAGTGACATTTGGTAGTGTGTGTGTGTGTGTGTGTGTGTGTGTGTGTGTGTGTGTGTGTGTATATATATATATATATATATATATATATATATATATATATATATATATATATATATATATATATAATTAGATTTTATATATATATGGAGGGAGGGAGGGAGGGAGGGAGAGGAGGGGGGTCCATTTTAATTCTTTTAAACACTGCTGAGTTCAATATCTAAATTACTCTTTCTCTCTGCAGGATATTCACTGCTTAACACTGTCAATCATTAATTACATGGACCAACAGGCTAACTTGTGATAAAGCAGGTTCTTCTAACAATCCCAATAGCATGCATGCATGCATGAATACATACATACATACATACATACATACATACATACAAAGTGCTTTAAATTTAAATTATTTTAGCTAATTATTTTTTATGTCCACAGAACACTTATTTGGAACAACAATGAAATCCAAAGAAATTTTCTGTAATTACACTTTTTTTTCTGTTGCAGTTCCTATTTTAGTTTCAATTTGACTCTACATTTTGTTATATTATCCATATACTACTAAATTCGTGTTATGACCTTTAACTGGGTGAAAGAGTGCATCATAGGGCAACAATTTTTGAACCAAAGTACCTCAAATGAGCTATGTTTCAAAATGTGTCCAAAATGCAAGACTCATAACTCCCAAAGATTGAAATTTGGGGAAACTATGTCAGTTTCACTGCTACTGGCTCCTGCAGAACTGCTCTGATCATGTGATCTTCATTTTCATATTCTATGACAGTTTCCCACCCAGTCTCACAATCTCTTACTTCCTTGTATATTCAATACAGCCAGTTACATGCCTGCTGAAAAGGGAAGGGTTTCTAATGCTTCCTTCCAAATTCCCATAAAGAAACCCAGGAAACCAGCAAGAAGTCAGAATTCACTCCTGATCCCTCTGCTTTCTTGCCTAATCTCTGTTTAATAAGGAAATATCGCTGAAACAATGATCCAGGAGGAGACAGGTTGTCTAGTTAAAATTTTACTGTAGATTTCTTACACTTGTGCCACTGCTAAGTTAGGTCTACTCCAGTGGTGGGTTTCAACATTTTTTAGAACCTCTTCTGTAGGTGTGGCCTGTTTTGTGGAGTGGCTTGCCAGCCATGTGACTGGGTGGGAGTGGCTTGGCAATCATGTGACTGGGTGGGCATGGCCTGCTTGTAAAATGTGGTGAAACTCACTTAACAACGCTTTTGCTTAACAACCAAAATGTTGGCTCAGAAACTCTGGCATTTGAAGCACGCAAGTCTTAAAACTGTCAAGTTGCAAGACCCTTGCACCCCTAACCCTTTAGAAAAAAAACCCAGGGATGTTGAAACTTGACAGCTTTAACACTTTAACATTTAGATAGGACTCTTAGAGATGGGCGGGGCGACTGGTGAGCCAGCCAATCATTGAAAGGCAGGCAGGGCAAGTGTGATGCGGACGGGCAGAGGGAGGGACCTGGAACCAGTTCTAAATGGTCTGGTAGATTTGAGGAACCTCTTCTACAGAAGAGGTTAGAACTGGCAGGAACCCACCCCTGGTCTACTCCATTCAATACTTAAAGCTTTTTTCACATCCATATATAAAATGTTACATTTCTCTCTGTTCAGTTTCAATTCTATTCATTTCAGGCCACTTACAAGCCTGTTTAGTTCCTTTTCACCAGTATGCGGACGATACACAGTTGTATCTGTCCGCCCCGTGCCAACTCAGTGAAGCAGTTGACGTGATGTGTTTATTTGTGAGTTATTTACTAAATCAGCTTTTACTAAATTTGATGTTGCATTTTTTGAAATATCTTTATGAAAAGCACTGAGTTCTTTTGTCTGCCAAGTATTACTCTGCACCAGAAATAATGGAGTTTAATTTAGGCCAAAGCAGTTGTACTCTTTTGTGCTTGCACTGTTAAGTTCATTTGACAAATTGATGAATTGTCCCTGTCAGTGGACACTTTAAAAAATAAACAGATTTTAGCAAACACATAAAAGTTTTATTTTAAAACCTAGACAGCTTTATCCTTACAGATTTCTTTTATGGCAGCATATGGACTCACTAAGCACAGATGAGGTGGTAAATCCTGTTTTGAATGTATTACTCCACAGAATAGATAGACCTGTTCATGACTGAATATAAAAAAAGAAAACTGTCATGCAGAAATCTAGCATTTCAAAGGGAACTTGGCTAGGCTAGTCTAACTCTGATGTAGTTGTTTTCAAATTATAATTGCTAATTATGAAAGATTGTGGAAAACGTATACATAGAAAATAATTGCACTTAATGGATTATGCATTTTAATTAAATTAAAATTAAATTAATTGGAGCTGAATTCTTAGAGCCACTTTTTGGGACCCTTCAAGAATTGTTACAATTCTACATTCTAGTGGGTTTATATGCCCCAATTACACTATAGGGTATATTGTCACAAATGTTTGCTTCTTGGAGATTCAACCATGCTGGACAGGACATAATCAAGTCTAAATAAATCCATGAAAGAAGAAACGGCAACTCACTCCAATATTTTGCCAAGAAAACCAAATGACAAATAGACATTCACATCCTCTGTGGAAAACCTATATCAAAGATCCTAAAAGTAATTATACGAATGCATGTTTGATCACTGAACTAGATCCAGACATTCTGGAAAGTGAAGTCAAATGTTCCCTCGAAAACATTGCTAACAACAAAGATGCAGAAATTTAATCAATACCACTATCTATTTAAAATTTTATAAGATGTTAAAATTTTATAAAATAAAACAGGCAGTTTGCAAGAAAGTGTAGAAAAGGTAGAACAAGACTGTATAACTGTTTATATCTATAATGTATATAATTTATATGCAGAATATATTATGAGAATCGCTGAATTAGAAGAAAAAGAAATTACAATACTGAAAGAAATATCAACAACCTCATATATGATGATAATACCACTTTGATAGCTGGGAGCAAGCAAAATCTCCTGTTGAAGTTGAAAAAAGAAAATACAAAATATGGTTTCCTGCTCAGTATTGAAAAACTAAATTTATCTCAATAGGCAGTGCCAACTCAGTACAAAGGAGAAGATAAGTAGTTGAAGTAGTAACAGACATTATCTTTCTATGTGCACATCTCCACAATGTTGAGGACTATAGCACAAAAATAAAACATCTGTTACCTGGGAGAAAGCCTTTATTAGATTTAGGCAACATACTGACATGTGACAAGATTACATTAACAAAAAAAATCAGAAACATAGTTTTCATAGTCGTAAAGAATGGCTTTAAAATCTAGGCCACCAGAGAAGGGAACAAAAGAAGATGAGTGCCTTTTAGTTCAGCTAAATGACAATATTCTGAACATCAAGAAAAGTAAAGCATTATATACTAGATGAAGCAATGCTAGATTGCTCTTTGGAAGCACTAATGATGAAGCTAAAGTATAGATATTTTGGATGCATACTGTGACAGCAACAGTCATTGAAAGACCCTCATGCTTGAAAAATTGGTAGACAATTGAAAAAGAAGCTGACAGAAAACAATTAGTGGGATACTATCACTGCTGACACAAGCATAAACTTACAAGAACTCAAGGAAGCTGTTACTGATGGCTTCTGGGCAAAATGGTGTCCATTGGGACATGAAGTGCTGAAAGTGGTACAATAACAACAATTATGGTTCTCTTCTGAAAAAGTGGTCTGTAGCCAGCAATTTAAAAGAAAAGTTCAGTTGTCAGAGTTCCAATATAACAGTAGTTCATTATGGCTAACCTTCCATCCCTCATGCCTGCATGTAATGCCAAAATTTAGGAGCATAGCTGTTACACAATCATTTATACTCTCTGAAAAGTACAGGGTTTCATTTTCCTATCTCAAAGACACTCAAAGAACTAATCAAGGAATTAGTGGGGGAGGGTCACTTCCACTCCATTTGTTGGTTTGTATACATGGGTCCACTTTAGATGGGAATCAAAAGTGGACCCATGTATACAGCTTCAGTGTCACAAAAGCACAAAGGATCTGTTTGACGGAAGAGAAAGAGGGAGGACTATTAGAAGTTTAGAATAACAGAGTTGGAAGGGACCTTGGAGGTCTTCTAGTCCAACCCCCTGCTTTGGCAGGATAGTCTATACCACTTCAGACAAATGGTTATACAATCTCTTCTTAAAAACTTCCAGTGTTGGAACATTTACAACTTTTGAGGCAACTTGTTCCACTAATTTAATTATTGTAACTGTCAGGATACTTTCCCAAAAGAAAACGAAGGTGACATCAGTCTCACTCTCCTGATCTCCTACTTCAATGTTGCTGCCATATCCTTCGGGCTGAGATTAAATGAGAATGGATTGAGAGTTTAGCAAACTTTTGTGCAACGATTATGGAAAAAAAAAAAATTTCTTGCAGATATTACAAAACAAATGGAAACTAAATCTGCCAAGATCATATTTTTTATGCATGGTATAAACTCCCATGGTTTATGTGTGAGTTCACATAGAAAGGTCTATACAACTTAATCTCCCAAACAACAGCAATTTATTCAGAGAGCAAAGGGATATAAAAAAATCAAAATTATTAAAGACATGTGTAACTTCTTTATGAGGGAAAAAATATAGCCTGGGCTGCATTTATAGCTTGGGATAAAGAGACCAACTACAATTTTAAAAAAAGAAACAAACTGTAAATGTATATCTGGCTTCAAACAGCCTTGTATGTGGTTTCTAAAGATAGCCAAACATTTTCACCCAATTCTAATTTTTATGAGGCACAAAAAATACTACAATATATATATATACACCAATCTTATACAATATTTACAGTAGTGAAGCTCATGTCATTTTAGTGACATTAAATGAAATTATATAAAAGAAGCATAATATAAGAGTTGAAACAAATCTTGAAAATCATCTAGATCAACTTTCTCCTTAGTACCATCCTGCCTCTGCTGAAAAAGTTCAGCTAAGGAGAAACTACTATCACATGCTAAGGCAGTATGTTTTCACTGTTAAACTTTCGTAACCATCAGGAAATTTTGCTGATGACCAACTTCAAATGGCTTCCAAGTAATGTGCTGCTTGTCCTATATTCTGGAGTAGCTCAGAATAATCATTCTATGTTTTGTTCATGCCTCACTCACTTCTGAAGATTGTCTTGCAGTATCTCTCTCAAAGGCCAAGTGTGAACTTTGGTTTGGGAAAAGTTGAACTTTCCTGTCATAAAGAGACTAACATGAAGTGTAGAGAAATTGGATGATACTAAAATCATTTAAGAAAGCTGAAGGGTGAGGGATAGAATAAATATTATTTCTTCACAGAACAGAGAGTTTTACAATGGTGTTTGGTGGCACCATATATTCTTGAAACAGGAACTGACTGGAAAGTTCCTACTGGTTGTGCTAGTTATGGCAGTTGTTTGTTATCTCCACTTTTGCAAGGGACATGACTTCAAATTGAGTTAGAATATGAGTGTCAAACAGGCGTTACGTTCATGCTTATTTTGGGAGTTCTCAGAGGATCTCTTGGCTGATCAGGGTAGGGAGAGAAAACCTGATGCAGCCGTTCTGGATTCAATTTTTAGAAACACTAGCATATTTAGAAATAATCAGTATTGTAGTGTGGTGCAATGGTTGTCTTTTCTTTTCTTTTTTAAGACATGGGAAAGCAATACTGGAACAGAGGAAGAAAAAAACACAAATGCAAAATGTTGTGAACAAGATCAAGAGATTCAATCCCTCAGATATTTTTGCCATTCCAACTCAATTTACATTCAGAGAAAAACATTCAGGGCAGACAACCCAAGAGCACATGCAGAGATTTTTTTCTCTTGTGTATGCTTTTGTGGGACTGATAAAATACTGCTGAACAGTTTAATTGAATGTGGCCTTGAACAGCAACAACAAAATGAGATTTATCAAATTTACTTAGAGCTTTATTGAAAAATCATTCTTCCCTAACATGCAAGCCAATGAAGAATATATGAATAAATAAACGGAAGAGCAATGCCTGGTAAAGTAATCATAATCCTGCTTGAAATGCAGTCTAAATTTTAAACATTCAACCTCTTGCACCTTTAATGCTCATAGTAAGATCTTTACACCTAAAATCAGAGTGTTAAGCCTGTTATTACTTTTAGTCTATTTATACATTTTCTACAAGTAAATGGGTTGTAATTTCTATTGGGACAATCTGTTATCAGGGCCTGACCAAAATTCCACAAAATAATTTCACAAAGCAAATTATACCAATGCAAACATAACTTATTCTTAGACCCTTCTTAAACAAGTGTATTGTCAATCACTGAGCAACAAACAGACTTTGCTGGCAATAACATAATTTCAGGACTTTCAAAATAGCTTTCATCAAGCATGGTGAAAGTTATACAAGAATAATGTAAATTCTGACCTTACTTGTGTTGATTTAAATTCTGATGCTATGCAATTATAATGTATCTAAAATGTAATTGTTTCAAGAATCCATATTACTAAATAATATTTACACAAATTGGACAAAACACTGCATTACTCAATTAAAGTATAAGCTATATTTCCTTTCACTTTGTTACTATTTCTCTGGCAATGCTTGATTAATACAATATCCATAAAAATCCTTCTAGATCTTTCATTCAATACTCTGCTTGGAGTATTTCTGTAGATTTATCTTTACATCCAAAACAGGGCACAGAATAAAAGATAAAAAGAGTAAAGAATTTGTATAACAGCATTACAGCTATCATTTAAAAAACAAATAAATAATTACATGTTATAGACTGGCAATTATACAATGATCATTGTTTGATACAATTATGATTAAAGGGTTTTAATGTATACAAACTCATTAGTGGGTGTTGTTATCACCATTCTTTGTTTAATATGTTACCAACACTTTTACATCATATAACTATTCTAATGATTATCATGTTTTGTTTTTATCCATTTCGTCATGCCCAATTTTTGGTGACTTTATAGGTAAGTGTTTTCCATGCTACTTTGTCAAGCAGAGCTTCTTTCAATTGTTTTATGTTCAACTTTGGGTCCGATTTGATATTATCAAGTCAGTGTGTTCTTTGCTTGCTAAAAATTCCTAGCATCATTGCCTTCTTCAATGAATATGTATACATAACATTGCCAAAGTCAATCATATGTAGTCATATAATTTTAGCTTCCAGTGATGTGCACAATTAGTATAAGATCATCCAAATTTCAGAGTTTTATGACATTAACAATAAAGTGTCATCTCAATACATATTTCAAAAATCTAATCAAAAGTAGTCTAGATTAAATAGAAACATACTCTGATCCTGACAATTTCCTCTGACAGTTTGATTTGTAAGTAAAGGGTTTGACTGAGATTTAAATGCTAGGGAGATGAATTATTTTAATTATTTCTGTGGATACAGGCAGGAATAGCACCAACCATACCTTCCTCTGACGATGCTATGCCCATTAGTTGTAATGTTTCATAGTTAGACCTAATCTACACAATCAAAGGCCTTGCAGTAATCAATGGGGTGCAATAAATGTAGGTCTCCTTGTGGTATCTTCTTGCTTCTTATCCATCTTATATAAAGTATGTGCTCTCTTGTCCTTCTGCCTTTTCTGAAAAGTTTGCTTACATGATGAATTAGTCAAGCGATCCAATAATTTGCATGGTCTAGGATCTTTATTTTGTAAACACATAAATCTTTTTCAATTTTTAGGCTACACTGTCTGGTTCCATATTGAGAGTTGTTAGCACTTAAGTGCAGCCAGTCCTGCAGGAAAAACAGTTCACGGCTATTTCATCTGTGCATGGTGTCTCCCTATTGACAGATAGTACAAGAGATCTAATATCTGCTAAAACATGCTATGGTAAAAAAAAAATGCCGTTATACAACATTTGTTGAATATAATATATCCTAAGATCAGGTGTAATTTGATTTCTTTATTAACACAAATAAAGAATTAAATTAATAGGATTAAAAAGTATCATTAGTCCTAAATGGTTCTTACTTGTTTTAAGGGTTTAGTCTTATTAGAACATATTAAATAATTACAAATAGGCATGTGCCTAAAAGTATACATGGAAAACTATAACTTGCATCCACTGATAAATTGTCTGTGATAATGTATCATTGCAGCCTTTCATATCCAACACCAATCAAGTTGTAAAGAACTACTGGGCTAATAGGCTATAATATATAACATTTTGCCAGCTACAAGCTGGCAGGTTTAGAGACAGAAGTGGTTGTTCTATAGTGCATTTTTTGCAGTGCATAGGCAACTGAGTAGGAATTGATTGAGCTTGTATATAACAACTGTTTCTGTCCCTGCTCCTGCTCTTTAGTACATCTTGTCTCCCATTTTCCCCTCAACCTCCAAGTGAGGTCAGCTCTAACCTTCCTGATCTTTGCAAGAGCTTAAAACTGGTTCTGCCATCTAGCTTGGTATGGGGATGGGGGGGTCACATTGGGAGTGGTTGATAGATCAAGAACAGATCCCACCTCACCCCTTCTCATTCTATTTCCTTCCCTCCCCATCATTTTTGTTAGGATTAAGTATTTGTATTTTTATACTATTTTATTTGTATTGTCTATGGAGGTAAAGGGACAAGGTGGCTCAGTGGCTAAGATGCTGAGTTTGTACATCAGAAGGGTTGGCAGTTTGGTGGTTCGAATCCCTAGCACCGCATAACAGAGTGAGCTCCCGTTCTTGTCCCAGCTTCTGCCAACCTAGCAGTTCAAAAGCATGTACAAATGCAAGTAGTAAAATAGGGACCACCAATGTTCCATGCGTTTTCGGAGTTTAGTCATGCCAGCCACATGACCACGGAGATTTCTTTGGACAACACTGGCTCTTCCATTTTGAAACAGAGATGAGTACCACACCCTAGAATCAGGAACAACAAGCACATATGTGTGAGGAGCACCTTTAGTTTTGGAGATTCCAAGTCATGCAGGTCATGGTTGTCCCAAAAGTGCTTTTTTCAAGAGGCAACTGGACTTTCTTGTTGTTTTTAAAGACATTTAAATAATGTCTTCTCATCCAAGAAGCTTCTTCGGCTCTGACTTTATGGTGGGGAATGGAAGGATTTATACTCCTTGCAGACAGCTGGTCATTTGCATTATTTTAGCAGTCTTTAAGGTCACCTGGAGGTTTATCTATGTCATCAGGGTCACCTGAGTGGTGCAAATGGGTGTGGGGCCTTTGTGGAACTGTTGAAAGGATTGTGTTGTGGACTGAGATAGATGTTGTATCCCCCCCCCCCCCGTTGAGAGAGGGCTGTTCAGTTGTAATATAGATCTTTGATCTTTTTCAAACCAGTGGTCCTCTCTGTCCAAAATGCAGACTTTGCTATCTTCAAAAGAGTGGCCATTGTTTTTTAAATGCAGATACACTGCTGAATCTGGTCCTGATGGTTTTGTTCTTCTTTATTTGTATTGTTTATAGGTTTTGTATACTTTTATCTTTTTAACACTGTAAGCTGCCCAGAGTTGCCCAGCGGTAAGACAGCAGTCAATACACTTATAATAAAATGTATTAATAATTTTTATGATAAATTTAAATAGATATATGTAGCAGATTTTTTTTAATTTCTGGTGAAGAAGCAAGTACCAATTGGAAGCAGCACAGCCCAAGAAAAAGGTTACTAATTCAGTCAGAAAGAATCAGATATCTGTCTTGAACTTTGAAAGGAAAAAGCTTTTGTAGCTGACAAAAATTTAACAAGGGATTTTGTGAGATCTGATGCATAACTGAGAAACTTGCATTTACATATATAAAACTATGTAGTGCATGAAATGGTCCTTCTTTTTCTGTTAAATGTCATGTTAAATGTCATAAAATGTCATAAACTCTTACTGTCCTGGACTTCTGGAAGTTAAGATAAAATTATTGACAGTACTCTGTTTTGGAGATACCGTATCTATTTTTGTTAGGTTTATCATGTAAGTACAGATAAGCCTCAACTTCTAACCACAATGGAGCCAGAAATTTCAATCATAAATCATTGTGGTCGTAAGTCAAGGAAATCACAAGACCAAATTTAATTTTATAGCTGTTTACAATGATCATAAAATGAGTTACTGTGGTCATAAAGCAAATCATATAGTTGTTAAGAGAATCATGTGGTTGTTAAGCAAATCCATTTTTCCAAATTGGCAAACTTTTCCAGATTTTCCAAGTAAGTAGCTTTTAAGTCTATCAAAACTTTGAATGGACACTTAAAATTTTAAATTATAGGTATTAATGCTGTCAAGTTGGCTATTTTTTCCATACGTAATGAAATATTTATATAATTCCAACAATTGAACTGCAGATCAGAAGTTCATCAGTTCTTGGCAAAAATCTGATTGTTTTAAAATGCAGCTTTGCTCATATCTTACCAAACAATTATTGAAAATTTGCTGCTTATCTATATCTTTCTGTTGAAGATTCATATAAAAAAAGGGAAAGAGCTTCAATAGTGTGGTTGCAACCACCATCTTTACTTCATCACATCCGTATAAGAAAGTTTTCAATAAACTTTATTTGTATCAAAAGTTAAATGACATTTCAAAGCTCTTCTGTCCGAACTTAAGCAATCATTTGTCAGCAATAAGAAAATTTTTCACTTCATACATTAAGCAACATCCTAGACAGAACTGGTATTACATTAAATATTTTCATTTCCAGAGTTATCTCTGTCATCTTCTCTGTTTTTAATATTGTTTCCAGTTGGTATTAGGCTGGAAATTTTTTTGTCACGTTAAATGTTTCCATCAAAAATGAATGGCTTTTAATTTGTTCTCTTTGACTCTTTGTGGCTTTGGATATTACAAAGAAAAGTAGAATATAGAAGTCCATAGAAAACCAGGCTCCTTGTTAAAATTGGAGGCACCCGGCCACTTCCTTTCTCTCCTATTTTAGCCTTTTCCTCAATAAAACAGCAACTTTGACACAGGTATGAGAAAAGAGTTGTATTTTTGGAACTCTGCAGGTACCAACAAATTGAGAAGTTAAAAAACATATATGATTGTTGGAAGGAGTGTTTTTCTTCAGAAGAGGTGGACAATCCAGAGGCAGGAAATAGAAGTTTAAAGACCAAGCAAAAGGAAAACAACTTGGAAAGGTGCAAGAGTTCTACATAAATAAAATAATAAATAAAACAACATAGACTACAATAAAGCAACCTAGAAAAAAAAACCATCCCAGAGAATGGAATTAAAAGAGAATAGACTTTGTACAAAGAAAACACTGATACATACTAGTAATAGCATATAGGTAGTGCTCGACTTACAACAATTCATTTAGTGACTGCTCAATGTTACAATGGCACTGAAAAAAGAGACTTATGACCATTTTTCAGAGTTATGATGTTTGAAGCATCTCCATGGTTGGATTGCATGCCTATATCATATGAGAAAAGATTAGTATAGCCAAACTTCAAAGTAAATAGCACTGAGTAAAGCCATTTAACATGAAGATGTATTTAAATTGATAAAAAGGCAAACATAAAAGACTAGTTGTAAGAAGTTATTTACTGCTTCTAATAATATTTGGGACTTTTACTTCACTTTGGATATTCAAACCATGAATATTCATGCCTTCTCTTTCCTCTCTTTAAATCAAACAGAATGCAATTCTGTAACTAATTTTATAGGCTAACAAGATATGATAGCAATTAAATCAAAATATTAAAGAAAGGTCACAAGAAGTTAATCAGTCATTGTTATAAAAATATTCTTGGTCAGCAATCTCACCTGAATCAGCCAACAACATAAAACTTATTTCATATATGCCAGCCCTGCCTTCTGGTATTGTATTATTACATCCATGAAGCTGTAAGGAATAACCATTTAACACAAGAGCTCCTTCCAATGAATATTGTATATTAGCGGGATATGGGGAAGAGGCTATTGGTTAAATTATCTATGATAGCCACTTCAGAATATTTCTCCAAAAATGTGAATAGGTATTGTGTACACACTTGGGGGTATAAGATTTCATACAACAATATTAGCAGATTAAAAATAGAATAGGTACCATTAGCAGTCCATGCAAGAACACAGGAAAAAATCAAGGCTTGCAGCTAATCTGCTTAGAAGCTACTTGCTTAACCTCTTTGCTTTTGATGAAAATGAATAAGGACCCTACTTGTTATAACCAATGACGTGTGGTGAAGTTTATGGCTGGTGAGGCACTGACACAGTGGTAGGTTTCAATTTTTTTTAGACTTGTGGACTTCAACTTCCAGAATTCCACAGCTAGGCATGCTCAGTTCCGATTTAAAGTGACAGCACTTGTTTTTCTCCTTTGCGAAAAAGTTTCCTTCATTCTTTTTCTTCTCCCTCCCCCTCCTTCTTCCTTCTCTCCCCCCTCTCTCAAACAGACACATGCACACAGAGAAGTTGGATTGGACTATCTTTCCTACCCCCTTCCCTCTCTCACTCACTCTCTCTCAAACAAACACAAACGCAGAAGTTGGACTGGATATATTTTGATGCCAATGTCCTTCAAGTTGTGTATGTTTACTTCAGTACTGTAAGGAAGACAAAATTATTTACATTTACATACATGTTTTTCTCTTTCCCTATTTATTTTTACAAATATATTCAAACCAACAAATATCAGCATTTTACATCCCTCTGTGTAACGTATGATTTCTAGTCTCTTTAATATTGAGCACTGAAATCCTTAAGAATGATTAATACATGTTAGTTCTAGTGCTTCTTTAATATTTAAAGGTACCTTAGAGTCTTATCATCACAATGTCTATTTCCAGCCAAAATTGGTTGAAATATTCTTTGAAAACCAACATAACATTTACAGAGGAATACTCCTTTTACTTAAGCTCAGCATCAAAGTGAATTATTACAAAAAGTTTCATAACAATCTCTTGAGCTTAAGCAATTTAAGTCACAATGCTTTTTTTCCAGGTACTTCTCCACACAGATAAGTCCAATATGATGTCAGTGTAACATTTCAAGCTAACATTTAGGTATTAAGCTGGTATGTGCATGGTACTGATAAACATACTGCTTTATACAAAATGCTTCACCATCTCCACATTTTTGGAAGCCCAAACTGAATGTGCTTTCTTTACCACACAGAGATAGTCACTCAATAGGCTTCAAAAGAAGCCTTCAAATATATAAATTGCAGATCTGTGAAGTTTTTGAAGAAGTTATACCTGAAATATCAATGCTATAACTTTTTTATAATCCCTAACTAAAAGAACAGTGGTACCAAATAATCTAATAAAAATAATATTTCAAGACATGTAAATTAACTTATTTAATGATTTTGACTTTTCACTATCTGCATACTTTCACATCAAGATGAAAATATTGACAGATTCAAACACATGTGGAGAAGCCAGAGTCATCTACTTTTTCCTTATATGTATTCCATAAGTGATAAACATGAAGTGATACAATACAAATACTGCATAATCTGGTCTTAAGAAAAAAAAAATACAAAATATTGTTCTCATTGTTCTCAACTGTTTAAATAGAACAGATCATGGTACTCAGATTAATGGATGCATGATTTAAACCTAACCCTTACAAAGAAACACACTTTTCAAACACTAATTGCAAAATTATATTTTGTATGGTAGCTGGAAAATGCAGTACAAAATAAAATAATTGAACATTTCAAACTCTATATCAGTAGTTTTGGAATAATTATATGAAAGTTATGTTTGTACAAGTCCCTGAACCACAAATTAGCCAGTAAAATTTAGGAGCTAATTTGAGAGAGTGCCCTTGAAGAGTGTTCAGCTGGTCCAGAACGCAGCCGTGAGAGCGATTGTGGGTGTGCCTCGGTACACCCACGTTACACCTATCCTCTGTGAGCTGCACTGGTTACCTATTGGTCTCCAGATATGCTTCAAGGTGCTAGTCGTCACTTATAAAGCCCTACATGGTATTGGACCTGGGTACTTGAGAGACCGCCTCCTGCCGATTACCTCCCAAAGACCCATTAGATCCCACAGATTAGGCCTCCTCCGAATTCTATCGGCCGGCCAATGTCGGCTGGCAACCACCCGGAGGAGGGCCTTCTCTGTGGCTGCTCCCGCCTTTTGGAACGATCTCCCCGTGGCGATTCGGACCCTCACCACCCTTCCGTAAAGCCGTAAAGACCTGGCTGTTCCAGCAGGCCTGGGGCTGCTGAGTCCCATCCCCTACTCAAATGGGTATGCATGTTGAGATCTTTTAGACTGTTTTGTACTGTTGTTTGTTTTTGTTGTGGTTTTCCTTTTTGTATTGTCCTCCCCCCCTCCCTTGGTTTTGTTAGCCACCATGAGTCCCTCGGGAATACGGCAGCATACAAGTCGAATAAAACCTTCAAACCTTTCTACTATTGTGTCTACCCAGGTCAACAGATTCAATAGGACAGACATACAAGAGTCCATCAATTGAAGAGTGCCATCTGGGTGGACCCAGGTGGACCCTTTTCTGTTGTGGTGCCAGTTTTTTGGAACATCATCCCCTTGGAGATTAGATTAGCCCCAACCCCAGGGCCTTGAAACTCTTGCTGTGTCACTGGACATGGGGATTGCATGAATGGAAGAAATTATGTGATGCCTATGCTGCTATTGTTTGTTGGTTTTATCTTGGCTGCAACTTAAACTTCCTAATCAATTTTACTTTTAGACTCAAAACATTCTGTAACAAACCAGGGTTGAGAGGGGTAGGCCCTGACACCCTTGTTTTCATCTCTTTTTTGATATTCGGGAGGAGGGCACTGGCTGGAATAAATACATTAATTGGACAAACATCTGCAAAAAGGAATTCTTAGTGCTCTCAACATGCATTGTTATGTTGATGTTGTGTTTTAACAGTTGTTTGCTGCCCAGATTCATGATGTTAAAAAGGGAGAACCATATCAATTGTAAATAAATACATACACATACATACATACATACATACATGCATGCATACATGCATACATGCATACATGCATGCATGCATACATGCATACATACGTACGTACAATGTATTGACAGAATTTTTATACCCTTCCAATCTCATGCCTGAGAGCATCACAGCCTGTTTTGTAAGCCTAAACTATATAGTTGGCTTGTAATTCAGTGCGTTGTGCAAAATCAGAAAATATAATTATTTGAATGACAAACTATGAGTAGATATCTCAAATGAACATAGATTTAATTGAATTTATTTACAGCACTTTGGGAATAAAGAGTAATTTGTTCCCAGCCTTGGCTAAACCCAACCTAAACCTTTACATTTATTATGTGTGTTTTTAAAAAAATGTGGGAAAGGCAAACTAAACTCTAGGTAAATCAACCACCAATTGTACCTGTTGCACTAAATTTGCTATTAACCCAGCCAGCATGACAGTTGGCTGAAAATTTTGGGATATCTATATATAATCAAACATTTCTGAAGTATGCTTGATTGATGAAAGCTTATTTACATGTTTTATTAAAAGACTTCTACTGGATCACAAATCCAGCATCCCATTTTTCATAGCACTAAGCAACATGCCTAATAGAAACTATGAATCATGACATAGTAACAGTAACTCAGAAATACCACATAACTAGTATAGTTAGTAGACACTAAACCGACCTTATCCTGTATGAATATCCATTAATAGAGAAAACTAACTTAAGATTGTCCTAAGTAAACATAATTCAAATTAAAATATCAAATCCATGGAATCAGTAAAGACTGTGCACAAGAAACAGAATTCATACAAAACAAGGATAATTTAAATTTCCAAAGCAGGAAATTTACCAATAGGTGATGCAAATCTGCACCCAGCCTTATTTTATTGAGGAAGTGACAGTGAGATTCACAAATCAAACAAAACCTGTTCTTTCCCAAGCCTCTAATTTATACTGAAGCCAGCTTGGCTGTCTGCCATGACTAAGGAGGGAGATAAGCAACCCCTTGGCTAGGAGCCCAGAAAATTATCTCTAGGAAACAAGGCCTGAACTCATGGAATTCTGCAAACTTTCGCTATACCTGGATCAGCAAACTGTTGTTTCCTGCAAAATCCCCCTGCTGTCGCCCCACCTACTGATTGGCCCTTCTCTGAGAAGGGCCAATCAGTAGCCACCTGTTTCCTATTTCATTCTATGAGACTTTTTCCAAAGCTGCTCCCTCCTCTTCTCAGCCCTACACATATGCACATCAGGGGACAGCCTCCCTCTGTTCCTCCTCACTACTTCCTGACTTAGATGCCATCTGGTGGCCAACAGGCCTCTCTAGTCCCTGCTCTGACTCTGAACACCCCGCAGAGTCTTCCTCAGCCTCCAGGGCAGTCCCAGTGTTCAGCGCTGTCAGAGTCCACCAACAGCTTAGCCGGCCACTGTTGGGCCACAACAAAACCATAGTTTATTGATGAAATAGCCATTCTCTACATCACAGATAACCATAAATAGAAACCATGATCTACCAACTAAACCAAAATTAAATAAATCACATTGTGCTTTTAGAGTCCTGTTTTCAAGTACGTTTTCCCAATCTAAATCTCTCTAATCACTTGGATCAGTTATTATCATCATCTCTGCATTGTTAAAAAAAAAAAGCCAGAAGCCATGGGCTAAAACATTTAAAGGAACACTGACCAAGAAAATGTATCAGCATACTTCCCCCCCAAAAGCTTTTCTGTACATGAGTCAGAAATAATGAGAGTTAAAAGTAATTTAATTGCTTCTCCCTAAAAAAAGAATTTTAACTCTGAGAAATAGAGCTTTTACAATGATAGGTCTCACAGCAGGCTTGAAACATGGGGGAAGGCCCTGTATATTTTTTCACATTCTTTTATTTATAGTATGCCTTAATTTGTCCCTGGATATGACGATAACTACTAAGAAGTCTGAAAAATGTCTTGAAATCATAGTGCAGTGAAAATAAATGCAAGAAAGTGCTTCAGAATTATGCCTACTGAACCCTGCCTATCTTTTACTTGCCAAAGAACTTGGAGTTGAAGTTTACACAAGTAGTTCTGGAAAAATCAAAATGGATGCTCCATCTGATCAGAGTTGTGGACAAAGACTGGAGGAATCAGAGTGACATTTACAGACAAGTTAGGCAGATGATAAAATGATAAAATGCCAGGAGAATATGAGTGTCTATGTTCACAATGAGGTCTTTATACAAGAAACTATACTGAAACAAAACAGAAATAACATCAGGTTCCTGTTGGTTTTGAAAAGTATCTTTTTTACAGCATAGCAAAGATGGGAATGCCTTGCACAGGGGGAAAATAGGCCTTGAGTCTGGATGCCCAAATCCTGTCACTTAACATTTTTAAAAGAAAGTTGATAAGCTATACCAAAGTTCAATAAGCAGACAGACGTTTAAGGAAATAATTCAAGTCACCCTTAGGAAAAGAAATCTGTGTCAAATATCCATATCTGTCTATCCCAGATTCTTGGGAAGGACTCGAAAGATGGATAATGTCAAATCCAGTCTTAATATTTGGCTCACTGGGTGACAACCATAATAATGTCAAGGTAAAAGATGTTGCAACATCTGGAGATAGGAGAAAAGAAGAGAAAGAGTTAGAAAAAAAATCACAAAATACAAGGATCTGCAAATGGAAGTTGAATGGCTGTAGCAAAAGAAAGCAAAAGTAATAAACATGTTGAGTACAATCTAAAAATAACCAGAGCATCACTTGAACACTATGAGCATTGGCAAAATCACCATTGGTCAATTTCAAAAAGCTGCTTTACCTGGAAGTGCTTACTCCCCATAATACCTTTAACATCTCAACAACTAGATAAAAATGCCAAATCCAATCTAAACATCTGCCTGCCTGTGCAACCAACCATAATATTTTAATTCTCTTTGTTAGTTTATAGGTTACCTAAGTTGCAGCAGTGGTGGTTACCAGTGGTTTCTTGAGGAGAAAATGGACAACAGTATAAGCATTGGGATCTCCCTCATCTCAAGGATGAATCGATCATAGCTAGAACACTCACTTTAAATGTCCCCTATATATTCTAGCAATAGCACTTAGTCTTATATACTGCCTCATAGTGCTTTACAGTCTTCCCCAAGTGGTTTACAGAGTTAGCATATTGCCCCCAACAATTTGGGTCCTCATTTTACCAACCTCAGAAGGATGGAAGGCTGAGTCAACTTTAAGCCTGGTGAGATTCGATCTGCCAAACTGCTGGCAGCCGGTGATCAGCAGAAGTAGCCTGCAGTACTGCACTCTAACCACCGTGGTTCATTGTGATTTAAATCTGGATCAATCACAATTTTTAATTGGATGAACATAAATATTTATTACATAGTGCCGTTTTATTAGGTTAAAAATATTCATTGTTTTTTAGAAAATCAAGTTCCTTTTTCATAAGCCTCCAACTCTTAGATGCACATCATCTATACAGGTATCTCTCAACTTACAACAGTTCACTAAGCGGCCGTTTGAAGTTACAGTGGCATTGAAAAAAGTGACTTGTGGTCATTTTTCAGACTTATGACTGTTGCAGCATCCCCATGGTCAAGTGATTTACAATTGGTTGCTTGACAACTGACTCACATTTATGACGATTGCAGTGTCTCTGGTTCATGCGAACGATCATCTTTTGCAACCTTCTGACAAGCAAAGTCAAGGAGGAAACCAGATTCACTTACTAATTTAACAACAACAATGATTCACTTAACAAATATGGCAAGAAAAGTTGTAAATTGAGGCTCACTGAACACATTTCTCACTTAGCAACATAAATTTTAGAACAATTAAGGTCATCTGTCAAAGCACCTGGTATACCCAAATATGTTTAACTGCCTAACATGTAAAAACAGCCCAAGTTCAAATCCCTGTAAGGGTCTGGCTAGCTGATGAGAGCTAAATAGCTTGAAATAGATCTATACTAGTCTCCCTTTATTTATTTATCAGCACAAATGCAACACAAATATATATATGCACACATACACACATATATGTGCATACACACAAATACATACATACTTTTGATTAACATTATAATTTAAAACAATAATTGTGGGGCTTTGTGTTAAAAGTATTATTAATCTACTTTCTATCATGGAGTTACAGCTTATCTTGAAACCCTTTTGTTCTCTATTGTTCCTCAACATACCATTTCAAAAGCAGACACGTCATTTTTCCACTTCAATTACAGTAAAAGGTGAAAGATAAAATCCAAAGATTCATGAAACTTCAGCTTTGTCAGTTTCATTTCTATCATGTCCAACTAAAGCATCTTTCGATTATCAGACCTCAGTTCTGAGAATAGGTTGCAGCAAACAATGCCACTAGGCTGTTCCTATCTGTCATGGAGGTCCAAGTACTGGAGATGGATAATACAGGAACATCATTGGTTTAGTCCTACTTAAGATTTCTCACAAGCCTCAACTTCCCACAGTGAACAATGTAGTGACAGTCCATTTTGGCTTTGGAATGACTCACCGATACTCTTTTTATAAAGACATTCTATAAAGGAATCAATAATGTTATTTGGACAGAGAATTGTACTTGGAATGTCAATTGTGTGCTGGATCATACACACACACACACACACACACACACACACACACACAAAGCAAGTCAATCCAGGACGTAAAACTAAATTGGACTGGATTCTTTAATACATTTGGTACAATTATTTCCTTTCTGACTATTAAACAATACAACCTGGCCGCATATTTGGAGAGGCTTTGGAGATCATAATCCAAGTATTGAAAGACTAAGATGGTGAAGCCATGAATTATAAAAGAAAAAAATAAGAATGAGAAATGGAAAAGGGGGTCCTAGAAAAAACATTCTAATATTTGGGACTCTTACATTAAAATTTATTCTAAAGATTATGAGTTGATGATTTTAAGCAAAATAATACTTTTTAAAAGGTCATTAGGGACAGAGAAAAGGGCCACTTGAACCTATGCATTTATATGTATTCTTAAAGTTGTTTTTGTTTTTTAATTATGTGCTATCAAGTCAGTATAAACTCTTAGGGACCTCACCCATTTTCTCCACAAGATTTCATCCCTAATCTGATTCTTTAGATCTTCCACTTCTGTACTCATTGCCACTGTAACTAAGTCCATCCATCTTGCTGCTGGTCCATCCTTACATCTTTCCTAGTATTAGAACCTTTTCCAGAGAGTTTTATTTTAATATCTGTGCACTGCTTGGTATCCTCTAATATTAAAGCAGCGGATTTATTCCAGACACAAATAAACATATCGGAAAAAGCAGCCTGAAACTTCAGTCTGAGTCCTGTGATTTCGTAACCATGCTTATTTATACATAGAGAAAAAAGCAACTTTCATTTAAGGGTTTAATTTTCTTTCTCCAACAGAATGAAAGGATAGCATCAATAGTTAGGTTATGTTCAAGCACATATAACATAAATGTGGTGAGAAATTTTATCACATTTTTCTTTAAAAATTCTCTGATAGATATCCACGTTAAGGCCTCTTTGTTGAGTTGTTTTCGATTGGAAATTCAAAGTTATTCCAAATACGATTTGCATTACCTGCACAATTAAACAGCAAGAGCTTCATCCTTTTTTATTAGTATCTAGGAAACTGTTTATGAAGAATAGCCCCACTGAGACAGGAGCTGACGTTGCAATGACACAACATGCGATCTCGGAGCTCCGATATTGCAGTCGATACTTTTGCTGCTGGATGGTCCTTTTGGACCTCAACCATCCCGAAGAGACGGTGACAAGGAAGAGTATGTCTTGCTGATCTCAGGGACATCGCAAAGTCCCTGATTGATCCAAGAGAATCTCTGCTTGCCGGTGATAGAAGCAGAGCCAAAAGCTGCTGAAGTTGGGACAGCTACTGAATGGGAGGAAAGCGGAAAGAGAAAGTGTGTCCATCTGGTGAAGAAATCTTATTGTTATAAAAGAGACTGCTCCCCAAAAATTAAAGCTAAATTAAATTTGAAAACAGAAGAAAATAAGCGGCAAAATTAAGCTACATTGGACAGTGTATTATCCTTTTTTTTTTAAATTTACTTTTATGGATGGAATTTTTGCAAATATTTTAAAGTGAATGGATTAGTTTTTCTTCTATTACTATTTTTTTTACCTATGGATTAAAATCTTTTTCTTTATTTTTATAATACTGATTTGGATGGTTTTTTTTTCCCTTTTTGCTTCACTAAGAATTTTGTTTCTTTTAAGCCTGGAATATAAAGAAGATATACAAGGAATACAAAGAGGGTTGTAATATCAGAGGGAAAGGAAGTAACACTGTCACTTGGAGGCGGGAGGCCTGGAAACATTTCCACTTCTTTTTTCGCTTTGATCATTTTGACTTTGCACTTCAAGGTACTTCACCTTGTTTATAGAGAGTGATAAGGAATTGGGTGATAAGCATGGGTTGTTTTTACAGGTGCTCTTTGGGAGCTTCATTGGCAGCTGGAGAGAAGTGAAAACAAAGCCTTGTTTTGAAGGATTATAAATTAACTTGCATCAAATCTAATAAAAAGTTTTGAATGCTAGAGTTACCAGTTGGAAGAATGGCACATCAAAAAGAAACCTTAACATCGTAAAAGATTATGTTTGAAATTCAAAAAATATTAGAAGTAACAGAGAAAATTGAGAAGAGATTGGAAAACATAGATTATAAAACAGTAAAATTTGATGGAAAAATTGAAGATGTTCATCCAGTGGAAAAAGTGGAGGTTAGAGTCCCAAAAACTGAAGGGAAAAATGAACAAAGAGACAAGATAATTGTTGTTACCAACAGTGAATTGAGCATGGTTGGAAATGGAAAGAGTGGAATATGGAAAGGGGAGATAGATGGAGCGGAGTTCTACCCCAGATTTCAAGAAATAGAAGAAAAAAGAGAAGAATTGATGGATCCAAGGAGATACATTTTGTCAGAAGCACTATTGATAACCAAAGATAAGCTGATTAAAGAAGCAGATGGAGGGTTTTGAGATTATATAAGATATGCAATAAGCAACAAGCGGAGAAGAGAAATCTTATTAAGGAAACAACCAGAAAACTTATTCCACAAATGGCAAGAGACATAAAACTGCACTGTTACTGGAAAGACACAGGTTGATATATGAAAGCTTATAATAAAAAAATAGTCAAACTTAGTTAAATTTAGAGCATTATGTAAAAAATGAAGTGATAATGGATATAGTTAGATAAATAATTGATAATGTTAACAATGTATTCATATGTATTGGTTTGATAAGAGGAAATTTGATATAAATTTCAAATGGTACTACAAAAAGAAGTTTAGAAATTCTGTTATGTATGAAAGCTTAGAATAAAAAAGTCAAATTTAGTTAAAAATAATGTATGTATGTATGTATGTACTGGTTTTATAAAAGGAAATTGGATATATATTGTAAACAGTGATTAAGAAAGGAGGTCTAGAAACTTTGTTATTAAATATAATCAATTTTTATTTAGAACAATGTTAACATCCGGTAACATTACAAGATGTAATGTTACCGGATGATAATGGAAACAATTAACGGAATGCCATTATGTGTTTTTTAAAAAAAAATTGGAATATTTTATATAAAAGGACGTAAAAACAATTATAGACAAATGAAGGTTGAGGTATGATGGTAGTAATATATATAAATATATTTGAATTAAAATATATAACTCGATATGAATTGTAGGTGATGACTGTGGAAGGGATGCACGAACGTTTGACACACTTTCTACGATTTATAATGGAAGATGGTTTTGTGGTTTTTTGTGTTTTGTTCATATGTGTTTATTCAAAAATAAAAAATTCTTTAACAAAAGAATTGTAGTTTACTTAGACTTAGACAAAAGATAATGGCTTTCATCACAAAAGCAGCAATATACTTCCCTGAAGTGTTGTTTAATGTTCGTGCCTTTTGCATTTTGATTGTTTTTGTTAAGTTTATAAAATAAGCTTTAATCACTCTAAACTCTAAAGTGACAGTCTTATAAATATAATACATTTCCATTCCAGCTAGCTTCTCCTCTTTTTCTTCTTCATGCATATGATATGATATGCATATGAAAGGTTCTATTAAACATAGACAGAAGAGCAATAGCAGGTAACCAGGAATATCAGAAACCACAATAGATACATTTTTTTTTAGGAATCCTTGATATATAATATATTTTAGTTTCTGAGAAATACTGGTAAATATCTCTAGAGGATCTAACAAACTTACTTGAGATATACTATATGTATGTAGAGATATTTATCAGAATTTTATAGAAACCAAGAGTCATAAGTGTCTGAAAGTAACTATTTCTCAGAGTTTCTAACATAAAACCTGTCCAGTACAATGTAACATACAGTTACAAAATGAATTACAAAAACATCTATTGTTTTTATAAAATCTGCTTGCAAAAGAAAATTAAATTGTTAAACTTAATATGCTAATTATTAGATCATGTTTATTGTAAATGAAAATTCAACCACATTTATTTTCTATTCTTTCTGTTCACTCAAAATATGTATTTAGAAGTGACAGATCTAACTATGCATTCAAAAATAAGGATAGAAGTACAGTCTTTTCTTATTTTATTTAATAGAAGCATATGTCAAAATATAAAACATGCTATACTTAAAATGACAAAGACATTTTTCTGAAGGGAAAATATTTGAGCAGTGAATATGTTCTAGAGAACTTTTGTAACTCTTTAATCTCTTGGGCCAGTTTAAATGTTTTCATGCTATTATCTCTTTCATGGGAATGGTAGGAAATGGAAGTAATATAAATAAGATTGTGACTGAAACTTTTAAAGCTTGTGATACATTTTCTTTAATTCACTTTTGTTGAAAATTCCTGGCAGCCAGTCAGTGCAATTTAGTCTTGCTGTACTTACTACTACTCTTAATACATGATTGAGAACCAGGTTATTTGGATTTGAAAACGTGTTTTGTACTTCAGATTGCCAACGTCCAATTTTAATAAATGGGAAAAAATTCCGCAGATGTCTGAGTTCAAGGGGAAAACAGTTAAAATTCACCCTCTTAAATTTTTGCTTTTAAAAAGAGACATATATTGTTTTTATTCTGAAGCTTGAAAAGGTGGCTGTCAGGCCTGCAGCAGTTCATTTAAGAATCTTTGGCCTGCCACACTCTCTCTTCTAGCTTCATCTTTTGTATGCCTTTCCATTAAGGGGGTAATAGCAAGGAGTGGAATGTGTTGTTTTCAAAACAAAAAATTCCTTTCTAGAAGCTCAAGGTTATTCTTTGTCTCCGCACCTCGACACCTGACCGGAAGCAGCCGGGTGGAGATGTCACCGTGGAAGAAGAAGATTGGGCCATGTGATGGATTTATGGATGTGGGGACAAGAACATGAATTTTCAACTGGGTGGGAATCCTAGGTAACTTCCAGAATTGGGATTCCAAGATATACCAAGATGTCTGATTTATTAAATTGCAACTTTAGGGATCGTTTTGCCTTCGACTCCGATTTAATTCTGCATGATACTTGGAACGCTGACAGTGGCATTTAATGACTATTTCATAATCCTCTCCTGCATCACTGTTGCTCTTATTTTGAACTAAACATTTTGCTTCCTCCTATAAAAAATTGGTAAATTCACAGACGTCAGCATTTGGATAATTTGTTCAAACAACAAAAAGGTTCTCTTACTGCCGCATAATTATCTACAGTATGTTGCAGGATTTTCATTTATACATAATCCTGGACTTACGACCACAATTAGGGCCAGAACTTCCATTGCTAAGTGATGTGATTGTTAAGTGAATCACCACATGACTGCACCCAATTTTAAGATTTGTTTTTGCCATGGTTGTTAAGCATATCTCTGCAATCAATATGTGACTCATGTGACCGTTAAGTGAATCCACCTTCACCAATTGACTTGGCTTACAGAAAGTTATCTAACAAGTTCTCAAATCGTAATCACATAACCACCATAAACACATAAAACTTGCTAAGCACCCAAATCAAATTGCAATCAAATGACTTCCTGGGACAGTGTAATGAAAATGTAAAGATTAACCACTTTTTTCAGTGCTATAACAACGTTGACCGATTGCTAAATGAGCGATCATAAGTTCAGGACTATCTGTACCGAAGCCATGCCTCATCTTATTTTCAACTCTCAGAGTTAGTTGATTTGTATATTGCATTGTGAGGCAATAGATTGCATTCAAAAGATTATGTTAATTATATTAAAGTTTATTTCAAACACATCAACTTTCAAATGATAACAGAAGATCATATTTTGTATAGTGACTTAAGAAACTTGACAGTAAGATTCTTTCCCCATTCTAAATCAAAGACCAAAACCATCCCAGCATCCCACAAAGATGAACTAAAGGCAAACTCTCAGAATTGCCGGGGTGGAGGATGGGCAATCTGAATGCAACCAGGGTCTGCTATAATATTATAAAGAAAAATGAGAGAGAATCAAGAGAGACTTAGAATAGAAACGTTGTTAAAGGTTGAGCTCAGTCATGTGTCTGCTGCAGTTGAATAAACTATATTGTACTAGGTTAAACTATTACGCTGTCAGTTATCAGATTCCGAACAGTTTTATCTCTTCAGCACAAGCTTACTAAGTCTTTAGAAATCAACTCCTCAAATATCATCTTCTGTTTGACTTCCCTGGAGACTCCAGTGATGAACCTGAGACTCTGTCATGCAAACAGACTGCAGTCCATTCTGGGAATTGAAAGGCTATGGAATTTTCACTCTACCGAGAGTAAATATATAGCAAGCCTAGCCTTATTTTTATTATTTTGGTTTTTTTTTAATACTAAGACTGATATGTAACAGTATGTGGGATGACCTTGGGATACAGGGAAGAGATGCTGCCTAGGAAATAACCAATTAAGTATGTAGGAAAGGAAAAACCAGACAGGAAACAGATCAGATTTATTGCAAGACTGAAATTTCAAAGCAATTACCATGAACTCCTGGTGACTAACATCGTAAGAATTTGAACACAGAACCACATAATTTATAAAAACACAATAGAATCAGATCAGAGGTGGGTTCCTACCAGTTCGCACCTATTCGGTAGAACCGGTTCGTCAAATTTACTGAACCGGTTAGAAGAGGTTCCACCAGTGGAGCCGGAGAGCAGGCCACACCTACAGAAGAGGTTCCAAAAAATTTTGAAACCCACCACTGGCAAGGATCTTGTAACTTGACAGCTTTAAGACTTGCATGCTTCAATGCCAGAGTTTCTGAATAGCTACTTGGACCGACCTAAGTACTAATTCATAATTTCATAACCGGTCACGTGGGAGGCAAGCCACTCCCATCTGGTCACATGGGTGGCAAGTCACTCCCACAAAGGAGGCCACACCCACAGAGTAGGTTCCAACAATTTTTGAAACCCACCACTGAATCAGATGATTGTTTATCTGGTGCAATAAAAAACAGGAAGTGCTTATTAAAACTTCCTGGAAAAGCTCTGTTTTCGCCAGTTTCCATAATGGCGAAAGACAAGTGCCAACCTAGCATCAAGGAGACTACTTTCTAAAATATAGCTCATCCCCCAAATGGATGCTTTTGGTCTTCAGCCCATCTGACCTGAGAACACTGGAGAACTCTGAAAAGCTTTTTCTAGAACAGGGGTGATAAACTGGTGGCCCACAGGCCAGATGTGTGACGGCCATGTCATCCCCACCCTGGCTCTGCAAAGGCAAAAAAAAATCACAATACATCATCTAATGCAATAGAGTTTGACACCCATGTTCTGGAAGGTATTTATCACAAAGAAGAAAAGGAAAACCAAGAGCCAGGAGCATATATAGTTCCAGCAACTTCAACTGTTACTTTTTTTTTTATCCCATTCTGCTTGTAAAAATCTATATCAGGATTGCCAAACTCCCGGCCCATGGGATGAGTTCTGTACTGGCCATACCCATGCCAAGTTTAGTGAAGGGGAAAAAACTCCCAATGCATCACATGATGCCACTGTGACAAAGCGAGTTTGACACCTTTGATCTATGTGGTTTGCCTTCTCCAATTCATTTTATGTACAGTGCTCCAAGTGAGTTACAGGTGGTTAAAACAATTGTCAAAAAAATAAAAAAAGTTACATTATTATGGTTTAACGGGAGGTACAAAACCAGTTAGTGAGCCACTAAACTAGTTTTTAAAATGTGGTTTATGATAATATAATAGTTAGTAGGGAAATAACTGCTTTAAAATTATGCAGGCTTCAGTCTCAGATCCATTGACCTGAAGTAATTCCTTGGATTTAGATATACTATATAATACTATGCATGTTCTGGTAGACATGTATAGTATTGTTTTGTCAGTATGTTTTGTGAGCAAATGAGAAATTGGACCCTAAATTCTAATTTAGATCTCTAACCTTAGTCCAGTGTTGTGGTTCAATTTATGTTTAACAAGAGTCTTCATATCATAGCACCAACATTAAAGCTTCTGTATGCTGTTCCAATGCATATATTACGCTTTTCCTTAAAATGCATACTAATTTGCCCAGGGTAATTTGAATAGCTTAATGTACAATTATTTCTGCATTTACATTTTGCTCTTTCAAAGCCATATTCCATAAAACAGAGTGTGTCATCTTTAAAAGCTATGAAACAGGATTTCTCTCAATTGGTATCTTCATTCCCTTAATTGAACTATTTAACATTCATTCATAGAAGTAACTCATTTGAATAACTGATTTAGTTTAGATTTAATATTCAGCTTTCCTAATATCAAATATATCGTCTTGTTTGAAGACCCAATTTCAATGGCTGCTGGTTCTCCACTGTCACTTGCCCTAGAACTTTTAAATAACATATTATTTTAGAAGGTACAGTACCTTAAGATACAAAATCCAAAATACAGAGTTGTGTAATATTAGAGCCAAATCAAAATGATACAAAAGAGGTGGTAAACGTTTAAGTTAATTCAAGATATTAAAAATGCAAGATCTTTTTAGTTTGTTCTCTACTGCCTGCTTTCGTAAAATCTTTCTGATGAAAAGTTCAGAAGGATTCGAAAGCTGCTACTGCCCTTTGTAATATCTTGATTGTTTCTACATAATGACTCTTGACAATTTGAAAATTGATCTAAATCTTTTCAATCCTATGATAACATCTCTTCTCAAGAGGCTAGAATTGTTTCTAGTTTGGCTGCTATATGTTTAACAGTAGAGTAACACTAGTTTTCTCTTTGTAAACATATGGCTGTATGGAATTTTTGAGTAGTCAGTGGTATAACAGTTACTTTTATCTCATCAACCTAACAAGATCTGGGTTTCAGCAGTACTTTTTCTGGATTACCAGTGGCTTTCCTAAAAATCCAAGTTTGCTCAAATAAACTCAGATTCTTCACAAAAAAAACCTCTACATTATAACACACACATTAAATCAGTCTCAAACGAAATTATTTTTTTAACCTATTTAATATGTACAATATAATGCAATGAATAGAAATATCTAGATTTCATTAAATTTTAAAATAAAAACACCTAGAAACTCAACCACATAATTAAAAACCTTAGAACCCAAAACTTATTACAGAAAACCATCCATTCTCTCAAACATACAAAATGATCTACCAATAGAGATAATTTTATGTAATTTATTACCCTTTTAGGTGGAAAGAGAGTATAGAGAAGATATTTGTCAGTATATAGTATGGCACTTGAGGTGGAACAGTGATCAAAAGGGTTTTGCCCTTGTTTTCAGCATACTAAACAAAAACAGAAAAGAATACCAGAAGACTACTATATATTACTTTCAAAGTGCTCCTGAGATTGGTGAATGCATAGGATAGATCCTTAAAAGTCAAGTATTAGTCAAATATTGTTTGAGTGCATATTACTTTGAGGCAGCATATGGTACAAACAAACAAGCAGTTTCTAAGTTTTCAAATTTGGGAAAGGTTAAAGTTACTCAAGGAATTAAAGTACAAACAAGGTGGTTTTAGTTAAAAAGAATAAAGCCTACTTCTTTGGATCCTGCTTTAAAACCCATTTTACAGAGGTAAAATGCTGAGATCCAGACAAATCCCTTGAACAAGAGTCACACAACCATGCTTATATATTATTCTGAGTAAAATCTATTATTCATATGCTAGAAGAGAGCATAATATTGCTTCTGTATTTATTTTGGCATTGGGAAACCCCCGTTTCAAATCTTTGCTTGGTCATTAAATTCACCAATCTTTATAAAATCCCTAATCTGTAACAAATATACACAAGGTATTTTAGTGGAATAAAAATTGTATCTTATGTTTTGTAGAAGGATATTTATAGAATATAGCTAGGATTGGCTGCTTTATATGTATAAACCTACACCACTGAGTATTTCTGCCCTATCTCACATTGTATTAGCATTTCAAAGGATTGTACAATTCAGTTTAGATTGCTTTAGGAAAGCTGTTCATTTCTGCATTCAAATCCATGCAGGTATTGTTATCCAACTGGTATAGTTAATATAGCTGTATGTATATAATTCCAGAACAGGATCCTAAACACAGACTAGAAGTCATGTTTCTCTGAACCAGGATAAGGCTACGTAGCCCTTAGGGCTGGGTCTGACCCTGAGATTCTCTTTATATAACCAGCAGACCTTAACCATTAAAATTAAGTAAGTTTCTCATGCTGAGGCTTTAAGTTAAAGAAAAATCTGCTGGTTAAAATATGTACATCTTAGTTTAAAACAAAGTAAATTCTCTAATGTTCCCCAACCTAGTGCCTTACCATCATTGTGCAGTCTGTTCTCCCACCCATTCTATCATTCTTAATTTCTATAATATTAAGAGATTCCCCCTCCCAAGTTTGCCAGGGCTCCTCCAATTCAAGGAGAACAGGGAGGGTGAAAATCATGTTCACACAGCCTGCTAATCTAGGCTAACCTGAGTAGCTTGTAGTTCAGCAAGTTTTCATATCCCACCCACTACCTTATGTGGTGTGAATGTTGCATGAATAAGGCAATCATATCCTTCATTTCTTTGGCATAATCAGTCCTATAATACAACAATTTTGCTTTGTTAATCCAGGTTTAGAATGTGATATAAACCCCTAAGCATTACAAGGTAGTCCAGACAAGAAACATGACCAGATGAGCTAATTATACTTTATTGTATATGTTATGTTAATAGAATCTTGCAAGTCTGAAAGTACAATTCTGCCATCTCTTTATAGCTTGTAGGGGAGTCTCCTCTGTCCCATTCCTGCCGCGGACTAAGATGCTTTTTATTCTTACTATTGTTATGCTGCTTTGCCCTGTATCCCAAGGTCATTCCACCATACCTTCACAGAACCCAATGGTGGATTTGAAGGCCACCCTTCAGTACGGAGATGATAACCCCAAAATTAAGAAAAGACAGATCCGGCTGATACTTGAATAGGAGACACCAAGAAATCTTGGGGTTTGGGATTAGTCTGAAGAGTCAAAAGCAGTCAGGGAAAAAACAACAACACATCAAAGATGTAATTGTTGTTGAGTCAAGGTGGACTTCAAGGAATCATTGTCGCGGGTAGGAACACCTAGAAGTTCCAGACTCTTGTTTTACCTCCACTTTTGCAATAAAGCAAATGCAAATCATTTCGCAACCAAAAGCACGGCCGTCTTTTGATCACATCCTTCCTTCAAGCAATGCGGACCACCTTACCGAGCGCATTAAAAAAATGATTCCTACTCACGGCTCTCAGGATTGAGAGTCGGTGAACTCCCGGGGAGTGCGCTCGAGCAACACTGAGAGGGGAGAAAAAAACCCTGTCACGTCGCCACCTGCGTTCGCCGCTTTTTTCCCAACCAGCACCAAAGACCACCCCAACCAACCTTCGTTTCTTCTTTCCTACGAGGCGCATTTTAAAGTTTAGGGTAGCGGCCTTCCCCGCCTCCTCTGGCCACCTATTGGCCGAGGTTTGCTCATCATTTCCCCGCCAGGGAAAGGGCGGGGCTACGTGACGCCCCGGAGACTGGCGGCTACCGCCTCTGCTGTTACCTAAACGAGAAGGCAGCGTGAGAGAAGCTTGGAGAGGAGCAATTGCTGGGAGAGCTCGGAAAGCGCGTGGACTTCGGGCAGGACTTCGCCCGCGGGGGAGGAGGGAAGGAGGGAGGGAGGGAAAGCAGCGGCAGCCTCGCCTCCCACAACATCAAGCCGCCTTTTCTTTTATTTTTCCCCCTTTGGTTTTTTTTTTTTTTTTTTTTTTAAAAGGGGGAAAAACCCTTTGGCTGAACGCGGCTTTGTTTTATTCTCCTTTGCTCCCCTTTTCTCTCGCATCCTGCCAAACAAAGGAAAGAGAAGGAATTTCGATTTGCGGGAGACATGCGTTCCATCAGGAAGAGGTGGACTATCTGCACGATAAGTATCCTCCTGATCTTTTACAAGACAAAGGAGATTGCAAGGACCGAGGGGCACTCGGAGGCGCAACCCAGCGGGTAAATGCAAAGCGTTTGCTTTCACACGTACTTGACAAAAGGGAGGAAGGAGGAGGAGGTGGAGAGCCGGGATGCCCTTTAAGGTGCAAGGGCCCGGTGGCGTTCGCTCTCTTCAGCCCCCTCCCCCTCGCCAACTTGTATTGAGTAGGTGTGTATCTTTTGGGGGATGTTGTGAAGACCTCCACACACACACACACACACACCACCGCCCACTTCCTTTTGATCTGCAGCCTGCGATTTCGCCCCCGTGTAATAACGACCCCCCCCCTCTCCCAAGGCGAAAATGACAGCGGGGTTTTGGAAAGAAGTTGAAAGGAAAGAATGGGTCGCCCGAATGAGTTGTTCGACAGCTGGCTGTTTCTGAAAGGAAATAAAGCAAAGGGCGCGTTAGAGATTTGGAAGCGTCGGCAGGTTCCAAGGATGCGAAGAGCGGCTCTTTTCTGTTATAGTGCTGGTTTGGGGGGAGTGGCACTCCTTCCTCCCTTCCAGAAGTTCACCTGTGTTTTATCGAGAAGGGTTACGGATTCGAAGGTCCTAGACGGAAATTTAGTGGGAATTAAAGCCAAGTTAGTGCTCATATATGAGGACTATTCCAAACCCCGATGTCCCTTTCCTTTCCGCTTCTACTGGGTTACACCCCATCTTTGGATCATTTAAATATGATTAGCGCCGAAGCAAGTCCGATTGCGCTCAAGGTTGACTCAGCCTTCCATCCTTCCAAAGTGGGTAAAATGAGGAGCCCGATTGTTTGGGGCAACAGGCTTACTCTACAAACTGCTTAGAGGGGGCTGTAAAAGCACCAAGAAGCGGTATGTAAGTCTTATTGCTATTGCTAAACTGCTTAGTCTCACGCGATCTCCCGTAGGCTTAAGTTTTCTAGGAGTGTTGGGGACGCGGGTCGTCCGTTTTTAAAGGGGCGCGTCCTCCTATTTCTTTCTTGGTTGCTCCTTCATGGCAACAAAGCCTGCCGCTGCTATTTTTCGTTTGAGACGATGGCAATTAAATGATTCATATTACCACGCGTTTTGACTGCGTTGACACTTTACAAGCAACAAAACTTTAGCCCTTCTAGTGCGACGAAGCTGTGCCGAGACTGCAGTTCACAGCGCACACTTAAAGGGGGGAAGGAACCTCTCCCAATTTTACGGTACAGGGTTGCATTTAATCCCGATGAGTTTCTCGACGGGAAAAAGCGGGCGGGATCAGCCGCGTCGAGTTATGTTTTGGAGAATCCGAGGAGGATGCTGGTTCCTCTTGCTGCATTATTATTTTTTACGCTGCCATTGGCGGGCATAGCACTAACTTAATCCTGAACCCGGTTTATTTGGTGTAGGCAGGTCTGTTGGCGGGTGGGAAGGCGTGCCTGAGGGGGTGGGGAGCCGGCAGTGCCTGGGAAATCCAATTGCGTACAGTACAGCAGCAGAACGACGGTGCCGTTTAGGTAGGGTAACTAGTCTTGCTGCCCCCCTCCTTTTCGCCCAGTAAAGGGATGAGATGCTGCCGGCACTGGAGGGTGTGTGGGTGTGTGCGTGTGTTGTCTTCCCTGGTCTGCCTCCGCACCAATTCCTGCTCCCTCCACCGGCATCTACACCTTCCATGCGTGCCCTCCTGCCTAGCCTCTCGAGAAACCCGTGGGTGTCAGCCGAGGTGCAGCGTTTCGAATAGAAAGGCGGGAGACTTGAGGATGCGTGGCAGCCAGAACTGCTCGCCTCCTTGTCACCCCTTATAGTCCCGTTCCCAGGTCGCCTTTTCTTTGCAAACGGCCTCCTTTCCCGGCGAAGCTGCAGATCTCAACCCTTTTCGCAAAATGTACCAGCTGCAGGAAAAGAGCATGGCGAAAAGGGAGGGAGGGAGCCTCTTAAGCCTGGCGATGACCCTTGTTTCTGCTTCGGTTTTCTCGCCTCGCGGGCTACGGTCGCCACGATGCCTCCCAACCCGAGAGAGGGGGAGCTTGGCAACATAAATCTGATCGGTTGTTTTGTGCTTTTCTACCGAGCAAATGAAATAGAAGGAGGCGCTGCGCTCGCGTTTCCTTTTTAGTGAGCGTGGTCTGCGAACCATTGCCGACTGTTGCGAGGTTTGCACAAACAGGAAAAGTGCTGCACCAGTGGTTGGGTTTCGGTGGTTAGATTTCTAAGGTGCCAACCGAGACAAAAGATTAGCTTCTTTGTTAGCCGTCAGCCACGATTCTTGGATTTCTCTCTTCTGCCAAACAGTGGCTGCAGCTCCTACAGCTACCTTAAACTGTTGGGATAACCCTCTGGAAAAAGAAATGCAATACATCTATTCCTGTTAAAGCACCTGCACCGACCCTTATGCTTGTTACAAATAGGCCGGCATTTATTGTGCTGCTCTCATTGCTAATATAGTTTCCTGCTTGCAGGAAAGAGCCCAAAACCTGTGTTTTCTTTATTTATGGATCCAACTTAGGAAAAAGGGTTGCTAGATCCCCCTGGATTCCTTTCTTCTCCCCCTAAGCATTCCTTGCCTGAGCTTAAAAGCAACCACAAATTCTTCTGAAGTCTAGAGTTTAGAAACATCCTTAAGGCACTAGTTTATTCACATGCTTAGAATGACATGCTTAGTTATCAAGTGTGCTGACAGGTGGCATATCTTGTGGTTGCATGCAGAGTGAAGAAGCGGGGAGGAAATACTTGATAATGAACATGCTCTGCTTGCAAAGTAGTAGTAGTAGTAGTGCAAATCATGAGTGGCCAAGGAGTCTAATTCTGACCTGGTTAGCAGCATCTGAGTAGACGGTGGATGTAATTGATAGAAGTCAGAATGGAGTTTGCATAGTGTGGTCGTCCACCACCACCCCCTGCACCCCCATTGGACAGACTCCGGAAATGCAACTGCATGATATTCATCCTGGCAGTTTCAGTGCTTTTCCGTGAGTCCTCAGAAATTGCATATGTGGGGGTTAGCAGAAATAGTCCACATCTGGCAGATCTCCTCTGTCTTCTTGCTTTAAGTCAATCTTCAGTCATTGCGATTCTAGCACTGTTTTGAAAGGGATTCCCTAAGGGTCTATGGGACTATCTGTTATTGTTATTGTCATTTATAGTATTATTACATTACTGTTATTTGTTAATAAATCATCTATGGTGTGAATAAGCCATCTAAAACTTCATGAAAGGGTTGATGAACTGAAGAAGGGGATACCTGATTTAGAAGAACCTTAATTAAAACTGACAAGTGCTCTGAAAAGCTCTTGTTGGGAATTAATGTTTCTTTCTATAATACTTTCCAGGTATTCAGGCTCCCTTGAAGTTTAAGCTAAAAGGTCAAGAAGGCAGTGACTAGAGGAAAGGAGGTGCGAGATTGAAATAAGTCATGGCTAACTTGCCTCTTGATTTCAGTGCTGTAATTTATTTCTAAAATTTTCTGTATGTATTTATCTATTCTGCCTCTCCCGCCCAATATTAAAAAATCACTCATTGAAATAGTTCTGTAGGCTGTTCACTTTTTTCCAGAATAAGTTGTGAAACCATTGTTTTCCGGGGCAGGTCTTATCTATAAAAATCAACTTTAGAACATGTTGTTGAAGTCTGTTTTTAATTGCTCCCCAGAATTATACAGTATATTCATGGGTTCTTGAATGCTTTCTTACCAGCAGAAAGATGAGGGAAAGACAGCTTTGCATTACCTTTGAATATGTGCTTGTGGAGAAGGGTTAATAAGTCACCTACTTTCACAGGTAGCTACATGTAGAATTGAGAGTTGATTGATATTCTATTACTTTCTGAGTGAGTTGGTTAATCTGTTGTAGCACAAAGTGGTCTAAAGCATTATTGAAACACCCAATGGCCTTACTGCCAATGTTGGTCTGCTTTTATTGATATACATATGCTTTCAGTGCAGTTCACTTATTTTATATTTCACTTATTTTTTATTTTATTTATTTGGAAACATCTTTGCTGACTGCTGACAAATTAATGATCTACTGCAATGACTTAGATCTTCGATTACCACTGGCCATTAACATATTGGCTGGAGATGATGGCATAGAAATTTTACTTAAAGATATTTTAGACTTGGGCAGAGCTAAAGAAAAAAGGTAATGAACCATCTGATTGGCCTTGTTATGCTAAATTCCAGCAATAGCTATTAAAGTTTAAAGCAAAGTATAAATATCTGAATAGTAGTGGCTAGGAAAAATGAAAAAAAAAAGAGTGAAGTACTGAATACTTCATTTTACATTTTCATTTTAAATGTTTTGATTATATTTAATTTTACTTATATATTACTTGAATGTTCCATGATTTTAGCATTTTTTAAAAAAAAGATTGGCATTTGGAAAGCTACAGCAATAGCTACAGCTAAAGTTTAATATGCTTTATTATAATGTGTATACCTAAATCTATAGTTGTATATTTTTCTCCTCTTGTATATCCGTTAACTCTGTAATTTTCTATTTAATAACTGTTTGAAAGATTTTAAGTTGGATTTTTAATATCTATAAAAAAACAAAAAACAAAATTAAAATAAAGTAAATGTATCCCAACTCTAGCATCTCTCTAGCCATCACTGATGTCAGATCTTGTAGGCTTCTAAAATGGCCCAATTGCTTGTTTTGAGCTTTTCTTAGTTTTGAGCTTTTCTCAGTAATATTTGAAATTAACACTTTGTGTTCAGTAATTCAAACATTGCTTATATACAAACAGACTTAGTTTGTAGTGAGGTGCAAAAATTTTTAAAAACATTGCTTGCTTTACAAGAAAAATATATATCATTTTATTGTATTGGTTGAGATGGAGGCAGAAATGTTCCACTTGATTTTTCCAAGAATTAAAAAAAGTGAAAACAAATATTTCTTCAAATCAGTTTAAGCAAGCCAATAACAAGATTGCATAATGATACGCTCTGAATTGTGCAAATTAAAAGTTTATACCATTGATATAATTTTTAAAAATAAAAGGATTTGTAGGAAGATGGAGGAGTCAAAATAGCATTTGTCAGATCATTGGCCAAATTATAGCAGTAGTACCTTTTCCAAACAAAACTCTATATAGCATAACAAAAATGACTTTTCTGTCAAAGAATGATCTTTTGACCATAAATCAAAACATTCAACTGTTTCTTGCTTCTCCTAGACACCCTTTCTCTGTCCAGGCACCTCCAATTATTAAGGCTATAATACACAGCATGAGATACAAATCAAGAATGTCATTTTTTTATTGAATCAAGTTTAGAGCAAAGAGAGGCTAGCTATAGTGAATTCAGTGGAAATATGACACACTGACATTTATATTTGAATAAACTTTACAGAATTGAACTATAAAAATGGAAGATTTGAAGCTATCTGGAAATGTGTTCTCAACTGGTATGAGTTGTACTTAATGCCTCAGGAAATAATGTTTTGCTAGTTTGCGGTAAGAGTTTGTATGAAAACTCTTGATTAGAAGCATGATACTTTTCAGATGATTTTGGTTTTTTTTTGCTAAATTTGTTTATAAGTTCCCTTTTATAATAGATTGAATCATAGTTTCAATAGAAAAAAATGTGGTCTTTTTAAAGTAAGAATTTGGTGAAAGAAGTAAGAAAAAATATAAACAGAAGGAAAAGCAACATAGATTCAGCATAGAAATATAAAAAACATTTAATTAAGGACCAGTGGCAAAATCAAGTTCAAATTAAGTATTCTCATTTATTTTTCAAGATTTAAAAACTGCTTATCCTAATGAGAATATGACACAGATTTTTCAAACAGACTTTGAAAACTGAGTAGGCCTAAAAAAACATTAGTTGATGAGATATAGAATTCTGAGGTACACAATACCATCTTAACTCTCACATCCTTCATTGCGCACGGCTTTGTGACTTAACCTTGTCCAAACCTCAAGCAGCTGCCAAAATAACTGATTTTGATGACATGATTAGCTACAAAACCTAGCCAATAAGTTACACACGAGAAATAGAAAAATATTGGTACATGCTATTTACTGACAGTATGTAAAAAAGGATAATTTCCTTAAAAATTGTTATAAAAGAATAAGAAGGAATACTAAAAAAATGATAACTGAGGATAAAAATAAACCAGAAGAGATGTCCAACAGACCAAGAACATTAGCTTGAAGTTAGAAATGCCATGAAGCAGAAACAAGCAGATTACCTAAACAACTTTTAAATAGACTGTGTTATGTATTGTTATCATTATTATTTTTTATTAACTTTAGGTTTTCAATACATTTTGACTGCTAAGGTCTGTTATGATCACTAAATGAATTAGTGATCAAAGTTATAACAGCACTGAAAAAGTTATTTACAATTGTTCCTCACACTTATGACCATTGTAGCATGTCTCATTCACATGATCAAAATTCGGATGCTCGACAACCAACTTGTATTTTCAATGTTTGCAGTGTGCCAGGAACGTGTGATTGCTATTTGCAATCTTCCAGCTGGCTTCCAATAAGCATAGTCAATAGAAGATGGGTTTGCTCAATAACCATATGATTCACTTAACAATTGAAATGATTTGTTTAACCATGGCAAAAAAAAGGTTGCAAAATTGAGTGAAGCTCACTTAACAATCTTCTTCCTTACCAATGAAAATTTGGGTTCCAGTTGTCTTGTAAGTCAACGATTACCTTTGGTTAGAGCATAAGTACTTTTAGGGACAATTACTTGTTTATTCCTCCTTTCCCCAAACAAGGCAACAAACTCAACTCTTCCTTTCCAGGTTTTCCCACAATAACTGCCGGGTACAAAAGACCAGGGTTACCTGTGAAATTCCAGTTAAATTGATTGACTACTACTACTCCCTTTCCATGGGAATCTACTCAACTAATGGGTAGCACTTAGCTCTGAATAAGTCAATGAAATTCATAAAAGGGTTGAACTTAGTCCACTTCTGGCTATGTAGAGGACAGGTGTCAAACTCTCATCATATTGTCATGTGATGTATCACAACGCTTTTTCCCTTTGTAGAGCTGGGGTGGGCATGGCCTGTGCATGACGCATCTGGCTGCCAGTTTGACAGCCCTGATATAGAGAGTCTAGGCTTATTTCTCTTTGGACTCTGCCTCTAGTTTCTGCCACTTTTTCTACTATAATAATCCATTGCACTAGATTGGCTTGAGAAAGCATGACCAGTACATAACTTAGTAAACTTTGACCACTGATGGTGGACTTGAACCTGCCTTTCACTTATCCTAGTTCCAAAGCCTTAGCTCCCATGTTGCACTACACTACCATATCATGCTGTATATGATTCTATATACAGTGTATGTTTATCACCACATACTGTGAAACACCCATGCCATTTTTGGGAAGTTGCTAAGGGGCTACAGTAAATTCTGCAAATGAAAATTCATTGTACAATTCTTACGCATCCCATACTGTATTTTGATCACTTTATTTTTAAGTGGGCTATGATACTGCTTCAGGAAGATGAAGGTAATATCACCCAAAAATAAACACACTGTTGTGTGTTTATTATTTAAAAGGGACTATTTCATATGACATTGACATGGACAGCAGAGATTTGCTGTGTAATTAATTTTTGCATGAATCTGTCCCCTATGATTTATGTGAATATTGTTCACCAGAGATTTTATCATTATTCTTTGTAACATTAAATTTGAAAAGGGTATTATGTACATGCATACACTGCTATGTAAATGCCTATGTATTTGTATTCCTTGCCCCATCTTAAATGTATGAAGTATGAAATAAAATTTGCTTGGTTTTCTTTAAGTTCAACTTTGAGCTGTAAATCAATCATACATATTGGATGGAATGCACATCGAGCAGATATATGATCATTGATCCAATGAGTTCTGCTAGACAAGCTTCAAGATGCAATGAAGCACAACTTAGTATTTCTGAATATCGTTGTGTGGCATGAATTTGCTACACGCAGCAGACAGAAATCAACATTCTTTCCGGCAGTTTTTTGGTGAAGTATGCTATAGCAGTGTTATGTCTGATGCTGCCAGTTTGCTGTCAAGCTAAGATTAGACTACATATTATGCCATATGAAGAGCTGTATGGTTTAAGCCAGGGGTGTCAAACTCAAGGCCTGGGGCCGGATCTGGCCCGTGGGGTGCTTAGATCTGGCCCATGGGCCATCCTGAAAACAGCGAAGGACCGACTCGTAGTCCCTCTGCTAGCAAAAATGGAGCTCAGGAGGGCCGCATATGGATCCAAGTGTGGCCATGCCCACCCTTGCTAGGCCCACTCCATCCCCCCCCTCCAAGGCCATGCCCACCCTTGCTAGGCCCACTCCACCACCACCCCTGATGCGGCCCTCAATGAAATTGAGTTTCACAGCCCTGGTTTAGGCCTTCCTATCTAACAACTGCTTTCTCTGTTATATCTGTGCCTGGAATGTAAAGATTTAGCAGAACTTCCTTCTTGAGGATGCTGCGCTTGCAAGGGCTTCATGGAAAGGCAACCCAAAACAGCTGATTCTCAGCCAGATATTTCTCAACTGTGAAATTTCCCCCCTCTTTAATTTGTATGGAGACTGATCTGAAGATGTATCTGTTGAACCGGGCCTTTGGTTAATTGGTCGTGCCATGTTTCTTGTTAATCTGGGTGTTCTAATAGTTCTGTCCTGTGCAATCACTTTTAAAGCTGCTCTTTTTTTAAGTTTAATTGTAAAATGGCTTGATTGGATTTGTTGGGTACCCCTTGCATCAGATTTGTCTTTTTGATACATTGCTTTGTTGATACGTTCTACATAGAAGCAAACACATTTTATTGTGTGATGTTTATGGGCAAAACATTTATTTTATGATAGTGCTTATAGCTTTCATGACAAAGACTTCAGATTCAGTTGCTGCCCCCCCTTCCACTTAAAGAATCTTATGTGATTTGATATGAGAAGGATTTCTAAATGAAGCTGTTGTTGGCTGCTACTCAGATACAAGTCAATGTGGACAAATAATTTGACCTTGTATGAAACAGTCTTATGATCCCGAAACCAACTAGATTTTCTCAGGCATCAAGAGTTAATGCAATTGTCTCACAAGAGTCCCTGTTATAGACTCTAGTGATGAAGAACATTTTTTACCTCAGGTGCCAAAAGCCCCCAGAGGGTGAAAAACAGCCAAAAGTGCAAACCGGAAGTTCATTCCTGAACTTCAGGTTTGCGCATTGGGTGTTTTTTTTTGCCCTTCTTCCCTTTCAGGGAAGCCCCCAGAGAGCAAAAAGCAGCCAAGAATCAAGGCCAAAAATTAGTCTGGCGCTGACAGAGCAATGCCTTGTGTTCCCTCAGAAATGGCTTGCTTTGGCATGCTTTTTGGCACGTGTGCCATTGGTTCGCCATCACGGCTCTAGGTGGTTTATAACAGTTAGTATAAAACCAGCATAAAAATAGAATTGTACAATAACTCTGCCCCTGGAATGGAAAAAAAAAACAACCACAGTCAAATCTCGTCTCTCTTAGTTTATATTAAGACATTATTGACTTCTTGGAAACAGTATGAGCACATTAGAGATTTCCTTCTTTTGGGATTTTTTTTTCCAAAATTAACTGTCCAAATTCACTTAGATGAAAACCCTTCTGCATGCAGTAACACCTACCTAATGTCTTATTCTATATTTATTCTACTAAAAACATTGTGTTTAACTGTTTGTATGTTCACGTTAGTCCAAATGCTGCTAGTACTACAACTATTTTCGTATCAAATTTGCTAATTTAAAAATGCATGAAAATCCAGGACTCACTATTCTCATGTAATTGAAATTCCCATGATGTTCATATCAGTTTTATTCAGAAAGCATCCCCACATCGTGATTGTTATTTCTGATAGTCCTCACCAGCTTCCCAGAAGCAAAGTCAATGTGGAAGCTGGCAGGAAGCCAGAAGTTGCTTCCGTTCCCATTGCTTTTTTTGCCTGCTCATGGTTATTCTATTTATCTGTTTAGGTAAATTAACATTGATTTATTATTGAAGTTCATTGGCTACTACATATATTTTTATGTATATAATATATGCCCTTCTTATGAGTTGATTACAGGACAGTATAATATTATAAATAAGATATAAACAAAATATGGCCAGCCTATAATTTACTGTTTATTCTGGTCATATCAGATAGTGCTGTCTTTCTCTCAAAGGATGACACAATGGTTCAAGTGTTGTCTAGTTAAGAAAGTTAACAGTCTACTTAAAGGTAAATACTTATAATTTGAGGAGTTCCTTTAGTTAGAAAGCAACGTGAGCTTCCTGTCTTTTTCTTCCAGTAATAAATCAAAATAATGGAGAAATAAGATCTTTCTGTAATGTTCATAACGAGTCAGGTTGATAAGAGAATTACATTCCCAGTATGCCTGAGGGCAAAAGGTTGTCTTATGGGTTATACCATGTTGCATAGTGGACATAGCTTTCTCCTTCTATATTTGGTTCCTGAAACTCATTCTCTAAACTAAGATGGATGTCACACTCTAGTGAGTAATAACAGGATTGATTTATTAATAGAGATTTTCACTGAAATGGCCCACCATAGTTCTTTACAAATAAGTTTACTCAAACAAAGAAAGTATAAGGAATATGACCCATTGTGAGAAACATTCATGTTCTGGTTCTGATTTGGCTTTTGACTACTTGTTTAGAAACAGAGAAGGAGAATATTAAAGTTAATTCTATGCACGTGTCTTCATTGCAAAGGTTGTAGGATAAGCCTAAATGGACTTTCCCCCAAAAGTTCCTGAAAAACAAGATATTGATAAACAATCTGGTTTTAATTTTCACTGACAGGCTGAAAATAGTTAAAACCAACAAGCCCATGGGGTAGGTGATTTAAAAGAAATTAATAAGAAATACATGCTAGGAAAATCTTTTAATAGGTACAGGTCATAATAATTATACATTATATTAAGGCTAGCTTTCTTCTAAATATCACTTGATTTGGAATTTAAAGGATGAGAGTTATTTTCATATGGGTGTACTTGGGTGGGTTCCGGCAGGCACTACTTCTCGTTCACTTGTGTGTCCCCTTTGCGTGCGCCCATGCATGTGCAGTAAGATTAAAATTCTAGAAACAAGATGGCAGCACCATCAGTGGGAACCAGTTCAGGGGTGTGGCAGGCCTCGGTCACTGCTGGTGCCAGCGACCACGCTGCCAAACCACTACTGGTTCAGCCAAACTGGTCTGAACCATTAGGAACCCACTACTTGGGGTATTTTAGGAATCCCATTAATATCCTGATAGCTATTATGATGGGGGAGGGTGGTGGTTCATAAATTAGGATGCTGGGCTGTCTATCAGTAGGTTCGTGTTCAAGAACCAGTTGTTGCTGCGGGACAGGGTGAGTTCATGTCACATTCTCCAGCTCCTGCCGAGCTAGCAGTTTGAAATTGGATGACCACAAGTATATAAATGGGTTCTACTTTCGTGAGCAATTTATTGGGGACAAGGAAGGAGCCCCCAACTGGCATCCCCTGGACAACGGTGATGTCACTGTTCAATTATTTCAACCTGGGAGCACTTTAGTGTTCCCAACATGACTGTCGTAATCTGTTATGATGTAATAGATTGTATGGGTGATCTTGGGAATGAGAGGAGAAAATGCTGCTAGGAAAAAATAAGAGCAGAAGGAAACTCCCCTCCCCCAAATGGCTTAACAGTCAGAGAAAGAAAATTAGGAAGGACCCACCTTGGTCAGGCAGTTAAAGGTGGTGGCCGTAAGGTTGTAGTTTCATACTTGTAAGATTCTGTTAGTGTAGTCTTACATTAAAGCATAATTTATACATCTAATCATGTTTCCTGTCCAGTTTACCTAAGGGGGGCTGAGAAGTGAATAATGATGTGGAATTAATTAATTAAAAGTCCTTTAATATGATCCAGCCAGGTTGTAATTATAGGAAGTAACTGTACCTCAAATCAAAATAGTTGAGTTCCAACTTTTGATGGAAATTCTGTTGACATTTCAGATTGTAGTTAATAATGCATTATCAGCTGAACTTAGCAAACAATTCAGTCAGTTAAGCAAAAAAACCCCAGTTTTAAGGAAATTTCAGCTTCGAATAATTTAGTGGAAGCCAGCTGTAAAATAAAAATAAAGTACGTTTGTTGTTGGGCTGAAAATAGGAGAAAGAAGAACAGGTAGTCCTTAATGTAATGATCATAACTGAACCCAAAAATTCTGCCGTTAAACAAGATAGCTGTTAACTGAGTTGTGCTTCATTTTTTTATCCTTTTTTTTGCCAAGTTGTTGAATGAATGAAGTTTTAAGTGAATCATGTAATTGTTAATCTGGCTACTGCCATTGACATTAACTGTCAGAAACTAGATTACAGATAACAATCATATGATCCCAGGACAGTGCAGCAGTGAAAAATACATGCCAATTGACAAGTGTTGAATTTTGAGCAAGTGAGTACGGGAATGGTGACATGGTTGTGTGAAAAAAACCATTTTTTTCAGTGCTGTAGCTTTGAATAGTCACTGTAATGGTAAGTCAAGGACTACTTGTATTAGATATTCGCCACATCATAAAGCAATAAAGGTAGAAGAAGAAAAGAATCTAAAATGAGCCACAATGGCGCAGTGGTTTGAATGCTGCAGCTACTTCTGCTGACTGCCGTCTGAGTGCAATTTGGCAGTTCAGACCTCACCAGACTCAAGGTTGACTCAGCCTTCCATCCTTCCGAGGTGGGTAAAATGAGGACCCAAATTGTTGGGGGCAATATGCTGACTTTGTAAACCACTTAGAGAGGGCTATAAAAGCACTATGAAGCAGTATATAAGTGTAAGTGCTATTCATAAAAAAAACCAAACCTGGTACCTGGTATTTATGAAGTGATGCCGGAGGCTTTTGGCTAATCTCTGAGCTAACTACCTTTTGTTCTTTTTTACATTGTGTTTCAGAGATGGTGAGCAAAGTTTAAGTAGATCAATGGTCAATAGCTCCGATAAAATAAGCCGGAAGAGTGGCTCTTCAGTGTTCCAGCATTCTGTTGAAAGATGGAAAATCAATTCCTCCTTGGTGCTGGAAATAAGGTTAGTATCTTAAAGTATATAGTCATTCATATATATAGCTTGCAGCTTTGATGAGGCTGGGAAACCTTTTTTATTTAGCCTTGTCCACTGTGTTGGATACAAAATTCTAAAAGATGAATAATCTTGGGAAAATAAATTTCTCTCGGTCTCTCAGTACTGTATGGGTTTGTGAAATTACAGAAGATCTTGACAATCTTGGGAAAAAGTCACAAAGCAACTTTAACCAGAATTCTAAAGGAAAGAAAGAAAGAAAGAAAGAAAGAAAGAAAGAAAGAAAGAAAGAAAGAAAGAAAGATAGAGGTATATGTGTATGTATGTATGTATGTATGTATGTATGTATGTATGTATGTATACGTATGTGTGTGTATATATATATATATATATATGTATGTATGTATGTATGTATGTATGTATGTGTATGTATATGTGTATATATATATATATATGTATGTATGTATGTATGTATGTATGTATGTATGTCCTCATTTTACCCACATACATACATACATACCGTGTTTCCCTGAAAGTAAGACAGGATCTTATTTTCTTTTGACCCCTGAAATAAGCATTTGGCCTTATTTTCGGGGAGATCTTATTATTTTTGAGGTGCAGGAGCATGGTCACCTCATTGCTGCTGTAATGCAATATTTTTTGGGGGGGTTATTTTGGGGGGAGGGCTTATTATAATGCATGCGCTCAAAAGCCAGATTGGGTTTATTATCCAGGAAAGTCTTATTTTCGGGAAAACAGGGTAGGTTGTGTTTAATGTTTGCATACATTTAGTATTTTAGAGTGATGAAATGGAAATATGAAAGTAAATTTTAATGATAAAGAATGCTTTGAGGTTGATTTTTAGGTAGGATTTTTAGCTAGCATTTAAGTAACTACATTTAAAACAGGACATATGCTATTGATATTTGCTGCACATCAACTTCTTAGGAGCATCTGTTGAAGATTTATCTTTTGGATAAGTCTTTGAATTGTCCTAGCAAAGCACTTCTTTCAAAAGTCAGAAAATATACCTTCCTTCTAATATATGACTTGTTAACTGCCTGACCCATGTCTCTTCCTCTTAATTGCCATCAGAAAAAACAGTAAAAAAGCGGAAGGTGTCAGTTAAAACCACAGATGTCTCTATAATTGTGTATTCATGTGACCGAAACTCTTGTAAAGATGGGGAGAGAAATGTCTTTTGGAAATAATCAAGTTCACAGCTAATGGTGCATTTGATAATTTGTGACAAATGGTTATCTTCTGCTAAACTATAAAGGAACATAATATTTTATTAGAGTTATCTAAAATTTACTTGTCTGATGTGAAAGCAAAGAAGAGGATACCTTAAGTTTTTTAATTTTTCTTTCTTCACAATCCTTACAAAATAAATTCCATACTGTTATGAAATGCTAATATAAAGGATGTACAAGTGCTGATCTGAATGTCGGGAGCAATGAGTGAATAGCCTTCATAAAAATTAGTGCAGGTAGAGAACTAGAAGATATGTGGAAATCTCAATGTAGTTGCATGAATTTCCATCAAATGTAGTTGCATGAATTTCTCTTCCCAAATTAGAACACCTTGCCCTGAGATTAACAATATGGATTAAACAGTCATAGCATACTTCAACAATCTCTTGGAAATAAATTATCAAGAAATAACAGCAGTTCGTAGGGGTGTGTATAACTTTGATAGTACTTCACTTTGATTAAGATTTGAATGAAACACCTCCTTTATAGCTGCTTCACAAGCAATGTGATCTCTTCTAAAATAAAATATTAAGTATTTATGTTGTTTGCCTTGCTTTGTTTCAGAGCCCCTTTCAGCTTTTTCCTGTGGAACTCATGCAATAAAAGTTTTTGAGAAATTCTCCAGGACAAAGCTGAGACAAGTCTTCCCCTGCAGTGTTGTTGAAATTGATTTCAGGCTGGGCAGGTTAAGCACACAATGCAGACATTCCCTTATTGGGCTCTGGAGCTTTCTGGCCTAGAGCATCCTTGGGCCACTTGCCAGAAACTTTGGTGAGACTGCAGAGCAGATACTACTTATCTCCTTCGGGCATGCTGCAGAGAAAATGCTACTCAGCTTTAAGCAGCACATGAGGGAAGAGGGAGGGTATGTCTTACACAGTGTTTGAGAAAGGTCAAAACAATCTGGAGGGCGTGTTGCCTTTGTGAGCATCATGAAGAAGGCACTGCTTTTCCACACCAGCCTCCTTTAGATATGAAGTATTTTCTAGGCTGGATTGTTTCATTGCATGCCTCTGAATCACCCAAATTGGAGATTCTTTGATGGATGCTAGGGCAAAACCCCGAGAAGAAATCATCCAAATTGGTTTGATGAGGTAAATTATGCTGTCTCTAGACATCAGAGAAGTGAAATTATACTGTTTTTATGGTATTAATCACAAATGTAAAATGTATCTTGATTCCTTTTGGAGAGTTTTGGGTTGGTGGAAGGCAGAAGGATGCAAGCCAAAATTGGTGAAATAAGGAAAAGTAGGAAGAAGTCTTATTTGTATAAATAAAACTATAAATGACTCTTTCTCCATATGCTTAAATTATATGATTCTTTTAATTTAATTTTAATTTCCTTTTAATTTCTACATTATTGAATCATTTGATGTAGGCGCATTTGAAACATTTTTAAAAAATCACATAAAATTAAAATTTTGAATTGAAATGTGTTTATAACTAATATATTTAATTAGCTGCTTTTCTTTTTTTAATTTTTTGTTAATTCTTATGAAAACCTAATTTTAACCTTTTTAAAACTAAATTCTCAAAAGCAGAGTCTGGAATGACATATGGCAATTTCAGTGAACATTATCAGTATATTAGATAAACCTGCACTGCTCGCTCTCTCTCCCCTCCCTCCCTCCCTCCCTCCCTCCCTCCCTCCCTCTCTCTCTCTCTCTCTCACACACACACACACACACAAATATACACATTTTTAAAACATTCAGACCACAATGTTATTTTGTTAAGAGCCCTATTTTGTTTTCAGTTGAATAACCACAAAGGCACAATTACTAGAGGTGGAGATTTCTTATTGTTCTAAAAAAGGAAACAGCAAAAAGACTTCAAGCTAAGTTGAAAAGCATGTGAGCTGTTTGTGGTTTTTCAGCACTGCAGGCTCAATTGTGAGATAGATAGCTTTTGTAAGTGGTTAAAAAACAACTGCGCCAAGACTTATTTTTCATTTGTTAATAGCAAGGGTGGCATATATAGTGGATTATATATATGGTGGTGTTAGTCACAAAAACCACTAGGAGTAGACACATGAGTCCTTAAAATTATTTTGTTCCCTCCAGAAGTGAGGAGAAAGAAGGACTGACAGACATCTTGAATAGTTCACCAAAATCCCAATATTTTTTAATTGTCTAGCACTCTTCAAACACTAGCTGTTATTGTCTTTGCTCTTGGGAATAATCTGTACAGAGCCCTTATCCTAACTCCCAAAATATGTTCCCTTTGTATTCTCAAAACTATTTTTGTTTGATTTTGCAAATCGTTTCTTCATCCGCAAGGCTCCTGACAAAGTAATGCTAAAATATGCCAGGCAGCATAATGTCTAACCATTTTTTTATCAATTAAAAATGATGGAAATCCTGACATTTAATGCCTCTGATTGTCTTTACAAACATAGACATCTGTCTCCATCCTATTCGGGCGTCTAGTGGCTGAGCTGAGGTAGGGAAATGAGGAAATGTTCAAGATAAGGTGATTATGTAAATGTTGTCTCATGTGTAAGTGAGGTATTTGTGTAGTTATATCATTGTGCACATTATTTTGGCATCACTGCAATGTGTTATGGATGCGACAAATGTATTTCCCCCTCATCATTAGGAAGCTCAGTGTCTTCAATGGCGTTGTGCTATTCTACTTTGTGGATTTTGGCAACCTGAGGAATTTTTTTTTGCTGATATCCAGATTATATAACCTTATCTCAGCAACCAGTAATGAAATGGATTTGGGGAATTCTGGGTTGTAGGAGTTGTCTGACCTTAGTTTTTCACTAGCATATGTTTCATGACCTATATAGGTAACATCTTCCATATGTACTGGCATATATACTTACCTAAGCCTTCAAACCTGAACTACATATATTGTCTGCCATTGCAATTTTGGAAGAATAAGGGATAACAAAATTGTAATGGTGTTCTCATCCTTTCAATGCCATTTGAATCAGCATTGGGTTTGTAGCCTCACAGGGAGCTTCTTGTTTGAAGAAAATAGTTTGTGGTTTGTTAAGTAATGGAGGAGATAGTTTCCTAATTCTCATTTCAGCCAGACTTTCCTTTGATGTGAGAAGGAATTTACATCCCCCAAAAAGCAGAGTATTTTAACATTTTTAAAAAGTTCAACTCTATATATTATACACATTTTGTTTATACTTATTATTAGTTTCAAGGCACGGACAGGATTAATGTAGAAAACAATATTAGATTCACATTTCCATGCTAAGCAGTGGTTTAAACAATGGATTGCGTGCTGTGCAATGTAATTCAATTGTAGCAATATTGTAAACCATTCTTTATTTTGTCCCATGTTAAATATTAAAGGCTATTGTTTATACAGATTAGCCCAAAATCAGTTAAACCATCAGCCTCAGCTTTAAAAAGATGGTGCAGATAGAAATGGGTTCGCATATTTATTGTTTGTGATTTGTTCTATTTAATGAAGTGATTTCATTTGTTAGAAAAATGATCAATAAAGTCTCTAAAAAGTGAAGTCTTTCCTTAGAAAGATGCCTCATAGGATAAATAAAGTAAAGAGGAGTTAGTTATAACAGTAGCCATTTGTTTGGTGAAATCAATAACTCCTAGGAGAATATAAACACAAATCTTTCATTTTCATTTCTCACGATAATTTAACTGCAACTATGCAATGTGTGAACTTTTTTAAAAGCGGGATTTGTAAAGATTTGTTTGGACCATCTGTCTTCTTGACACGGATATCTGAACCTAACTACTGAGCTATGTTGTTTGCATTTTTGAAGTGAGAAATCAATATTTTTTTTAAAAAACCAAGTTCATATTAAGTTATGTATTACTCACTCAATCAAAGTCATTATGTCTTTTTAAAAGTAACAAGCTTGAGGGATATTTCTTAAAAAAATGGAATGATTTTTTTTCTTATTGATAAAGTAGATAAATTGAGTGAAGAAAGTTGAATGCAAGCAGTTCAAAATGGCTGGGTCTCGAGTCTCTAAGGAAAGACTTTATTATGCCCAGTGATACTTTCCTTGGCCTGCTTATTGCCAGGCCTTCCCTGATTTTATTTTTTAAATTATTTTAAAATAATAATAGGGATAACAAAAATTATACAATACCTCTAGCACCATGAAACAAAAATATTTACCTACTCCAGGTCCTTGGGAAGCACTTAATGGATGGAAAAAATGCAAATCCAGTCTAAACAGCTGGCTGACTGTTACCAACTATTTGTCTGTTGTGAGCCGCCCAGAATCCCTATGGGACTGGGCGGCATACAAATTCTAATAAACTTGAAACTTGAAACTATAATGACAGGAAGTACCATACTTCTAAAAATGCTTCTAGATTCATATCTTTGTTCCATTAGCAACTTTTAGAAAGCTTTTATAAAGGTGTGCTGTGCTTTCTTTGAAAATAGGCAAAGCAATAGGAGCGGAGAGCAGCAACTGCATCATTTTGTCTTTTTCAATGTGTGGGGTTTATAACTAGCCATAGCTGCTAGGGCTTATAAGAGTACCTGAATGCCAAATACGCGCATTGAACCAAAAACCCAATACTTTTGTTCAATGTCTATTAATATAACATTAAGTTAGTTCTGCAAGATCAGTCCAAATTTTGGCCTAATGTTTTATTTCTTGGATGCTTTATTCTAAATGAGACCATATTGTTCCTTTGAATAGGTATTTGGAAGTGCTCATATGTTGCTCCAGAAATAACACTACATCCTCGATGGCAGACAATAAGATCTCTCTGTCATAAATTTATCCATAACTCTGGACTGCAAGTAACTCAAAGGGCATTTTAGCTGCAAAATACAGATTTTTAGTTATATAATCTTTCAATTTTTGCCATGTGAAAATAAAACTGAAAATAAATGACCGTAACCTTCTCTGCTATGTACTACTCTTGTTTTCTTTTTTTGTTCAATTTCTGCCCCAAAATCTGCCTTATTACCAAAAAAAAAAATCCAAACTACTTCATTTGTTTTGCATAAGAGTAACAAACAGCATTTGAATATCATATCAGTGTCACCCTAAGATGCTGATTGATTGATTGTCTAATTGACTTATTCTTGGTAGAATCAAATCCTGACTTTCCTGACCTAGTTCAATATTCTGATTTTATGTAAGGTAGTTAAATACTTCGTGGTCGCCCCCCCCCCCCAACTGTATTTCTCTGTAGAAACTTATAGTACAGTAGACTCCATGCTTTTATCACAGAAAATAATTTTAAAACAGGCTGTAAATAAATTTTTAATACTTTCACACATGTCTTGCCCAATTGTTTTGACACAAAGTATGTTGTAAATTGTCAAGAAGTTTAATAATTCTAATCTAGCTAAAATTAGACTTTCTAATTAGGTTAGTATCTATTTGTCTGCGTTCCCAAAAATGTGTTACTGTTAATGATTGATAAAGCCAAACAACTCTAGCATTAAAGAGTGAAAAAGCCTTCTCCTAGAAAATTTATATTCTTAAATGTGTGGGATATAATATTTTCTAAGAGCTTTTTCTGGCAACTTGGTTTCTATTTAATAAACATCTAAAGCATATTAATACGCTATACTTTTTTCCATAAAAACTATTCTAGGGTGCTAAGAAAAATACCTGATCTCACCAGACACATTTATAAATGAATTCTTGCTGTGTTGTCTGTGTGTGGAGTTTTTAAGAACTTATTCCACACTATGAAGCATCAAGGATTTCTGCATGTAATCTGCAAGTTTCTTTCTCTTTCTCTTTCAGTTAAGGCTATATTGGAGAAATGAAGGAGATGATATTGTGTATGCATGCAAATGAGAAAAAAAGAGCCTTACGGTCCTTGATATCTAGTACAGTACAGGGAGTTGTCAACTTCCAACCACAATTGAGCCCAAAATTTATGTTGCTAAGCGAAACATTTGTTAAGTGAATTTTGCCCCATTTTACGAGCTTTCTTGCCACAGTTGTTAAATGAATCACTGAAGTTGTTAAGTTAGTAACAGGGTTGTTAAGTGAATCTGGCTTCTCCCTTGACTTTGCTTGTCAGAAAGTCACAAAAAGTAATCATATGACCCTGGGACACTGCAACCGTCATAAATATGAGTCAGTTGCCAAGAGTGAGTTTTGAGCACTTGGCCAAGGGGATGTTAAAAAGGTCATAAGTGCGAAAAATGATCACAAGCCACTTTTTTCAGTGCTATTGTGATTTTGAATGATCACTAAATGAATTTTTGTAAGTCAAGGACTACTTGTATATTTCACAGAATGCAGAAACACTCAACTTCAGCAGAAGCTCTTTGCTCCTGCAAGAGATTATTTGTGTTTTCTCTTCACTAATCTCATTGTTCTATCCCAAATCTCATCCCCAAGAAATAGCCACACAGTGCCCCAAGCAACTCTTCCTCTTTTCAAAGGGAAGCAGTAAGAGTAGCTCACAGTAAATCCATTCCCAAAGCAAAGGAGAAAATAATTTTTTCTTGTTAAGAACAAGCATTTGAGAGTATTATTTGCTTTTTACATTCGGTTTTGGCTTGTTGACATGTAGTCTTGGGCAGGATGAGAGGTAGGGATTTTAGAATCAAAGTGACGTTATTTCCTCATGGATAAACTCTGACTCTACAACTAACCTTTAAATAGATCTTTCAGGATTGTCCTGGAAAAAGTACTTTGAAATGACTTTTCTTTTAAGCACGTACTCTGATGTGGAATTGGAGCTGAAAACATGAGAAATAACCATCTATTGGAGACAGATGCTCTTCGCTCACCATCTTGGCCTAACTTCTTATTAACATAAGCACATACAGCTATAATTTAGTACGTTCTCTAAAACTGATTCATTAAAATTCTTTATTGTGTTGTGTGTAGAATTATTTTGTTACAGATATGATTGAATCTAATTTTTTTCTAAACATATTGAATTCTTTGTTGATTAAAAAAAATCAGCAAAATTGACCTGTGTGAGCTGGACATAACATTTTAATTTAAATGTAATTTTGTTATAATTTTAAAAAGTTAACAGATACTATTTTCTCTCTCTATGTTTCAAGAGGTGTTATATCATTCTGGAAAAAAAAAAGACAAATGTTTCCATCCTTTGAATAGTAACTAGCTGAATACTAGAATCTGTTTGATCATAAAAGTGGATGATTTGTACAAAAGGGGAGGGGGAGATATAAAATTCAAACTAGGGCTTGGTACTATTTCAGTGAAAATCAGAGTCTTAGATGATGATGATGATGATGATGATGATGATGATGATGATGATGATGATGATTATACAATTGTATCACAGCGGCCAGTTGTTTTGCCGGATTTGGCATTGGTTACTAGTCGGGCCCCACCCAGGGGCCTAGGACGTCGTAACATATTTTCGTAATATGCGGGCAGATCCAAGCAGTGCGGCTTTTTGCATTTGACTGATGGTGATTTTGTCAATTTTTAACTTGTTTTAAATGTAATTCCAGTGCTTTTGGAATAGCACCCAGTGTGCCAATTACCAATGGTAATAATAATAATAACTGGTTGATGTTGTTGTTGTTGTTATTATTATTTCCTTCTCTTCCCTAAATGTTCATTTCCTCCTGGTATACAGCAGAGAGTTTATTTTATCTGACATTTGAATTAGGCAATTGAAGTATGAAGCATCTTGAAGTGACCATGCAAGTTCAGGGGTGAGTTTTCCTGAAAGAAACAGATCGTCTTCTGAAATACATCTTTCAGAAGTGATATATGAGTAATGGGTTCTCTTGTGCTCCAGGCATCATCCAACAACAACTTCCTTAAGTTCTTAAAGAGGTACCATACCTTTGCTTTCTTGTTTATAATGCAGGAAGAATATTCTTCGATTCTTGGATGCCGAAAGAGACATCTCAGTCGTCAAAAGCAGTTTCAAGCCCGGAGATGTAATCCACTATGTGTTAGACAGACGCCGTACACTAAATATTTCTCAGGATTTGCATAGACTCCTTCCTGAAGTTTCTCCAATGAAGAATCGTCGAT